>NW_027287095.1:66976030-67496030 GCF_022747635.1 Hetaerina americana | reverse complement strand
CCCAAAACTAGGACCAGTGTGAGAGTGGAGCGAGCGGGGTGACCGCTATGAGCGCCAGAGCCCTGTGGGATGCCCTGGAGCATTTGTACCCAGGCACTATGCAACGGAGGGAATTTGTGTTTTAACTTTTCAGAAAGAATGTTATCTAAATAAATGATATTATACACTGCTTTAGTCATTTTGATTCAAATATTCTTGGTTTCTTGAAGAAATATTTCCATAATTTCTTGGTACGAGTCTATTTAAACATGCGTAACGATATAATTCGTTATAGGCAAATATAATGCTTCAGGATAATGTTGGAAATCTGGGGCGGAGATGAAGTGAAAACAGGGAGTTATAATTAATCACATTGCCTGCTGGTCATTTAGGAGAATGAGTAGAGTAATAATTCATAAAAAAATAACTACTAACTTCATATTGTATAAGTAGTACAGATCACGACGAGAAGCTAAGGAAAATTCACTGTGAAACGATATAGGTAAGAAATTCGTTTCCTTCGTACGATTTTCTTTCGAAAGAGAAGAAAACCCGTTGCGCACAATTATTAAAATTGCTCGGAAAAAAATGTTGTATTATATTTCTGCATGATAAAATCACTAATTACCCTAATGGTCGGTGATAACTCTTCCTATTACAAGCTTCCTGGTGACGGTTCGTAGAGTCATGAGCAGACCTTTGCTTTGGTTACCAATTCTTCCCAGGACCTATTGTGTACCAGCCAGAAAAATTAAAATGCTTGCAAAATTCCATTTTTTCAATGAGTTTCATCTTACACTTAATATCAATACGGTTGCTCAAATCTCAAGTTTCATAAAGGTAACCCTTTGTTGATTACCTCAAAGTGAATCCTAGAGAGGCGTATGGACTTGTTAATTATCGTCCAAGGGAAGAGATTTCCACGAAAATCTCGGGCGACGTTATAAGCGCTCCCTTAATGGAAACAACCGAGGCCTATTTTCTCTGCGGAACCAATGACTTGCTGAGCAGCTCAAATACGTAAGGTTGTGTGTGAGAAGTATTTACGTTTTAAACGAATGAAATCCTTCTGTTGTTCTACGGATTAAAATATTTCTATAAGGTCATTATTACTGCCGGTTTTAACAAAGCGTCCTTCTCTTAAGTTCATTTCCGATGAATCTCAAGTTTCGAGTATTAATCCATTCAGTAGTCGCCAGGCTTAATTAGTACGCTCTAAAGATCGGATAGACATTTTATAAATAATATGCATGACCAGTTCTTGAGTAAATGCATGACTAGTTCTTGAGTACTGCCTTCCAATCAATACCATGTTTTTTTATACTTGTATTTTCTAAGAAAATTACCTGTTTTAAGTGATTAAGTCGCTCTTTGGTAGTATTTGACCCTAACTCAATTAGCTTTCATCTAGACGACACCATTATCTCCTATTGGACTCAGAAACACTGCTAAGGACCTTTAATAATAGGTATAAAATATAAGTTATCATAATATCAAATATGGGTAAGTTCAGTTGGATTAGTTAAAAAATCCTTTGGGTCATTTTATTCATAAGGAAAATTTACGAGTTGGCGATGGCAATAAGTTGTTATCTGAGTGGGAACTAAATTGTTCATTAGATTATCTAAAAGTAGGAAATATCGTATGGTATTTCAAATCAATCAATCAATATCGTGTGGCACTTTTTCAAATTTCCTATTTATAGTACTCGGGGGCAAGTCACAATTATATTCTCCAACTCTAGTTGTAATTCTAGTATTTACTTTATTCGTAATGAAATCAAACGAAACGTAGTTTAATCAACCCAGCTGACTGTATCTTTCCATGAGGACAGCCAAAAGATTAGGCCGCTGGAGGGCGAGCTTGCCTGCGAGACCGAAGATCGAAGAATCGAGTTCTGCCACAGGCATGCTTGTCGCATGATTTATTGCATATTCCTTACTCTAAATATGAGTTTTTCTGTACGGTTTCAACTGTTGGATCTCCCTAAATATATACTGCCTCGGCTTCAAAAAGATAACTGTCATCGATCCAATCTTGTTTTGGTCAATCGATTCCTTTAACTTCAATATTAAAAAAATATGTAATAATCGCTTTCGAGCGGTTACAACTTCCCGATTCCTCTTACTAAGTTTTCTCGAAAATCGTCAACCACGCAAAAAAAATGTTTTGTGCATCTATACAAGATGTTACTCACGGTACGTAAGTGCGCATCGCATTCACCCGAAGCGAAGTGCATATCGCCTGCTTTGGAGCAGGAATTGCATTCGGTAGCGACCGTCATTTCCGCTCCGATGACCGTATCATTCAATTTAAGAGTGCAAATTAAAATGCTACGATTTTCGTCGGATATCACGTAATCCTCCTTTGACGAACACTCGTTGCCAAGACCTCATTTCGATGCATCCGTCGCGTTATTTTTTCGTTTTTCCCATTATTACGACACCCGTTTGCATAGTGAGTTTCTCCTCTTCGAAAATGTATCGTTATCAAGAGAGAAAACATATTTTCAATGGCTAAGTGATAAACCGGCGATACTTTCCATGGGGATTAACGTGCATAGAGTTAGGAATTAATCGCACGCACCACTTCCCGAAACCCCTAAACCCCCTTTCAGTGCCCTGCACCTTCCACGGCACTTTATCTCCACCTCCTCCTCCTCCCGCTCACCAGTTATTACCCTCCCACCCGTTCCCCGGTTTCTCCTCTCGCACTCAATTTGCCGCAGCCTCTTTCATTCCTCTCCCCCCCCCTTGCTGCCCCGTTCCCACCCCCGCAGTCCTCTCTCAGCTGCACGGACTTCCCTTCTCCCCGCCGTTGCCCCCTCGCGCCACTTTATAATTCACCGCCACGCCTTCCATCATTTAACTCCTCTGTCTTTTTCTCTCACTCCCTTACCCTTCCCTCTCATCTCTTCCTTTTTTATAAAATCACCAAGCAAAAAAATAATCACCCTTCTTGCGCCACGACGATCTCGTAGCTCCTTTGCTTCCACCTCATTTCTCCTCCCGCCTCTTTTTATTCCCTCGACACTCTAATTTTCTCTCACTCCCACGGTCCCATATCTCCGCCCACTCCTTCCTCCCTCCCGCCCGCATCAAAACAGATATTCGGATTGCCCAAGGTGCTCTCCTCTGCTGCTTGGAAAGGAGGCTCCGTTTCCAAGTTAAAATTGACCGTGTACCCGTTCCAATATATGATATTTCATGCACTAGGTAACGTTTCTCCATGTGCACACAAACGATGAACAAGCTTCTTCCTACGTGCGTTGAAGTATTCCACTCAGAAAGCAGTGCTGAGTAGTTTGGACTTAACACAGAGTTTAGTTACTGCGACAGCTGCTACGAGCTTGTCCCCGAAGCCGACCATCCAGTTTCACGGATTAACTTGTAAAGTGTGGATGGGTCCTCTGGCATAATAAACTGGTGACTAATGGTGATAAGTTTCCCCATTTGGTCTCTCAACACTACCACTTCCAAAATCAAAACAATGCATTTATCTTACATGTTGTTAGAAATTCGTAATTAAAATCAGGTAAATGACGCGGATATAAACGATGAAATTAAGTAATAAAAATTAAAGATAAAATTTATTTTTCAAATGGAAATGAGCTACTAGCGTGAACTCTTTGTCATGATATCAATGTATATTTTCAAACTTTGCACGAAATTTAGCTCCCGCTTCTACATTCAACGAGCATTAAGGTCTATTCGTCTGGAGGCACATAGTATTTTGTATTTCTATTAAGTCTACAGTTTGAGAAATAAATGACGGCTTGATTCAATCATACATTTAGAAGTACAAAATATGTTTATTACCTTCGGAAATAGTGAGAAGAAATTTGAAAATAAGTAAAAAATACCTACAACATGATATAGAATATGGCAGGTACTTCTTGGTTTCTAGGAGAAAACTCCGGGATTCAAATCTGGGTGATGTATCTGGATACCCTCAACTATTACAATTTCCCGGTATGAGATTAATGACGGGGACAACGGGAACCACAGGGAAAGCACCTGGCCCTCTATCCTGGATACGTGATTGCGCAAGCCTTAGGGCTTAGTGCGGAGTTCTCTCCACCCCTTTCACCCATCAAATCAACCTCTGTGACATAGTAGCCCTGCTCAACACAGATTCCTGCTGTGATTATCTCTTCGGGTTGGGAAGAGCATTCGGTGACACTAAGTGTACATACGTGCGCACAATTAAAATGGCCATAGAGGGAAATTGCTCCTGTTGCGTTTTATGCATTAACCATTAACTTTGGCGAGAGGAAGAGAGCTATTGTCTTTTATAACATCTTACGGACCATCCTCGGGTAGGTAATTCTTTTAATCGAAAATTCGAATACCCCGTACCGTGCACTTCGCGTTGTTTTCTCTCGTTGTTTCCCTCCTTTCCCAGTGACCTATATACCTCTTTTCGTCCCATGTCCCAACATAAAGTACCTTCGATTTCCTCTCCCTCCTCTCTTATAATCCTCTATTTTATTTTCCCCACGTTCTCGGTCACCCAAACAATTGCGTGGGGACACAATGGGTAGTGGGGGAGTGAGAAAGAGGGAGACCACATAGTTCTCATGTTTTCCATTACGGCATTCATTTGTTTTGCGGAAACTCTTTTGTTTCTTCGCATGGCATGGAGAGAGAACCAGAAGAGAGAGGGAAGAAGAGAAGGCCAAGATAGGAGACAATGGATTTCATTTCTTCTTTCTGCTTTCCCGTTTGATCTTTGCCTTTTCGTTGCGCCAAATTTGACGCATTACGGTCAAACGTGTTGACGTGCACATGAACTTTGATTGATTAAATTCTTCTTTAACGTAAGATCATATTAGTTGCTTTCATTCTCATATCGTTGAGAATTTATTTTTGAGGGAATGAGGCTGGATGCTATCTCAGTCTCTTACATCACGCCATAAACGTTAGCTGCATTCTTGGGGCCTTGGTGCTACGTTTATAATTAAATTAACTAAAATGAGAAATTTTGAATGACTGACTACTTGGAATATGAAATTACTTAAGGGGTGAAAAAATCTACAGGTAGAACACAAAATCTCCGCAAGTTTTTTATGCAAAAATTGAGGATTACATGGTAATTTATACATTTTTCAATTGAATCTATATATATTTTTTTTATTTCCAGAAGTTATTTTGAATGTCCAACTGTCAAACCTAAATGAACGCCGGGTATCCAAAATGATGGGCTCCTTTGATCAGTCTTAGGTGCGGTCCACTAAATCGTCGGTCCCACCTCCCATAATTCCCGAGTGGGAGAAATCTCCTTCCGGCTCTGACAGCGAGAAATCTCGTTCGCTAATGAATTGAGAATAGCAGCATGTGGATAGGAATAATCTTCTATAGAGAAATAATTTATTAGTCGGATGTGAATTTTTATTTCTTTAAAGCATGGGATTACCTAAAGCATTCTGTGTTATTCCATTCTGTTAACAGCAACGCCACATGCGGT
The DNA here is from genome assembly GCF_022747635.1 of Hetaerina americana. Lineage (NCBI taxonomy): Eukaryota > Metazoa > Arthropoda > Insecta > Odonata > Calopterygidae > Hetaerina > Hetaerina americana. The sequence goes on along the minus strand of NW_027287095.1, from coordinate 67,490,585 downwards.
ATCACGTTACTTTGTTCCACTTGATGAATGAAGACGAAGAAGTGTGTGTATAGCCTCATCCGAGATTAATTTTGGGACCCAAAGGAACCTCTTTATGCTCTCTGAATAATTGTGAAATATTTATATTTTATGCTCGACTGGGAATTAAATGTCAGTCTACGAAATAAACAAATCATGTTTTGGTAAGAGAGAATTTTATAAATATTATTAAGGGCAAGTATTTCATTCAAGGCACCTCAGAACTCAATGGGGTAAAGTAAACTATAGAAAGATCGCCATTATCGAGGGTTTGTTGTTATTTGTAGTCTTCTGTATATATTTCGGGATAATAATAATAAAACGTCTTTGCACTGAACGCAATAATTTTAATCGCCAAATTAAATCCTACAAAAATTATGAGCGAAATTAATTTACGTTTTGACAAATATTTGAGAAAGGTCGTGCGGCAATTTAGGTATAGGGTACCCTACAGACGTGGGAGGTTATGAAGATGTCGTTATTTTGATTGTCATTCCATTAAAAGTTTACTCCAAGTGATATCACGTCTTTCCACTTTGATCAAAGGTTACGGAATCAAACTTATGTTGGAGTAAATTCATCAGTCGTTCTTTTTTTCTCGTGTACTACTACATGAAGACGACCAACTCTACCATAATTGATGAAAAATTATCCAAATTTCACAGCCCACCTTCAAGCTCGTACAATCTCTCATCAAATTGGCAGTCAATTGGAGGTTTCAAACCACTTACAGTATCTCTCACCTTAGGATATTCATCAGATATCAATCAATTAATCCCTCCGACGATCGTCATTATCCTCTTCTTTTTCTCAATCTACTTAAAGTGGAGAAGAAAAGGTTTCATTATTTTGCAAGCCGCGTGGAGAATTCAATGGTAAATAATCAAGAGATGGAGACTTTACTTATAATTGGGCCCCATAAAAGCCACTCCTTTGCGAAAACCTCCGACAAAAAAAGCATATTTTAGATATTGAGTGACAGTTTTGTACAAGCCATTTCCGCTCAAACTCCGCAGCCTTCGTTATCATCCGACCACCCACCCACCCCTCTTCCTCATTCCCCGTCTCACTTCCCCTCTCCATAACGATCTTCACCTTTTTGTTTCGGAATTCCCTTCTCTGATTTTTACTCCTCATCACTCTTCTCCCTCTTTGATGTGCCCAATGGTTGAGGTCCTTCAACAAAATCCTCCGTCAAGGACATAGATTCAGTGGATTATTTCGAGTATTTCCTCCTTTTCTGGTAGATTTTATCCACTCGGAGGCCTCTTGCAGCCCTCCAAACGGCCGCCCCCCCGCCGCCTCTCCCATCTCCTTCCAAGCACCTCCATCATAGCCCCACTTCACCTCCCCACGCCCCCTCCCCCCCTTCCCTCGCCCCGCCTCCCCACTCTCCCCACCCCACCCCGAGGCCCTCCCCCTTATGGACGCCGCCTCCGTCTCTTCCCACCTCCACCCCGTTGCAGGGAACACCGTTCCCACTCCTTCCCCAATTTCCTTGTCGGCGCCCGTCACCCCCTACCACGATTTATCGATCAACTACACCATTACCTCAACGTGCCACCTCTTAGCCAGTCTCCAAACTAAACTCTCTCCCTCCCGTTTCCCCATTTCGTCTTCCTCTCTCCCTTCCTTATCCTTACTCTCCCTCCTTTTTCTCCTCCCTCTCCACTTTTCGCATTCTTTTCCCTGGGTCGTATTCCGGTGCTTCATCAATCCCGTGGACATGGCATCATTTGAAATGATAGAAAGAGTGGTATATTTTGAGGTTGCGATCAATTTTTCTTGCCATTCGAGAGATGTCTATTTTTACCGCTGCGTCCAGTTGAACCTTGTGATGGCAAAAGTAATTTGTTTATATGTTGGATCAAGTTTTCTTCACGGTTGGAGAGTTTTTTATTAAATATATGACCGGACGAGTATTTTGAAACATACTTGTGAAAATATGACACGCTATCCGTAATTCTGATGATGCAAACAGTCACAGATTTTCAGGGAACGGCAGAGTAGACGATTTTTCAAATAGACTTGGTAACATTCTGTACCTATAAATAGTTCGCAAAACTTTCCCTCCAACAGACACCACAAAGCCTCTTATACTTCTCCGTCTACTTCCCCACTCGGATTATTATTGCGTCATCTATAACCACATTAAAAATGATGAATTAAATTCCAGCGCATGTTGAACTCCTTTGTCAGGTGTATGTTTTACGTCAAATGAGGTAAGCGTGTTACCCTACACTTAAATAAGCTATAATTGGTTCAGCAATGCCTCTAGAAGAAAGTTCCAACATGTCGCCTTTATTTTCTTATTTTTTCAAAAGAATTCGCAAATGAAATATTTTCTCTCACAAAACACCGTTATGAAGCCTGGTCCCCGCTGATTACAGTCATTACCCCGACCATCAAATGCCAATAACCAAGTAATATTTGTCTACACTGCGTGATTCTCTTCCTCGAAAGTTAAAAACATGCTTTTGAGTAATTACATTTAAGAGACAAAAAAGCTGATATACTATGATGGTGATATGTCAACGTAATTTTTCGTAGCATTGTGTTGGAAATACTCTATAAAAATTGTTTAATTAAATTTCATTTTGAAAAAATCAGTGCCACTCTTTGTTAATAATAGCCTTAATACAAAGGGACTAATGACTTCGCTACTTCTTAAAATATTGTTAGCTGAATCAATTTTTTGTATTCTCATACAATAAGCATATTTGTTCCTCGAGGGAACTCGATGTTATTTTCTGTATCAACCCAGTCATATCCTCAAATGTGCTTAATATCAATAACTAAATTTTGTCCAAAAAGCGTTTCAGCACACCGCCTGCCGATATTGCAATTTTCAGCCTTCCGTTACACTCGCTCACAACTCTGTCCTACTCCTTCGACTGCGCCGACGCGCCTCGCTACTCATCCTTCGAAACGATGGCTTACGAAGTGACATATGTATGCGCATGTATTCAAGATTCCTTTTCCCTACGGTTGCGTCCTGCATATAATTTTTTTCTCCCGACGACCTCTTTGTTGAGTCCTTTTAGGCCGTGCCATCCGCTCGCGTGACCATTAGCGAGGCTCATGATTGATGAGGAGGTGCACAGAGTGTACTTCTCGCGGGAAAAAGAACTACCTTGCTCTGACTCTCACGAGTCTCATTTTCGATGGGCTAAGACCACGTTCGCAGGTCGCTTTAGCCTGTGGGAAGCAATTGTCAAACGCCGAGATAGATGGCTAACCTGCGAAGAGGTTATTCCATAATTTTCAAAGAAGGGAACGGGAGTTGGATGGTCCAACAGGCGCGCAAATTAAGTTTCACAAGCACTATTGTGTGAAAATTTGAACGGCACTCGTCCGTGTGTACTGCTACAGGGTAGTACTTAGCTGGAAATCCTCGCTGGGGTTATTTAATATGGATTTTAGTACATAAGTTGTAAGAAGCATGGAAAGTGGTATATAAAGAGGTATGTTTTACCCAACTGTTGTTTATCGGTCTTAATTATTTCATCCATGACGTGAATTCGGCCAAAAATAGTTCTTAAATTCTTTACCAAACTCCCAAAATTTATTTTTCGCTCTGCAGGTGTAGTACGGGACTAGGGCCTTTCCTTCGATGTAGTATTCAGTCCCATCTTGTTTAATATCTCCGTAATATCTTGGTAGGTAAGTTTGCCGAACTTCACTTTTCTCTCTCAATCGGATATTGAAGAATACGGACTACCCGGAAATACCTAATGCCAACAATCACATTCCGATTTCCGCAGATTTCTTTCGTGATTTCGAAGTTTGCAATATCTCTTGCGGTATTACGTTTTCCAATTCACAACCCCTCAAACGGAGAAGACCAATTAGGGACTGGGTACAAATTTCTTGGCACGAAAACAACATGGATCCGAGCTTTCTCCAATTCTTTGCAGTCAGTGCCAATCACTCAATATCTAGGTATACTTATGAGTAAAACTTACCGTCATATTCGAAGGTCAAACTGACTCCTACCAATTAAGCAGTATCAGCATGGAAATGCTTCCAAAATAATAATCTGATCTCATTATACTACGCATTGTATTTCGAAAATTGTACTGTTTTTGATCAGTCTATAGGATATGTCAGAAGTTATTTGCGCGACGGAAAAATTTAACTTACAATACTGCTTTAAAATTTGTGCATCTACAGTCAAGTTATTAGATGGAGGATTTTGAATTCAGCATTAAATATTCATGAACGAGTATGTGTGTGTATATATATATATATATATATATATATATATATATATATATATATATATATAAGGAAAAGGGAAGGGATAGAAAGACAACACACACAAAAGACAAACAGGTTTGGTGGGGAGGGTGGAAAGTTGGGGATCACTAGCGGAAAAAAGTTTCGTATCTTGTATTTGTTCGCCAATTAGTGAGTTTACGTGTTTGAATGTGTGTGTATTTTTATTTCTTCTTTCATCCGGAATTCAATGTAATTATATTTGTATATCATTACGCATATCACCCCAAATAAATGCATCCAGCTAAAAGCAATTGAAATACAAATTAAATTAGAATTTTAAGTTGATTGAACAGATTTCTTCCTCGGTGAATATTCAAATTATGTGTAACACATTGTGTTAGATGTTCGGAGGCAAGGAAAAGAATGAACGGGGCGAGTGAGGCTGTGTGGTTTATGCTTTGGCTATGGTTTTTTATCATGCTAAGGTGAACGGCGGAAAACCCGGCGTCCCAAGGAGGGAGGGCTAATCTCCTGAAATCCTCCCTACCCGGGCCCCCAATGTTCCAAATCGATCTCCGAAGTTGGAGCGTCGCATTCGGGGAACCCTTCGCATGGTGCAGTGGTAGAAGACCGAAATGAAATAGTGCCTTCTCAAAGAATTGGACATGGTCCCCCTATGAAAGGATGGCCGGTGGCCAAACCTTTCCAAATCCACCCACTTCCCCTTTGTCCGCCCTCCTCCTCTCCTCCCCTTCCTGTTGAGCTCTACCCCCTCGTGCCATTTGCTAACCCTGTTATTCCAGGGCCCGGGAACGTTTTTTTTCCGCCGCATACCGATGTTAAATTCTGTCCATATTCCCCTTAAGCAGGTCCGCTACAGTTTCTGCCCGCAAACATGTGAAAAATAAATTCAATGTTGAAGAAATATGAAATATATTGTGGTAATCATAGAAATTTATTACTGTGCGTCCATAGGAAATTATTAGGTATTTACTAGGTGTAAATGTATTTTTTTGGCAAGAATAGCAAAAGATATTTTTCTCAAATTAAGGCATGCATTAATGCAATAACTTGAGTGCCTTTTACTTCTTTATAAATCAAAGTGGCACGTGTTGGTATTTAGGGAATAGTTCTATTGCCACATTAAATTGGTAGGAAAGATAACAATTAGGCGATATGGGAAATCTATACACATACTATTCGCGGTCACATTAATTGTCAAATTTATTTCGTCAATGGTCACTACAATTTTCAGGACCGAATCGTAAATCTTCCTGGCTCATACTAACGGATTCAACTTCTACTTTCATGTATCAACGCAGCGGTTTATAGGAGAAGATTATTATTTAGATTCACATGCCAGGAAAAGGAAAATTACGTTTTTAACTTCTCTTCGCTTATTTTTTACAATTTTATCCCATTATTAGCAACAATTAGATCAATAAAATCAACCAACTTAGTCATAATTGGGTGGAATTCATGAATAGTTAGTAAATATCTCTTTGTGCCCATTTCTAATAATATATTTTTATTACACCTCACGGTTTCAACAAAGCAAAGCCACCGTCACCCAGTAACGAGAATGTTTTGTTGTAACTGGGTTGAGAAATAAAAATGCATCATTGGAAAAATATACAAAGTTGTTCTTACTCAATAACCGCTGGGTTTTTTTTTGTTGAGGAAAAAATGTTTAAAATTCTTTTAGAAATATCATTTCAACTTTTTCATCTTTTTTAAGTGAATTTAAATTTCATATCCCTGTAACTACATACCACATAGGAATGGTTTAGTCTGTAAATTACTTAACTACGAAGGTAAAGAATTTGCGTCAGGTTTTTGCCTGCCTTTAGTCGGGTCGTCAAATTAGTGTGAATGGAGGCATCTAATATGTATTTATTCTCGTTTTTCATTATGTATATAATCTTAAATTTTGCATATCCTCTCTCAAGCTTCAGATATTCAGGTGCAATTTACATTCTGTTGGGCATGGAAGAGATAAAAACCCTCGATGTAAATTTCATATCTAACAGTTTCTTACGCAATTTACAAAATCTAAGATCACACTGAGAGAGTTGACTTGTAAAACCGAGGAAAAAAAGCGAAGAGAAAGGAAACAGAAAACTTACCTCAAGGCAAAACAAAAATAAATTATTCGCATACGAATCGACCCCTCGAAGTGACTCAGTTACACCTCAAGCTATCAAGTTTCCCCCGAAAGATGCTTTATAACGCTTCGTTTGCCCTTATCGTCATCATACGTCTTGAATAATTTTTTTTCGGACTCACCCGGCAATTTTGAAGTCCACATACTTATCATGCTGTTTTTTTAGAATGATCAAATAAAACAGTAAATATTTCTTTCGTATTTTACCGAAGGGATTCAAGTTTTTGAGTAGACTTTGGTACATCGTGTATTACACTTCCGTCAAACACCCTCCTCCGCCAAACTTATTTTCTCTCGAGAGAATCACGTAGCCACGGTAATGAGGATGATAATCTCCGATGCGTGCGAAGTACATGTTTGTTTCTGTCCTGTTTTAGCGTGACGATGTAACCCTTAGTATTTGCATGGTGTGCTTCACTTAAGGCAAGAAGATGTCCGTCGGATAGGACGTTTTTCCTCTGGAGCCGACGTCAGGAGTGCTCCAGGTCGAAAAGCAGACCTTTATAGGAGGAGTTCTCTCACTCAAATATTCCTCTCCCTCTCACTAATAACCCTCAGAGCCTAAAAGGTCCAAATGACCCAAGATGTTGAGTGGCTCTGAAAAATCCACCCAGGAGGTGAAGATTCAGCCAGCTCTTGTTTTTTTTCTGTACGGAAGAGCGTGAATAAATACTGCAGTATTTTTTTCACGGTGTAGTGCCAATTACGAAATGGAAACCATATATTCAGATCTCCGTTTGTTGACGAAAAGTAAGATGTTGGATTTCAATAATTAGTATTACGACTATTAGTTTATTCTCTCTCACATGTACCCTTATCGATCAGCATTAAGATATCCATCCCCATGACGGTCGTTTTTAATTATTTTCCATTCAATATGTTTCATCAGTTGACCACAGTGATCCTGGATTTCTACACCAATTTAAAATGTGTATGACTGTACCTTTCTGCGCTAAATAATTCAGATTTGACGGGATTGCTTGAGGCAGCAAGTTTTCAATTAAATATCCTTTAACTGTGCATTTTTCCCGAGATGTTGCTAAATTACATTTGGCTAGACTACCTACATTGCCAATAAACCGATAAAGAGTCAGGAATGCTCAAGTGATCAGGAGAAATTGTCAAGTAGGTACTGCTATGTACGCATTAGTCCACTTGGTACGCTGAAAGCCACCACTAGGGTGTGTGGTAGGGGGTACTGCAAACCCTGAATAAATTTAACGCGAGTATGAAAAGTTTAATTCACGTACCATACCCTGTATAACAGCATTAACTTTGTAATGCTGGAAAAATTTCTGGGAACGAGAATAAGAGGGGGGAAATATGCATTTCAGATTACATGAAAGGTTCAAATACAAGCTATATGAGGAGCTGATAGACTAAATAGCTTTGGGAAAAAACGTCTCCATTGTGCAGTGTTGCGTAATAGGCACATTACAATAATCAAGTAGTTTTAAGATACGATCCATAACCTCATTCCATTTGTATAACAACCAATGGTAAAGAATACAGATCTGAATGATTTAGGATAATGTGGTTAACAAAGCATCAAACATTCATCAAAAACGCCAAAACCAATGTATTTACGCACTTATTGTTTCCCATAATAACATGCAATTTCTGAAAATCATTGTACTTGTAAAAGAATTGGCAAAAACATTGATGGATAATTTATTTCAAAGATCCATTATTCAATGCAGCATCCTCGTATCTACACCCAAAATCTCAAATGATCTTACCCATAGCACCCATGCATCATCCCTTTCCGAAGTTATCATGAAATTTCACCAAAAAAATTGAAATTATAGATTGAGATATAAAATAGATGTTCATATATATTTAGATAATAATGAATAAGTGGTGGTTGTTCAAGAAGCATAATTTACGTTAATCCATGAATGTAAAAGTTCAAAAAGCAGCAAATGAAGACATATAATATAATCAATTATTAGAGTTTTTAATCTAAACTTGTTCATTTTCTGTGATTTAAATTCATTGACTTCGAATGTATTGTACCTTTTGAAAGGCATATTTGAAAAATGATAGCTTAAGGAAAACCCTTCACCAATTATCAATATTATATCATCATATCAATATTATTTCATCATACAAGTCATTTTTTAATTATTCCCTTTAAAATTTAAAGTGTTGTTCGTACCCTTTGTCGTTATTGCCTTGGCTGTTTGTTTCAGCTAAATGTTATACATGGTGGAACTTGGCAGCATTTGGGACGAATAATTAGCGTGAAAGTGCAACAGATCGAAAGGTTCCCAAACCCATGGGACAATCAACCGAGAATTTCACTAAACAAAATAGTATCCTCACGCCAAAAATGTGAGTGAGGGTATTAATTTGGGATTACTTCAATCTCAGGGATGTTTTATATTTGGTTTCGCCCGAAATTTAAAACTGGCAATGTTGACGTTCCCAGTTTCACGTTTATTTTATTTCAAATACGCCATTAAGTTTGTTTTGGCTCGGTAAATCCCTAAAGCTATGCCCATTTGTTCTCAATTTACATCTCAAATGACATATTTTGAAATACTGGACTGATAATTTAAACATTCACTTCGATAGCTTCTTCTTTGTCCTTTTCAAAGAAAGCAAATTCAAAATAAAACTCAGATGGCAATTTATAGTGCTCAATTTTCTCTAAAATATTTCCTTGGAATATATTGGTGCAGTCGGGGAAAATTAGCTGTTATCGATTGGGCGACATCCCTTCATCATAAAATTTCTCTGGGCATCAATTCCCTTGATACGCATCGAATAATAATTACCCTGCGCTGAATGGTCGTTAATTTGACATATTTGTAGGTTTGACCCTCTTGGGCATTTCGAGAAACATCAGTCTTACTTGTATGATGTGAAGTGGAGATGGCCGCTGATGACTCTTCTGTGACAATAACCTAGTGCACATGAGTATGAAATATATTTTTAGTGAAAATGTCCATCGGCCGTTAACTTGCAGGTTTCCGGTTTATACAGTCGGTAGGAGGGTAGAAAAATACATTTTCACATAGTCTGACGATTTATTTCATCATAAGTCATTACCTAATCACGCTTAATATCCTTTGATTCATCAGATATCCCATGATCCATTTACACCTTTCCAATTCCCAATCGTCTGCAGTCCACTTAGTTCTTCTTCTTCTAATTAAAAACAAATATCCCCGGGGTGCCTCCTCTGCCTCTTGACTTCGTGGGGACTGTTATCAAACTCTATCTAGGTTTATCACTGCATGCCGAGGTGTCTGGGGAGAATGAAGTTTCCCGACCGGATTAACTGACTGAATTGACCACGAGACAAGATCGAACGGTAATCGAATCCGAGGGTTCCCTCCTCGTCTCCCACCTCGTCTCCCACCTCCTAACCACTTCGTCTCCCTTCTCCCCCTTGATTGAGTGCAGTGATTCACGGCGACGCGGCATCCATGTCGCTCCCACTCTTCCCTTCGTCGGGAAACCGCGCCTCTCCTCCCGCCCTTTCCTCCTCCCCCTTCAACCCCACCCACCGCGCCGCACACGCCCTGCCGCCCGGCGTCGTATCTCCCGCGCGATGAATGTTTAATGACCCCTCCCCCCAATCCCGATGCGCGCATTGTCGCGATGATTCGCTCGCATCTCTCCGTCCCTTCCCCGCTCCTCTCCCTCTCTTTTCACCCCTCTCCCTCGCTCACTTTCACATACACACACACACTCATAAACACGCGCGCGCGCGAGCTCACTCCCGCACTCTCCCTCCATCCAGCGCATCATCTTGCTCACGACGGTGGACGCATATGTGCGGTCATATTGGAAGAGGGGAAATTCGATAAATTTCGAGAAGGGAGGGGAAAGGATGGGGAAAGTTCGAGCCACTTTAAATGCCTCGAATTTGAAGTGGACAAAAAAAATCAAATACAACTTTCCATTCCTGTTGTATGCGATGTCGTCCAACTATGTGGAGGCGAGAGGCGAAGATGTGGTTCTATTGTTTTTTTTCGTTTAAACTTAATCCGCGCGTCGAGCGTAGGTTTGTCTTTGGTCCCCACCTCTTTCTTCCTCCCGCTTTTGATCCTCCCGAAATGTGGAACAGCGCTCGCCATCCGAGCGTTGCCTGCCGCCCTCTATTCTCTTTTGCTTCCCGCCCCCGACCAGCCCCGACAAGCCCCGCCACGTCGTCCCCCACGTCCAGTTACAGCGCCGTCCCGTTCGGTCTTTTGTCCCGTTCTCAAATTCTCTGGGAGCGCCCCACCGATTTCCATCAAGGTGCCTGTTGCGGCCATGCGTCGCCGACGCCAAATTCGGGCCAAAGAGGGCGCCTCCCCAAGCCCATCGCGCCGACACTCCCCCTCTCCTTCCCTCCACCCCACCCCCCGAGCATTAAAACCTCGCCCCGGTCAGCCCTTGACGCGTGGGAGGGTGGGTGGGTGGGTGCGGTCGCGGTCTGGCATTGTCTCTCTCTCTCTCTCCTCCTCCCACTCCGGTCCATTACGACGACCCACTCTCCCCCAACATCTCACCCCTCCTATTTTGAACACCCACTCCCCGTGCCCCCTTCCCCGTGACGGTCACTCCATAACTTTGAACCACTTAAGCTCGTCCACCCGTTTTAATCGTAATCGTTAGCTGAGACTTCAACCAAAGGTGTGGGTGGGTGGGCGGGAGGCTTTGTGAGGGCTTTCTGGAGGGCTTCCGCCCCACTTGGTGAGTATTGATTCAGGAGGTTACCTATTACCTTCTCCCTCCCCTTCTCTTCCACCCTTACGTTCCCTTGCGACCGCTATGCAACCATCCCACTTCCGCCTTCCTCTCTCCCTCTCTTACCTTTTATTATAAACGATTACCGTCACTATTCAAGATTTCGTGGGTGAGTAATGCGCCTGGCGTAGATGACAATTCAAATGTTTGGGTTCCTCATCGCTGTTCTTTTTATGTTTTCACGACCAAAGGTGTATTTCATTCTCTTGGCAGAGTGAAGTGTTTTCCGTTGGTAAATCGAATCTGTTTCTGAGTTTAGTGAATCCGATTGCTGCTCTCTTGAAATTGGCCATCTCATACTGAACACAGACCCTAAAAATCTTGAAATGAATATTACAAACCTTCAATTGACTTATTACAAAATGAAGATGACAAAGGTAAAAGATGAATTTTTATGAGAGTGTGATATATCGATTTTACATTTTAACCAGAATATCAAAAACGCGTGTCAGTGGAAAATTTCTTCTTTGAATGATAATTGATTATTAAACGATTTAGATGTGCAATTGGTTGATGTTGATATCAATAGAACATATTACCCAAACAAGATATGTGTAAATGAAATTAACTTTCTTTCCCTCCGCATATTGGCATTGTAGAACCTTCTATGTTATGTAAAATTTCGTCGAAATGAAAATATATCCAATCTTGCGGAAATACGATTAAATGTTCCCAATTTTCCAAAATTAAGTACTATCCAGAAAACGCATGCTAGCAAAAAATGAAATCTCTCGTGCATAAATATTTCCTCGGGTATTAAATGTCTTTTTTAAGTCTTTCTATCCATGCGAGATATTATTAACTCGTTGCAAAAATATGCCAATATTTACGATACTTTGAATGGCTAGCATTTAGACAGTTTGCAAGACATTCGTTTTCTCCCAGTAGGACTATATGAATATGATGCATATTACTAAATTTGAAGGTTGTAAATAAGCACTTGGCATGTATTGATTAATTTTTTTATCCATTCTAAATGGCTTCATAACGAATTCATGTCGCGTTGAGCGGATTAAGGCTTTCTTTCTTCAGAAATGGAAAACCCAATGTATAAATTAGTAACTTCTGTACATTTTCATCATTTGATAGCATTGTGGCCACGAGTTACTCAAGTAGATGAAATAATAATGATTTATTGCCATCCAAAGAGGGAAACGGTTTGTCATAAGACATAAGTCCGGGGAAAAAATTTAATCTATCCACTGCAGTATTCAATTTCATAGCCAAATGCGTTTTTTTTGTGTAGTAATCAGCAATTTTGTGTAATAAGTGTCAATATATGGTTAAAAAGAAGTTTTCAGGAGAAATTAGGAGTCAAAAAAGGAGAATCTAAGCGTGGCAGGGTGTTGAGGTATGAGAGAATTTTAGGTTTCCGTTGAAAAGAGAGTAGAGGAGATTCTGCTTTGAAATTAACGAAGATTTATTGTATGAACTACAAGGTTTGTCCCAAAAGTATTAAGGCTGAGTCAATTAAAATATGCATTACCACAATGGATACACCCACTCACAATTCCTCGAAGTAGGAACCTTTTGCGTCCGCGCCCCGCTACCAGCGGATTTTCCACGCCTCGTACGCCTTCTGGAAGGCGGCGCCCGGAATGCTGCCGGAAGCTGTAGTGACGTCATTTCATCACTGATTTGAGACTTGGGAAGAGGAAGAAGTCTGGTGGGGCAACGTCATGGCTGTAAGGTGGTTGAGGCAGGGTCGAGAAGCTCTTGGCAGATCCTCGTGCGTGTTTCCTTTTGTTCGTCCGAGAGCACCCGCGGCACACACCTTTCTCATGCTCATGTTTACGGTCACAAGTCGATGAATTTCACTATTATGAATGCCAAGTTCATCAAAAACTATGCCAACATATAGTCTACGATCCCTGTCTAACAAAACCTTCACTCTTGCAAGATTTTCATCAGTTCATCTGCGTCTTTAACATCTTTTCTACCCTCTTCAAACAATTTGTACCGCTCAAAAACACCCTATGGTGTTATCACCATAAGCTGCCTTGATCAAGCCATGTGTCTCTTCCCGGTTTTGCCCAGTTTCACGCAAAATTTGATAGCGTAGCGCTGTTCCAATAACCGGTTCATGACCGAGCGTTACGAGATCACGGTATACAGGTTTCGTAAACGGACGAGCCGCACTCCGAAAAGGCTGGGAGCCACTTGCCACCGACCTTTCCTGTGACTCCCATTTCTAGAACCTAGCCAGAGAAACCGCTGCCCATTCGTCCGTCTATCCGGGAAAAAATAAGTCTTTCTTCTTTTGAGACAGACCTTGTAGGGGCAGAATTATGCTATGATATTAAAAAATTTCGTTTGTGCTCTTTCCGAAGAACTTAGGCTTTACGTCAGTTTTTAGGAACAGTTTAAACGAGCCTCTCTATGGTAGAGTGGTAGTGATTTTGGGTTTATTTGTACATTTTACAATCCCAAACGTACCTTTTTACCGATACAAATGAGTTCAGAAGTGCCTTTCCGCCTTTGTAACAAAATCTTTTAAGAAGGTGAAAGATACGTTTGCTATCATCCGATCAATATCCCAAACTCAATTCATCGTTATTCTAAATCTCCCTTATCAGCCAGTTCCATTCGGACAGAGGGACCAACTCGATTTTCACGTTCGCAAATTAATAATTCAAGTTCACTGGTTAGAAAATTTCATATTCGTCTAATACAATGACGCAGCAGAGCAAATAGGAATTACGATTATCAACCGAGACAAAGAGACGCACCTAATCTAGAGTTTACTTTCCTCATTTATGAAATATCGTATGTTTATTTCAGGATTCCGAATATTTCTCAATTTAAGAAGTTTATCAAAGAGATGTTGTCGTAAGTAAAGACGTAATTGTGGATTCTTTGAAATTTGGTGGAGCGATAGTAATATAACTGGTAATGTGACGAACGTGAGCATTTAAATGAAACGCCCTCCACTCAAGGAATACAAAATAGGTTTTGGATATCAAGATGTAAAACGGTGAAGGTTGATGGTATCCAATATCGCTGTGCTTGAATCAATAAGTCTTATGGGTCTTCGTCGATTTTCTCACATGTTGATGCATGACTTTGAGTTTTTATTTCTCGTCCTATCATTCATGTTTCCTAATTTTCTTCACAATTAGGAATGTATATTTTAAATTTGTCCCTCTAATTTATTCCATGCTTCCTCGATTTACTATTTCCATCCGATTTATGTTTACGTTTTTTTATTTTTAAATTTTTCCTTCATTGTAAAATGGTGACTCATGAAATGTTACGGGTTCACATCGCAACACTATGCTCTCTAAGGGTAAATTTGTGGACGTATACGTTCCATGAGTTCTTGCCCCTTCGTATGTTGTTTATAGATCTTCAAGTAAGCACCCTATCGCAAACATTAAGAGTTTCCTTAAATCATCCAGGTCCATCATCATCGAATAGTTTATATTCATCAAGAAACCCCAAAATGATTTTTAGCATTTCCCTTTATCTCGTGAAATCATGACTCTTGAGATGCTACTGTTTCACTTTGTGGCATCATGCTCTCACATCGTCAAAGTTAATCCAGTCGATAATCATGCTATATCAAGACCTTCCAGCCTTAATTTCGCAACAGGTTTGAATTCCACTATCCTGGATTCATTTTTGTCAAAAAGGATGTTAAAAGCTGCATCACCTAATTTTGTGACAATTCTTATCGACGTGGGTTAAGGAGATATTTTACCGTTTCAAAGCCGTTTTTCATGTGAAAGTAGATTTATTGTGGCATGTTAAAATCCCTCGCAATGTGTGGAAAAAATTTAATGATTAAAGCTCACATTGGAGATTATCTGGCGTGTTCATTCCTACGGAATATTGCCCATCACATTGGATTATTTTCGCTCCAGCTCCTCTGCCCCCGCAAACGTCATAACCAACCATTCAATCCCGATAAATGCACTCTTTGTAAGCGGTATCGGAGGTAATAGTCATGAGGCAAGCATGCGTCTGAAGAGCCTCCACCGACATTTTTCGTCATTAGGGTCGCGAATTTTATGCCTCCTTTGTATTTACACGCCATTAGGATAATGCGTCCCTTAATCCGAGGCCATTCCCTCATCAGCTAATCCTCATCCACATCTTCCCCCGCTACATTTCCGCTCCTCCTTCGCTCCCCTAAATATCCAACCTCCCCGGTATGATTCTCTCCCAGTCCTCCAGTTCTCTGACTCATTTCATGAAAAACCTCCCCCTACCCTACTCTCCCACCTCTCCCCTGCCCCAGCATATTTTTCCGTGCCAATTTTTATCCTCACTCTTAGCCATCCCTACTACGAGAATAATCCCGAGCATATTCTCCCACTCCTCCCCCCCTCCCGTGCCACGTCTTTTACGGTAATCACTTAAACCCGCTCGATAAATTCCGACCCGCCAAAATTATTTCACTCTACCGCTAATTTCTCCCAAACCCTCGACTGCTTTAATGCTTCCATTACGTGCGCGCTCTTCTCTTCTTCAAATATTCTCACGGATTTCTTCAATGTGCCGCGCACTCGCGGAGGTCAGCCACCCGTTTGGGGGGAAGGGTTGACAGCCACAATCGGTGAGCCTCGGGATTTTGAAAAGTCACTCCACTTAATTGCGTGCCAAATGCTCGGCACAGTGTCGTGATGATGGCGTTGTAGTATTCTCCATCCAATTCAACTTGGAAACTATCATAGTATTCACAGTTATTAGTTATTATTTTGTAATGATTTCTATGAGCTCTGATACTATTTCTATGATCACTTTATGAAAAATCTCCCAAATTTGACCAACCTTGATTCAATCGTTTTGTTTTGTTCTGTTATTCCAGCTAGGATTATTTCACTGCATATTTTGATTTCTACAAATTATTGTCAATAACAACAGAGATATTGCTTTAAAAAAACCTTATGATGTGTTCACATGACCTCGCTGGATGCACCTCACAGTAGACCCTATCTTTATAAAAAGTTCTATCATCTTTGTTACATCTAGCACCCAATTATTGTGAGTTGTTATGCATGGAATACAAGTTATTTTCATGTACTAAGTTTTTCCATCAAATACTAAATAATGTCGTATAAACAAATCAAACATAATTTTTTACATTCACGATAACAATTTACGATAATTTATCTTTTGAAATTCTATGAATTTTTCTGCAGCTTAGTTACGACAAGTTTATTTTAGAACTCCACCAAATGAGAATGAAAATTTTGCAGTTATTTCCATGATAGTATTCTACTTCATATTTTTTTCCCTTTATTAGTCACCACTTTTTGCGACGATTTTTTGAGTCACTTTTACTGAACTTAACACTAACATTTAACAGTAAAACTACTTCCAAAATCATTGACATCTGAAATAAGTGTCCTGTTTGTTCTATTCCATTCATTTGGATGAAACAGAAATCTTAATTAGTCAGCTACTTGAAAAATATTGCATTGTTATGATACGGCTGGATTCTAAGTGTATTTGTCGCGTTGTATTCAAGAAAATGGTTATATTTTACGGACTTTGTAATGATAACATTCCTGTGTCTGAATGAAGTATATTTCAGAGGATCAATTGGTAATATTAATGTAGCTGGCGTTGTCTCATACATCAAAATGGAACCTTCTTCATTCTATCCATTTCTATTCGGTGAGAACGAACGGAGCAGTCGGTGTTAAAGAATGCTTGGAGGTGGTCCCTAACGCTAAAAGGGGAATTCCTTCCAGTAGTCATGATTAATGCAACAGCACGCTGAGAATCACCCCACGCTCCTTCTACTTCCCTACTTCCATCTCAGTTCCTTGTGTGCCCCTTTGCTGCAATAGAAATTTATTTCAAGCCGGGGAACTTCTCTAGACTCCTTTAATAACTTTGGATGCGTGTCATTCTTTTTCTGAACAATGCAAAAAATTTTAAAATTTCAAGTTTATACTAGGAAAAATGTTTCTTCAATGAACCGGAAGATATTCATTTTTCTTATTAAAATTATCGTTTTCTTACGGCTATTATATTATCAACTATTGGTGAATGCAAGATTTTATATTAAAGATAGTTGATATTACGTTCCCTTAATGCATTTGGTGTTCAAATAACTGTTCCCTCTGCAACTACTCATAATAATTTGAATATAGCATGTACAATAAACAGTTAACTCATTAAGATGTACACGGTGAGTCCCCCAAAGAAACAGTTTAGTATTTGATTATTCGTGTTTTTTCCCTGAGGCCTGTCCCTCAATTTTAACTGAATCTGAACTTCCTTTTAAAGTTTACCATGAATAAATCATGAATATTCTCTTCCCTGAAAGAAGGGCTCTCGTCGATTTGCGTCCTCGGCTCAAGGAAAAATAAATCCGCCAACCCTGTAGTGACCTTCAAGGAGCGTATTCTCCGCAAATACCAGGAGGGTATTACACGTGCAATATTCTCGAGGAGATGAGGGAGAGAAGCTCGCCGTTGCCGAATAAATAATTTTATCAATCATTGCCCTCTGCAGCTCCCCCACAACTTCGTTCACCATCCTCTCCTCTTCTCCCCTTTTCTCCTCGCTCTCTCCCTTCTCTCTCCCTCCATTTTTCCTCCCTCTCCTCTCTCCCTCCCTCCCCGATTCCTGTTCCTTCACTCACAGTGGTCTTCGACGGCAGAGCAGCCAGCACTTCACCGGAAATGTCCTTCCCTTCCCTCCCCTTCTTATGGTCCTCTCTCGTCATTGCGGTGTCAAGGGGAGAATCTCTTAATGCGGTCCGTCACCCTGATCATCCGGGTGTTCATCAACGATTCCATTGCACATTTGTTCCCATGGAAGATGAACGGGAGCTCTGGGGTTGAATACGTTTTTACCCCGCCGATTAACTTCCGTGGCGGAGCAAGGAATTGATGGCAAATTTAATTTTTCCGGAAAAATAGGTATACTGAAGAGACGATAATTTCCATTGAAAAAAGAAGTGATTTTATTCTGAGAGTAGGGGAAGTTCTCTTTGGAGGGGGCGGAAATGCATGTCACTTGACCAGGGAAGACGATAAGTCTCCATATAACCGCATCCACTTCTTTCATGACCTCTGCCCTCTCTGATAATACCCTCCATCACCTTCCTTCTTATCTTGTCCCCTTCTTCCCTTATCCCTTTCTATCCCTTCTTTCCAATTCTGGATATGAGGTCCGAATTTGAGGACTCTCTCCCGCTGAAATCCATTTATCCGTTTGAATCTCTGAGCGAAAAAAGGGAGCAGCTTCTACTTTTATTGAATGTAAACGGAGATATCCAATTTGAGTCAATAGTCAGGCCGCATCTCTTGAACAGATATTCCCCCATGAGAGACACCCCTCTCGTATTCCATTTCTATGAACCCACCGCGGGAATGCTAATGCCGATAAATCAAATCCAAAGGTACGGAAGGTTAATTTGGTATTTTTTGATTTTCCATTTGGTTTTCTTACCTGTTTTCTAAATGCTAATGAGTAACTATCAAGTATTGGTATAGCTGTAATGTTTATCCTCCAGTCCATATTCAGTTAATTTAAAATAATGGATGACAATAATAGTATCCCCCTAAGTAATAGGAGGTAAAGTTCAGCAATTTTCTTTGAAGCAAGTATTCTAATTTGAATATCAAGTATTCAGCTAGACATTTTATTGCTATTAAATAAAAATGTTTCATTTAATTTTCCTTCCAGTCATTTCATATTGTATGCCTCTATGTAGATCCAAAGCCAGTGTTTAGGGAAAAGTTGTTTCTCTCTATTTTTAAATTTTTGACGGCACTTGAAAACTTTATTTTACTCTAATATATTTTTCCACTGTTGAATGTAAATTTTCTTTTGGTTGTTCCACAATACATAAATTTCGTTGTTTTCTTCTACATCACCTATTTTTAGTCAATACCTCCCACAAGTAAAGAAATATATCATCCAGCATAATGTTTGCTGGGTGATAAATTAAGACTAAAGCTACGAGAATTACGGAATTTTTATCTTCCCCGTAGCATAAAGTTCTCTTTCTATTTTATCTGTACATCTCCAGTTCCTCTTATTCAGCAAACGTTGCATCCTAAGAATACAGGATCTTCCCTTCCTCTTCCGGTAGTATACACTAATGAAATCTTTGTTTACAATGGAACCCCCTCCTGCACAGGGACTAGCGATGATATTTTTCATCTCCTCGCGGAATATGTTCAAGCCCAGAACCGAAGGACAATTCTCTATTGAGGTGCATCGAGTACCATTAGTTCAATTCTACAAATTCATATTATTAGTATGACTTTGTGATAAAATGGACTTAAGTGATTATCTGACCATTAAAAAAGATGTCGAGGCAAAGCCTTAATCGGAAGATATCAATTCAATTTGTTTTATATATTTCACTCGTGAGGTAAAAATGAAGATCTTTTATATTTATTTAACTCGAGGTGAAATGTTTCATAACGTTTTCTGTAAGTATAACTAATAATTTGATCGTTGCTCAGATAGTTGCGTCGTATTATTATTCCTTCATCAACATTGGTATTATGGAAATGATAATAATGGTTTTATCTCGTATAGCTTTCTAAATGCAAAATCTTTGCGTATGTTGTTGCCAGTTTCCAGTCTTTCCATTAAAGTCACCGAATTTCGTGCCTCTTTAAGTTTACTAATAATTTTTCAAAAGTACAATTAAGCACGCGTCAACCATGAAATACAGGAGTATGAGGAGTGAATGCAGGAATCCTGTATTTTGGATAAATCTATTTCTATCCCTGGCCATTTCATACTGTAAAAAAATGTTAACTAGTTTTGAAAAGATTCTTCGAGGCACGTAGCTAACCCTGGACGGCATCAAATCGTTTTATTTAGCCATTCAGCCATTTTAAAAAAAAACACGTTCATAGCTGTGAGGCAGAGGATTGATAAATTTTATGAATGGTAAAGAGGTCACAGTGACTGAAGAAAAATCCCGTTTAAAATTAGATTTTTCTCATGTGCGGCCAGTTAGAGTTCAACCCACAGCACTTGATACCTAGGATCGGGGTCGCGCGAGGGGTCAAAACACGGAGAGCTTTCCCCCGCACCACGTGACTCCTCCAGTCAAGGGTAGAGAATGCGCGGGAGAGCATATTCATCATCCTCCTCCTTTCCCCTTATCTGGGATTCTGTTCCTTCGCTGCGCGATAACGACATATTCGCAGTCGTGACGCTCTATCGATCGCGATTCTCGAACTTCGACCCTCTCGATCTGCCTTTGCAAACAGATTTAACATTCTCCGATGTAAAATTCTTCTCGCTATTCCGAGGCCCCAAAATTTACAATACCGTCGTGCGAGTGAAACGTGTCACTGTGCATTTTTAGCTACTGTGGCACCTCTTCCAATAGAAACACGATATTGAAAGCCATCTCCCAACCGATATGTAATACCACATAAAATCTGCAACAGTCTGCTTTCAGCCCAATGACGTTCATTAAAATAAACCTTAAGGCTCCTGGGAATCCTACCTAGCAGTATTTAAATCCTCTTTCGCTCTCTCTTACTAACTACTTGAATCCTGAGTTTGCCTAAAAGGGTGATATATCCGGTATCTTCTCACTATTACATATGGAAATATACGAACGACGCACACAGTGAAATATACCTCCCGATAATAATTTAAGCATCTCCTCCCCATTTTTCATGTACGTACGCCATTAGTTTCAACATCAGTCTCTCCCATCGGAGTATTTCTTCCCAGTAGTTGTCTGAAGTAAAATAAGAATGCCGAATCCCAATTAAGGCGCCGCCCCGTGGTTTTTGAGTCATTAGTACGAGATGAATTAGCTTGTACAAGATGCATACTTCTTTCGGGATTGCAATATCTCTCTTTATTTCAAGTAAGAACAGTTTCACTCCCTCTCGTGGAAGCGTCTTCAAATCGCAGGGATTTTCACAGTGTTTCGACCGATATTTATAAGGGCTGCTGGCTAATTCATGGCGATCTGATTCTCTACTTATAGCAATGGTTCTTTCCCGGCGCTCTTATTTGCTGACGGTTATATCACTCTTTCCAGTCTGAGTCTAATAGTTACTCGTCATCCCGCCAGTGCACGATCTACAATACCAACTTGATCCTCTGTTGAGGAATGATGAGGAACTCATGATGTGATAGGATATTTTGTAATCAATCGATAATCTGTCAGAATCAGAAAAGATGGATTTACGCGGTTGTAATTAAAATAAATTTCCGCCAAGGTGAATGGCTCTCATTTCTATTGGACTCAGAAATTAGGAGAAATTTTTAGACATTGTGTTTATATGTATTACGGAAATGCTATAAAGAGATAACAGAGCTGAATTGGGTCCAATTTTTTATGGCAGGGTTATTAATGTTCTTAACGTTAGGTCGTGATTTAATAACAATTTTCCGCTACAGAAAATGTTTCTCGATAATGGTTTTTTTTACACCATCACTCTCCTTCCGTGCGCCTGTGCAATGCCTTAAAGATCACGTAGGGTGTACGCGGTAGGATAGATCGGCGACCTCCTTTCTTTTCTTCCTCCTATGCTCTGCTGGAGATATTGGAAAGATAGAGCTCCATTCTGCGCTCGGCTCTGCAGTTAACCTTCTTAATCTAATTTGAAGTGGCCTCAGCCCCAAACAAACGGTAAATTGCCAAAAAATATTTTTTATATAAATACGAGAAGGCTTTAACGATCCGTCTCAATCATTTGACTCATTTGTCTGTCGACGCTCTTTTAAACTCGTTGAACAAAGCTCTTACTTCAGTTGGATTGGGGAGAATTCTTTTATCAAATCAAACATCATTGCTCGAACAATTGCTACACATACCCGCTAACCTATTTCAGTAATTATAGTAAGGAAATTCAGCCAATTTTACAATCGGTACTTCAAAGTTTTTAAATTAAAGGGAAGTATTTTGACTATTCAGTTCCTTGGTTAATGCAAAAGACGGAGCAAAAGATTATATGTATTCAATAATTTTGTAAACAAAATCGATAAAGCATCTTTGTAACATTTTTCAATTTTTTTGTCTCCTGTCATGCGGGTTTTCATATCAGCGCTTCATGTGATCTAGCTTATTCTATTTCAGGAAAGCTTGACTTTATTCTTAGCAAAAGCAATACTCCGATTTAATTTTGACTGATAATATAACTTTCGTATCATAATAAGTTTAGTTTTTTGGTACTAGCGTTGCAAATTTATATGAAATATCCCGTAAACTGATTTAATATATTCTTGATCGATTTTATTCTTAGTCCATGAATTGGGATAAATATTTCTTGGGCATGTAACTATTTATTCCACATTACGATATGTTGTCTTCCTTGTAGATGTGAACTCTTCTTGGGCGTGCTGTACAACTAAACAATAGAATTTCGTGCACATAACTATGATTCATTGAACCTGAATCTTTTCATGTGTCATCTTTTATAAATGACTGTAACATCTCTATCCTTTAAGATGGTAGCTAAAATCACCATCACGGGTCTTGGCCTAGCTATAGATCACGGTATACCGCGAATGGCTTTTGCCTGGAACGAGGGTAAATCCCGTGGTGAATAAAAAAGAAGGTCGCGCGGTCTGAGGAGTATTGAACATCCCTGGATAAAACGACTCGCGGAGCGATATCCTATAGCTTATGCAATCAAAAATACATTCGGGTTGCATATAAAACAGGATGCTTTTCTTGGCACGAAGGCACGCGTAACCGATTGAAGGTAGTCTCGATGATCATCGAGAGATGGAGCCTTTTGAAGCGGCAGCGGACCTTGTTGCGTTCGTGATGCCATGAAATTGTTTGTTGCTTCTTTTAGAGGAGTACATTTAGAGTACGATGGAAGTTTATCTCAGAAAAAATCCTGATTATTCTCGGCACTTGAATTTCAGAGAATGCGAAATCCTAGAAATTCGTTCGCAGCCTTTGCAGTTGTTCGCCAAACCGATGTTTCCTTGCCTTTTATTTTAGATTTACCATGAACTTTATTTCATTCAGGGTATCATTATGTTTATCCCCTTTTGAGGGTATGTTTACGATAATTAGTAACATTGAATCCTATTTAAATGCTTCATAATGGCAAGTATAAAAAGTGTACCACTCATTTTCACATGTTTATTCCACAATAATTTTTGGTCCATTAATACTGTTGAGTAAGTTAAATATCCCAAGTAGAAATTAACCCATCTTTTTTTTAACTTAAATACATACACATTAATGTATTTGTATCTAAATTTTTAAGTTCAACTGCATTTTAAAGTTATTATATATTATATGAACATGAAATAAGTAATTATATGTTATTTTTTCAGCTCACACGAAAAAAATCTTTTTGTCTGTTTGACTTTCCAAGCTTATATTAGAAGTTGGTATCATAAAAAGATATTTCAAATGTAACCCCTGTTAATAGACTATGCATCACTAAAATATTCATATATTTACATGGTACGGTTCAGGGGGAACATAAAGGCATTGCATGATTAATAAAAAATACTACCACATGTCTTAAATATAATATGTGTTCCCATTTTTATCAAATGACATTAATTCAAACTTTTTTATTTTTCTCTCCTTCTCTACCTGTCTGTCTCTTTCTCATTTTCTCTAAATCTATAAATGGCTCCCTCTTCATCCACGTCTACGGCTGTCAACTCTCTCCTCTGGTTTACTACTCATTCAATTTTTCCTCCTCCTATCCAATTGTTCACTGTCTCCCGATTCCATTGCTACCAACTAACCTCATTCCATTGATGATTTTTTTTTCTCTTCACCCTCCCCATATCATCTGGAACCATCGGCAAACTTCCCCGATTCTTATGTTACTTCCTCCTTCACCACACCTATACAAATTACTTAAAATTTTATTTCATTCCTGTATGACCTGTTTTGGATTCGTCACTTTCCTCGAACATTAATCTCAATTCACTCTGCGTACATTTACACTAATGCGTCACATGTGTAAAATTCTTTTCAATGTATTCGTTTTCGCCATTTTCGCATACATATATATATATACATATCAATTGTTTACACGCTTTTTATTCTCTCCGTGACATTTTCTGAACCACACACATGTTATATACATGGATTTATATATTCACTATCATCATGCACCACACGACATACCACCTAAACGTATGCACACTACATGTATATTCACTTCAAATATATTTCTACCTCCATCTATCTTACTTGATCCATTCTCTCTTCTACCACATCGACTGTTTTCACCTCGTTTTTCCTTCTCTCTTTCCCTCTCTCCCTCTCACTCTCTCTGTCTTTCTTCTTTCCTCTCTCCACCTCTGCCCCGCACTGGGGAACTCTTCATTCTCTCTCTCGTACACCCCCTGCCACTCCCGTCCAGCTGCAGCAGCGGCCGCCGTGGCAGCGGCGGCGGCCGCGGCCGAGTTCGGGGCGAGGGGTTCGGCGTCGGGGGCGGACGGCGGAGGGGGCGGGGGTGCGGCCGGCGGGGGCGGAGGGGGGCTGGTCACGTCGTCTGCAGCTGCGGTCCAGGCGGCAGCGGCTGCCGCGGCCGCATCCAGCCTGCTCAAAGCGGAAAGGGGCCGATTTAGACACGACCCATACGGAAGGTATGCGGCAAAACTGCCGCTATAGATTCGGAGGAATGCAGTGAGATGGAGGGGTGTGGGAGGAAGGGATGCAGAGTGGGAGAGAGGCGTAAGGGGGAGGGGCAGAGGGTGTGTGTGAACGTGAAGAAGGACGCAAAAGAGGATGGAAGGGGTGGAGAACCAAGGTGAATCCCGGAAATGGGTGGGAAAAAAATCACTAAGAGACCAAAGCTCATAATAATAACAACATTAATACCATTAATAAATGCATATAAAAAAAGAGAAAAACGCACAGAAATAAAAAATATAAAGTATATTTATAATTAATACCTAATTACTAGAGTTATTGTTTGTAAAATTAACCATGTTTACGGATTTACTTCTCTTTTTTCTCTTTGTCATTAAATATATGCTTATTTGGAACGTGTTCTGATACCAAGAAATACCCTCTCCCACAGAAGGTAATGCCAAAAGAATTAATACGGAAAAACGTTTAACTTATCGATTTAAACTAAATAAAACGCATAAAAAATGCGCTCTCATTCAGCCTAAACTCATGTGTACGTGAACACATGTGTATGTCTATCTGTACGTATGTATGTGCATATATATATATGCACATAGATACACCCGCACACATGCATATACTTTTCCATTATAGGTTCATAAAACGGGTCTAATGATTCAAACTAAATTTCTTCTTCATAGGTTGGTCGGACAGGTATCGTAACATTTAGTTAGGAAGCTCCTCACATTGAAATTCATGTGTTGGAGCGTTTGAAAATTCGGTAAATATGAGTTTGAGATAGGTAAAAGCATCCTTGTTCTAATTGATGTAATTAACAGTAGTATGTTCTAAGCAGTCAAGCGCATGTTCCTCTTTCTAAATTTATTTCCTCATTGATCACGTCAAAGTAATTTTTAAGGGCTCAATTTCACCACTCGGTAAAAACGTATACCACAGGAATGTAATGAATGCTGCTCTCATCGAATTTTTTTAATTTTAAAGAAAAGATTTTCCATGATTTTTTCTTTACGCTACTGCTAAGCTTTCGGAAATAAAACTGGCCTTATTTAGGCGAGTAAAATCAAAGAACTCCTATTTTTATTGACAAAATCTGTTCCCAATAACATCAACAAGTAATGCATTTCACTACATCTCAGACTGATGATTTTGTTTCACATGTATGTTGATGAGTTTAACAATGAATATATAACGGTCGTTCGGACTGAGCAAAACTCATAAGATGATTTCTTTCGTAGTCCAACCTCGAACTCTTAGGAAACTCAATGGCAGAACTGTTTCTTGAAAACTATATTTCGGCCTCTGGTACACATGTTACGTAGACATAGTACAAACTTTTCTTAAATAATATGCATAATTTAATTGACTATAGTTTTATTTTCAAGCTGTAATTACTTTTTTGAGACTCCTAGCTAGGAGAAGAAACGCCAAGAGATGGCTGTTTGCAGGAGTGTGCGCTCCGGTTCATGTCTAGGCACGGGGAAACAATTGTTAAAAGTTGGTTTATGGTCACTGCCTAAAAGTAAACACACGCTCACCACCCTAGGGCCCGAAGTGAGATTTTATCCCGGTGGCACTTGCTTAGGATCGCTTTGCCCCTTAGGTGTAGCGCATGGAGGTATGAGAGGGAGTATTTCCCTTCGCATAGAAATCCTCTTCTGTTAATTTAAACTACGGCGGGGAGGAAGATAATTACGGGAAACACAAACGGCACTCAACAAAAACCCTCCGTTCATACACTTTTTCACGCTGATTTCCCATTTGAATTTTCTTCCAAATTTAGCAACGCAAAGTGTCAATGCCGAAAAAAATGCAAAAAATTGCAGATAATACGTGTACAGGCGTACTCGGACTGTGTTAGAGATCTTGAGGATTTTATCGAAATGAAATGAACGAGGCGACGCTAAGTTGCAATGTATGTATGTCATAAAACACAAGTAATATGTACACTAGCCACTAAAATCACCTATGATATACAAAAATATATATTTTTTAAGTTGATTACATCTAGGAAAAGTGTTTTTGGCTCAGCAACAATCGAATTAATCAATCAAACTGTTGATCTGCGATATGAGGCGAAGCTAAAGTCAATTATGTAGTATTTGGAGTCATAACTCGCTCAATATGCACCAATGGAATATCGTCTATTATCTTAAATCTCTTAATCATTACACTGCAAGAGATCTTTGTCGTGACGTATAAATATATATACTCTTTACATTGCCAAAACCAGGGAACAATTATTTAAATTTCTTTATGATTAAATTGGCTAGTTTTTTAGAGATTATATATGAATATAATAAAATATAAATCCATGCAACAAAATAAAAAATTTAATAGTAATTCACTTGCTATATGAATGTAGATTTGACAGTGTTTCCGTCATGTTAAAATAACCTTAGATTGCTTTAATGGACTGTTTTGTACATTATACTTAGTCTTTCCCCAGCAGAATAACTGTTGAATAGTTGGGTTATTATCTGAGCGTAAGTCGAAAGTTTAGAATTTGTCTAGGTGCGTTGCTTCAGGACGCGTCGTAGATTCGTTGGCAAATGAATGTTAAGACTATTTTTACTTATTATTTGGAATGAATTTTCCGTATTTTGTTAATGGTAGAATTTTGGTATGGTTTTAGAGAGAAGACGGATACCATTGTTAATTAATGGTTTCTTATTATAAAGACAATTGTGGGACCACTTTTGGATAGGGAGCCTTGTCTTGTCACGTGGACGCCTCGCCCTTGGAAGATCCCGGAAAAATAAGGGTCGCTGTTTTAATGTATGTACATGTAATTAACCCCGGTGTAGTTCTGAACATAAAGTCTTCTTCAATGTTCGCACGAGAACAACTTCTTTGATGAACGGTGTTGGTATTTTTTTCCGGCGTATTTCCGAATTTCGAGCCGCGCTTAAAATAGCTCCACAGTCAACCGTATTCATTTGAGAAACATAACCAGACAACGTATTTTCGACTTTCGGGTGCCATTTGACAAATGTTTGGCTCTTCAATACAATGCGTTTACACTATCACGAGCGTGATATCTCACATCACGTTTTCCAACGTTTTGGGAGCGACGGTACACATTTTCACAAGTTTAGACTTGACTGTTTGGGCTGTGCGGGAGGTTTACAATTTTTAATAATGAGGGAGATATTGTTACGGGGGGAATCGTAATCTTTTGGACCATTGTATGCATAGCGCTTTGATGCTGATGACCGTTTGTTACCCTGTGAACGTTTGGTGATTCCAACCATTAAGACGGCCCACGTGGGCGCATTTTTTTGTCCCCTCTAAGTGATCCTATTACGGGTTGAACGCTAAAATATATACCCTCATAATTTTTAGAGCCTGCGACGTAATGTTACTCAGATTACCATGCAAAGCTGAGATTTTGATTCTGAAACCGTTTTATCAGTTGGTTTCCAGCCATGTTGTGTTTTTGGCTCGTTGAATTCGCTTTAGTTGTTGTCCCTGAATTTGATTTTCGCGGCTAGCGTACGGGTAATCCATGACCTTTTTCACCGTTGCTAATTCGACAATTGGAAAGAGCCTTCATTCATTTGAGTGCTACTAATACCTCGCTATGCTTTTTATCTTGACGCCTAGATCATTTCACCACAGCCTTTCTTTTTCTCGGGTGCACATGGAAATACAGGCTCCTTTGCTCGTTACCACGAGAAAGGAATCCTAGCAGGTTAACTTTGTGTCAAAGAGAAAGTCGCCGAAACATTTATAAGGAAGTAGATATAATCCACGAGGTCATTAGAATTTATCTCGATGTTTCGCAGTTCATTGTACCCAAATTTCCTTTTCTAAAACTTTTCGCTCATTCAAGCACAGCGATGCTTAAATTCGTGGTTTTCTATCCGCAGCTATTCCTGTGAGTCCCGAGGTCCGGTGACTTTTTTTTATGCAAACATTCACGTTTAATGCGGGAACAATTTTTCCCATGATACTTTGAAGTTGCCTGGTGCACCGCTGGAACGTTAAGAGAAATGTTTTGCGCATGTCCTGATTCGTGAGAGGACGTTTATAAAAAAAGATTATTGAAATGTCAAGCGTGCTCGCAATTGTGCGTCGCGTGCTTTTAAGTTTCTCTACTGATGTGCGGGCCGTAACCGTATGCACGACGCTGAAGTAGTCTGGCGTTATGTCATTTTCACTTCACTATTATAATACTCTTTCTTTCCTTTACTAAAGCTATACAGACACGAGTTTTAAAATTTCTTGAGCCTTGACATAAAATCGAAAAAAAATGCATCATTCTTCTGGGAGAATTAAATGTCAGAAGAAGACCTTAGTCACTGTTCCTTTTCTTAGCGTTTTCTTCCAACCACAGATCATGAAGTTTGAACGCATCCATGGTGTTTCACACGGCACTGTGTGCCAAAAAAAATATAAAAGAATGGCCATAAGGTGTCATCTCAGTTAAGATGAACAGATAAAACACTTGAGCAAAAAAAAGGCCAGTATGTTCTGTGGCTCAAATCCGCGTTCGCAAGACACTTGCAATGGGTTTTTCAGGGCGTGTTTGGTCCGCTTGAAGTTTTGCGTGTTTCCCAGCAGTTCTGCGGTAGACACGATATTCCACTGAGCCGGGATGCTTGCGGTGAATTCCCACATATACCATCCCCTTCAACATATCGAATTTTTTTCGTTGATCTAAACATAAGCTTTCTCCCAGGATCCTTTAAAGAAATAAATGAAATAAAAACCGTCGGTATTTTTACTGACTGCTAATTTTCCATCAATAATCAAGCCTTTATCCTAAAATAAATATAATGCCGTCGTTCACTAAATGTTTTTAATAACACGCTTCCTAAGCAAAGCATTTTAACGCAACACCTTTCATTATTTCGCATGTTTATTTGAAAAAAAACTAATCACTATAAAAACATTGGAATCCGTTGGTAACTACTATATTCTAAGGGGATATTTTTCGAAGATATCGGTTACGGGTACTAAAGACCCTTCATATCCTTTAATTAAAACGTAAACATGACAATGGGCGGGTGCCAATAGGAAGTGCTTGACTTTGTGTGTGTGAGAGTGAATGTGTGGGTGCGTGCGTGTTATTGCGTGTGTCGGCAGGGGTTAGAGACTCCATGGCCACGCCCCGAAGGGTGATATCCCTCGCTTCTTGTCTCGCTTCCTAGAGCGGTCTCGTATGCGCTCACGATATTTGTTATCATTTGATTTCTTTTTGCATCTTGCATATTGCTACTGGCTCATTGCCAAATTCATTGTGTATAGTTATTTCTCAAAACGACCAAAATTTTTCAAATACCTACGACATTTAAAAAGAAAAATGTATATATTATGGTAGAAAATATTTCTGTGTATTTCATAATTTGCTTATTCATAAAGTATGTATGAAAATAACTCAAAAGTTTATATCTTAAATTAAAATGAATATTTTAAATATCAAAAAAATTGACCTTTATGTAACAAATAGAATAGTCTTTAAAACATTTGAATCCCATCCAATGCATTTTTTCATTTGCTTCAACATATCATTCAAAAACTTTGCATATGGACAAAATGTTTGTAAAATGTAAAATTAAAATATGCTAATTAGATTTGTAAGATAAATTGATGTGTCAAATTTTACTAAAGATGAATAACGTAACAAAAGGTGTGGTGCTGGTTGATAATAACATATATCTGCATAAACGGTGTTGTTGTAATGATTCCTGTAACTCTCGGTGTCTTATTATTGCGTGTAATAAATGTGCGTAATGAAACTCTAACCCTGAAATATTATTTAAAAAGAGAAAATCGTAAATATCCCCAAAAATATACGAAGGCGGAAACCAGCCGTGCAACCTTACCGCGTTGCCGGGCTGATGCGGAAGCCAAACTCCAAAAAAAAAGAACATACCTCTAATCTGCAGACTGAAGAGTCGAACTCATAAACTAGTAGTGGGTAGTGGAAGTCCATATTTCTAACTTGTTCATTTAAACCTAGTAATAAGTAAAACAAAAAAATCATCATCAACCTAAAAATCAAAACAAAATAACCAACATTTTTTTATCTCGTAGTATTTAAGTTTTCTAATGACTTGAACTCAAGAATGTTTTATACTACTTTTATATGATACGCCAAATCGATTGTTTTCGATTACTCTGTATATTTTTCATATAAATTTATTAATGACATACATTTGGAGTTTTTCAGCTGACGGTGTTACTCCTGGCGGAGTTGTAAATCCATTCGCTTATGAACGTAACATGCGGCGTTCAAGAAGATAAGATGTGTGAAGAATTGTCGGCTAATGAGGGATGTTAGTTAATTTTCCTTCAGATGATTTTAGCACTTCATTTACAATACCACGAGATCTTCCATTAAGCGAACACTGTGAAATAAATATTAATCCCCATGACATTTCCTCTCCTTATGATGATCCCTTTCCTAGAATAAATTGACCAAATTTTGATGAAATTGAAGAACAACCTTAATCATAGGTCACTGAAATTTTATTTGCATAACCAGAATTAATGTCAAAGAAAAGGAACCAAAATGTTTCACTAATAAATGTATCCATATCCTGATCCTTCACTAAAGTTCCAAGTTACCAAAAGAATGTTACTATGGCAAGTGCTAATAATGCTGAAACTCGGCCAATTATTCCTTAATATTTTAAGGAGATCCTTAGATTTTAGACCCATCCCATTATCATATGTAAATACTAGATATTATTTTATAAATCCCTACATTTTAATTGGCTATGGTTACAATGAAACAAGTGAAATGTATGCGCATGTTCCAAGGAAGAAAAGGAACCTGTTTCCTAGTTTCCGATGCATCATAAAAGAATGAATGAACGGCCTTATTTACGGATTAGGTACGAAAGACATGAAAGAGTGATTTCAAACATATTGCGTTGGAAATATTGGGAAGCTATCAGCATATATAACGAGAATGATATCAAAGATAAAATATTGTCAATGAATTGAGCACGCTGATATTTGTAAGGTTGCCGACATAACTCGGGTAAGAAAACCCTTAGCCTAGCCTAAGCCTTAATCAGTTCACTAGTATTCATGACTGCGAAAAAATTTAATTTATTTATTTCAATGCTTATCTATTTCAATGATTGGTGGTGATTGATTGTATCATTTTAAATGATAAAAGCATCCCTATCATGTTTTCTGCCCGGAATGAATAGGGTTTAAGTAAACCATGAACTTATTTCACTAACTAGGCCCAGTTTTCCAACGGGAAAAATAATTTGAGCAAAAACTGTTACATCTACTCCGCAAGCGTTGCTATATTGTGTAAAAAGTTCGAATAACAGACTCCATGCGTAGTTATTATCAATCCAAGCACTAAAGAGGTCTTAATTAGACCAGAATAAAACTATTCCTGCTGCCTTTGCTCTTCCATGCACATAATTTTCATAAACCTAAAACGGTTATTCCACCTTTGGACCTTGAAATATCACTATTTATTTATTTTATTTTTCTATTGCTCAATCCATCCTTTATCCTTAAGATTTCTTACATTTCCAAAGATCACTTTGTTACGCTGATATTAACATTGGCATTATACTCTATTTTTTCATCAAAGCAAAAAAGCTTAGCTCTTATTTGGTGATCGTTCTCAAAAAATAATTTCTGTGTTTCATAAAAACTAGTGCACATTGAAGTAGAATCCTATAGCCTACAAATTTTACTTTTTTTAATGATACAGCATGAACCTTTAAAATCAGTAAAGCTTATACGCACTTCATTACTGTTCATTTACAGAATAAAAGATTTGAGTAATGGCATTTTAGACGCGCCGAAGTACGAAGTTCAATATGACAATAGAGTTTGATATGAGAAAAATGTTGGCCAAGAATAATAAGAATAATTATTTCTTGCTAAATTTTTACCCAAAAGCTACTTGTTTGAGATTTAATATTCCCTGCAAAACTGATATTAGTGAAATAAAAACGACCAAATCATCCTAACTTTTAGGTCTCATATAATATTCATTACTCATTTTGAAAAACATTCTGCTGAAATTGGAGACATTCAAATTATTGCCTGTAAATAATATTATTAAATAGCTCACTAGGCATACATTTTAGTCCTGAAGTGCAATTTAAATAAGTGTGTCGTTCTTTTAGGGCGCGGACATCAAAAATATAATAAAATGTCTATTTTATAGACGCGCTTAAAAGTGAGTAATGGCTGATATTATCCCACTCGGTTACCATAGGTCTCAGTCACCCAATAAAGGTTTCATTTTTATGTTAACTGCATTACCCATTTTAAGATTCACGCTCCAAAGCCACGGGGAGCTGGCTAAAAAGTTTTATGGGCATGTCTCACATTTTCACGTTAATGGATCTGCCTCTGACGGAGGACACATTTTCTCAAGGGTGGCCTTTTGCCATGCTATTCGTACGTGCCACACATCGAGTTTTTGCATCGCTACAAAAAAATAAGCTACAAAATGGAATAATTTCTCCGCAAAGTCATTGGAATTACTACGAGTGGTATATTGAAGTTATTTTCCTGGCAGGAGTAACATTGTTATTCATTTAAGTTCAATGGATTAATTTCAATGAGCTGCTCTTGTACTTCCTTGTCGGAGGAAAGACATCAAAAATATAGAGCCAACCCTGCCGTAGGTTACCACTGGAAGGGGATTGATGGGGCTCGGGACTCCGCTTTCCGAAGCAATCCCTTTGTGATTTCTAAAGGCCCTTTTACGGTGTCCAATAAATTTCACAATTTATTGTCTAGTCTATTCCCAAATTTATTGTCCAGTAAAATGGACAACTTCCGTTTTATACTACTCAGTTACTATTGGTCGAATAAAACTGCCGGTTACCACTACCATAGTGAGGCAATATTAAGCATTTTACGACAAACATTGTTTTTTTTTGGCAGTAATAAGGGTTTCATTTTTAAGACTTATGACATTCAAACACTTGAAAGCAGTCTCACGACTGATAATTACCCGAAAATTAATACACTTGTTTTACATTTAAAAAAACGTCTCAATGGACAGAGAACTTGAGAATGCTTATGTATTCAAATCCTCAGTGAAACAAATTAAATCTGTTGAGGGGCATCCAGGCGCCATTTTCAACTATTAATAGTTCCTAGTACCTGTGTGCATAATTTAAAATTTTTAATTTAGAGCATTAAACAAATATGATGAAAGACACCGAGGGAAAAATATAGATAAAAATATACTTTCAGACGTAAAATTGCTTCGTGTAAAAGATTTGTAAGAAAGAATATATCAAATACTTGAAATATAACAAGATTTTTTCTATAATAAAATTTGTTTAAGCGATTTTATAATTATATTTGCTGTTTAGATGTAATTTTTAAAATTAAAAATTGGTAAAAATGCAAAAAAGAGCTCAATACATTGATTATTAGGGTTTGCTAAGTGAGATTTCAAATGAGTTGCTGTTTGCGGATTAACTTGGGAGTAGGTTTTTTTTGTAAATATTCTTCATCACCCTATCGGTCTTCCCAGAACACATTTTTTTCTTATAAACGTATTTGAGAAATTCCTAAGGTATACTTCCCACTAGTTACATGCGAATAAAATAGCCATATTCACTTCACAGAAGCATGATAAAGGTGTACTACTCTATGATATTCATATTCTTTCTATTCAAGTTTCTTTGTCGGTAATTAACAGCCAGCACTCAGCCATTCTTAGTGGAATTTCCATGATTTACGGCAACCGGGCTATGTCTGTGAAGCTTTCTATTGGAATTAAACTCATGCATTTAGGAGCATTGACTGTCCCATATGAATGAATTTAACCAGTTTTTCGGGGGTAAAATTTAGAACAATTTCAAATTTGAAGTCACGAGGAGGCTGGGGTAATATTTAGTAGTGCTTCTGCGCTCTTGGTTCAACAGTTTCTTTTCAATGGACTTTTTTTTATTCATTTTAGTGAAATAAAATATCTTCTCTTCTATATTTCTTTTAATGATATTCGTAAAATTTCAGCAATGAGTTGTGAATAATTCTATAGACGTACAAAATTTGGAATTATCAGGATCAGAAGAAAGAATTGTTATGCACGTCTCTCATCAACATACTTTCCCTCGTTCATTCCTTATTGCAGAAACGATTCTCTTGTTATCTCTCATAAATACGCTAGTGATAGGTCGGTAGGGAGCCGATGTTTTTTCAAATGGAGATCGTTGAATCGATGAGCGACTCGTGACTTGCATCCAGCAGTTATGTTTAGTCAAGTTTGCCACCCAATTCAGTAAAGGTTTTCATGTTTATTTTTTCGAGATTAAGTCTCATCTCTCATAAAGATACGTGACCTCGGAAAAAATAGAAAAGAGGGTATCAATTGACCTTGGAAGTTATCAGAATGGTGTTACATCCACCAACATCCATTAGAACGTGTGTCCAATCAATGATCGTAGGAAGTTCCATACCACACACAAATGCCCAAATCCAACATGAACAAAGTTGTTCACCGTATTAATAAAATGGAATGTTCCATATTAATTATGACTCCTCACTTACGAATTCCCATAGGTTACTGCTAGTCATTTCTCATTGTCCTTGTCCCTTTGTCAAAGTCCTAATGCAGTAATGGTCGTAGCAGAATATATGCGTTTCACTATGAATTCTCCATATTCTAATCATGGTTCAGAAATGTTAAGCCAGAAGTTCTTCAGAAGTTGGTCATCAGTATTTCATTACGAAAATTTCAAAAGGTTCACCATGAAATATTTCAAAATGGTATTTGATTATAAAATAGAAACTTCCTTGAGATTCCTTACATTATGCTCTAGGGTTCAATTAATGCCCCTATGAAAACGCCGAATTCCGCTGAATTGTTCACTCTTCGCTGAGAAATATAAGTAATATTTGGTGACTTTGCAAGGTCTGAAATGTTTTTCCATCAGATTTTCTTCGTTTTTACATATTGAATTGGCCCGTTTAAATCTTGATGGATCAATTAAAAACCTATCAGATTTTCAATCCATTGGATAGCAGTAGCAGTGATTAAGTTCCTAATAACCTGTTTTCAATACTTAATGCTTCTTTGCGTAATTCATATCTTAAAAGGATTGTTTGGGATTGTAACGACCATGGAAAACTAATTTGTCTGATTGGCTGGCTGTTATCACGTAAAAAGTGAAAAAATCAGCAATACTACCATTACGCCTTTTGACATTATAGTATTAAAGTTATACAGGGCGTTGAAATGATATAGGGCATTATAAGAAATGCAGATTCGGATTTAAATTTTCAAACCACTCTTTCATTTCAAAGCAGAGCATATGCATTCACAGAAACATTTATTTTCATCAATTAACCCAAAATAAAAATAAAATTTTATAGCATGAGAATTTATATCAGCACCTTTTAGCCTTATTTTTAACTTGGAGAGGTGTGTGTGTTGACATCTTACAATATGGCAAATTTACTCAATACATGGAGCTATTTTAGCTAAACAAATTCGTGACTCATTTCATGTTACACTTATAATTTAAAATAATTTGTAACTTTTTCCATTATCCACATTCCTCAATTTATAAAAAAAGAAATGTCATATTCTTGAAGTCAATCTAAGAAAAGCTATTATAGAATACAGGCATTCATTCACTCTGTGCAAATTATTTGAGTCTCATGAGCTGAATTGGAGAGAAGTGTTGTAATACTTCTATTACTAGCAGTAATTGAAGGTAAGGAACAATCTTGAAACTTTTACATTTCAATAATGGGATTTACAGCATTATTTATTTACTAAACTCCCTTCAGCGTATATCAGTGCTTATATGTCTTAATTATTAATTAGATATGAAACCTGAAGAAGCATTTGTTATGGTATCCCAAATATATTGTTGCATCTTAACTAACTGTTAATCATGAAAATAGAAAAGCATAATACAGGATCCATAGGATATAGTATATAAACATTAGTGCAACTCCAAAATTTTTTATGATAAAACTAGATATATTCTTTATAAATTTTAAAGAGAGCCAATTGTGCATCGCCAAATTTATTTAAATTACGAAAAACGAAACGAACGAGAATACTCACATAAAACCCAGTGCAAAAAATAAAAATTTACTATGATCATATGTTTAAAATTATTTGACAATTATGTTCAGCTTTTCATAAAAATATAACAATACATTAAAACCACAAATTAAAAATAGAATAATTTATGCCCCTCGGATTGAATGACAAAGTATGGCTACTGTAGAGCAACTATATTCTTGGTTGTAATAACAGTTTAAATTCTCCGGTGATCTTTTAATAATTACTAGAAAATATACGAACTTGATATTTTTGGTAATTTAAAGAAAGCAAGAAAGCATTGTTATGGGCTTCCTCGGATTCTGCGAGAGAAAAAAAAGAATTAATAGGTTAAATTATAAAAAATTATCAGGCATGTTATTGGAGATGGCATTTGCTTTGAAATATTCTTCAGTAATCCTGAGTCTTTTTGCAAATTTTGTTACTCCTCAATGCAGTAATATCTTAACGGAAAATCCAAATGAAGCACCCATAAACTCTCATAAATGGAAAGGAGGAGAATATATGGAAAAACTTAATACAATGGCATAGAACCAGATTCAATTTGTTCATTATAAGTAAGGTGAATGTGCATAAAACGTATTGTCCAGCTCATTGCGCTCTAATACTACAGGTTGGAGACCTTTGGTACATAGAATACAATTTACAGAAAGCCTTTAACTTTTTCTCCCTCCTTTCAGTGCCCACATTCACCCTTACCTCGTACCCTTTCTCATTCTCTCCTCTTTATATCCTCTCCTCTGTTGTTCCAAGCCATTTTGAATTCCTTGTAATCCCAATGATTCCGTTCTCCATCTGCCTCACCCGTCCCCTTTATCTTCTTCGCTTTATCCCTCCGTCTCCCCTTCCCTTTGAAGCCGTCCGCCCTCCCACCCTCCTCTCTGCCATTTCCAAAACCTCCACTTCTCCTGCCCGCAGAGTTCTGCCTCCCTCCCTCTCTTCTCTCACTATCAATCCACGCTTGCCCCACCCCCATCAATTCCAGCCTCCCCTCCCCCGTTACCTCTGAACGTTTCCATGGACCCGCCCACCTCAGCTTCTCCAGCAGCCTATTCAATACCCACTCACTCGGCCCATTCAGTTCTAATTTTCCTCAGCTGGACTAGAATTTCTATTTTCTCCCCAGAAATCGTTGTTCTCTCTCATATTCAAACTCGGTGGAATTCCTTTCGAGCCGGTATCCAGCGAAACCGCTGAAGAGTCAATGCGCCTCCGGCTTAGTCAATGCGGCCGTCTCTTCTCCGTGAATAAAAAAATTAAATTGTCCCTACATCTCCATTCTGATCCCCTAACAAAAGTCATTCCGCTGAACCAAGTGAAAGAGTGATTGTCGTGAATTGGAGGTGATGATTTATGGAAATGTGACTCGTGAGCTCTGGCCTTACGTTCACGGATAGGTAAATTTCAACGTTGAACAAAAAAACATTGGCACACCTGTTCTGCCAGCTTGACTCAGCCTGTAGGCTTTATTGTGCTCTAACAAACGATGCTGCAACATTACCTTCAGCTTCTTAAATGTAATCACAAAATATCGTTTTTTAGCATTGAGTTGAATTAAAAACGTGTCCCTTTGTAAATATACACTTTCTTGAGAATAAATATGAATGGTGGAGTTCACCCAGCACTAAGCGTGAAAGTCACACATCAGGGTAGGGGGGCCTGTTCCTTTCCCTGTGCCGGTTATGGTTTCCTAGAAAGACCTGGTACCCGAATAATCACTTTAGCTTGGGTGGAGCTGCAGGTGCCCAGAGTGACTTGCCCGGGAATCGAACCCGGGACCCTCCGATCAGCAGTCCAATGCTCTACCCACTGGACAACCGCGACCCAAATATATATATAAATATATAAATATATATATATATAAATATATATACATATATATAGTGATACATATATATATATATATATATATATATATATACACACACTCGTATATATATATATATATATATATATATATATATATATATATATATATATATAGTTTAAGCGGCGGTGTAATGTCGAAAAAAAATTAAAATGTAAGCTTAAGAAATAATATTCTGCTCCTTAATACGTTGGTGAAGATTGGGTCACGTATTTCGGTAAAAAAATAGTCTATATTCACGTATTTCCTGGAATTTTCTTCTGGGAAAACACTTCCTATATTTCAATGAGTAGTTAAATTGAAGTTAATTTAACAAATTAAATTGAGGCTAATTCATTAACATCCTCATAATAACAAATGATCAGAGTTACGTATCAGAGAGAGGCCATAATGGATTTCTCTCTAATTAGCAGGGTATACACTTTTATAAGAAGCATCAACTCATGAATCTTAAATTTGGATAAAACATACGAATTTGACCTATACTTTTCTTTCCTATTGTTTTCAATAATTTTTCTGTGAGTTTCAAGTGTTCTAGTGAGTTTCACTTAAATGGGCGTCATGAATAAGGTTGGATATCCTAGTACGTCGACACAGATCACACCGTAAGGGTCTTTTAGAAAACAGCAAGAAACTTAATTCGGTACCCTCAAGTTATTATGCTCATGAAAAATCATTAACTGTTAAGTAAAAAGTACTAATGTCTCAAATTTAATAAAATGCCTCTCATATCTGTTGGATTCATATTTCATGGACCCCATCTATTCTATTACACTATAATTGGACCTCAAATTTTATCGTTTCTTGGGACTTCACAAATACTTATATATGAAACTATACGAGCTCGTATTGTTTCCTTGCACAAATTAAAAACCTAACAAATTAGTCACTATATATATAAATTACTTCAACAGCCGACTCCAATATCGATCGTATTCTTTTTTGTGGTTATTTTTAAATTTAAAATAAGTTCTTAGCCACGAGAGTGAATATATGGGATAAATCCATTAAGGAGGATAATGATGATATATTTCTATTACCGACATTCAATGAAAATATAATAGAAACACAATTAGAAAGATAAAGCGTTTTTTAGAAAAAAATTAAATCACCCGTGTTTACAAATGAACTTTGGATATTCCTTTTAAAATTTCTTTAGCTTGTATGATTCATTCTTTCTACAAACTGCTCTCAGAGTCACTACCATTCCTACATGATTTTCATCATGTGGGAATTGCCACACATCATGTAGGGACTGCCACTATTGAAATATTATGGTCGAGCACACGTTCCCATTACTGGACTCATGACCAATAATATTTTCGAACGATTTGAGATGCAACGGTGAGTTTTAGGGTGTTCAGATACTAATTTAGCCAATTTAATATTTTTCTCTTCTCGAATTCTTAATCTGTATTTTAGAAAGCATAGGATACTGGCCACGATTTCCCCATTCATAAAATTAAATACAGCCGTTTTAGCTGAATCGACCCCATGATTTCGTTTACGCCTAAGGTGGTTATAAATTACGAAAATGAGCAAGTACCCCGTGCAAATCTGCATATGCAGAGTGGGAGTAGAGCCATTACGCTGGCCCACCGTAATTTCCCTGCACTTTAAGCGATGCAGGACAAGACATTCATTACATAATGGAGCAATGTATGAAGGGATAACTGCTGGTTGTTTGTCGTGTCACCAACCAAGTTACGAATTGGCACTGGTTAATAGGGGTAATAGGAAGATGTCGGCGAAAATATTTTCCCTCATTCATCCAATGCTAAACGTAGAGTTTGTAGTGCAAATTGTCACGCGGAAAATAATAGCGTTTTCAGTAATGCACAGTCGAAGGGATTGATTTTATGACCCAAGTATTCAGAAATTGACTAAGAGGAAAGTCACGAGCGTGAAGAGAACTTCGTCGAATAGAAATGCTCTCATGCCATTGTACTCAACTGGGAATAAATATATTAGGAGTCATCAGAATATCTTGAACATTTAAGTCTTATATATTAAATTTAATCGAGGAAACGTTCTTAGATCAACTTTGCGGTTTCTAGGTCTAGGGGTGATATATGTGACTCTCAAAAAAATGAGATAACTTAAGATAGCTAAAAGCCAAATCTCAATGTATATCTCGCCTTCAGTAGTGGCTAAGCTGATTTTTCAAGGGAATAAATATTATCAAAGGTAAAAACAGCCTAAGTGTTTAAAGTTGGCTTTAACCTCGTGGACTGTGGCGCGTCGCGCACGACTACGAATGCATGTGAAATTGCATGTGCGGTATTTCATCACAATATCTTGTTCCTTTAAAGCTCCCAAAAATTCAGCGTTATGCGGATGCCTCGATAGCTTAACTCGCTAAAGCATAGTGGGATACGGGTTCGAATCTCGGACAAAACATGCTTTTTACATTCTGAAATTGTTGCACTGAAATAAATATTTCTCTACTCCCGTGCCTTTTCACGTCTCCTGTACTCGCGCTCGGCTTACTCCGTATCCGTGTGCGTTTTCGGATTGCTATATCAAATGGAAGAAAATCAATTGAGGAATTGAAAGGTCAATGAAGGCATTATACTTTTATTCATGTGTAACTAGGCCAATGCTATTTCGGGAATCTTACCAGTGAATTTTTATAGATTTTTTCAATGATTTTAACTAACGGTTTGAAATTTGTTCACACACTGAGCCTTACCCTCGTTGGATTTGGCCAAAAATATCTATCACTGAATAAATAAACTTAGAATTTTTTAACACAAAAACTTTAGTATGCTGCTGCCCGTTTTGACGTATATGCGACATCATCAGTTGTGAGTATAATAAAGTTTTTTTGGGTGAAAAAATGCCAAGTTTGTTTATTCAGTTATCATTAATTTTCGCAAAGTATAGCCTGAGACCATCGAATTCAACAGAATATATATTTGTGGTCAATGAAAACATTGCTTATTGATTAGACTCTTCACTTTAAAACATTTTATCTCTATTAAATTTGACAACAGTTCTTTTCATGATACTAAATGTTGCATTTATACCATGGAGATATTTATTTAAAAGAATATATATATATATATATATATATATATATATATATATATATATATATATATATATATATTTCCGTAATAAATAAATAATATTTCTTGTGAATGCGCTTCTCTATTCGTTTCACCCCACGATATTTGTAAGATAAGCGAGCCGCACCCAAGAACTCAAATTTATAGCCTCAGGTGGCGAGTTCAAACCCGGCTTGTACCCATTCCATCAGGTAATGTTCACCTTAGAACACTTTTAATTCGCCGATTCTGAGGGTGCGGATACCAGGATCTTGGTTTACATTGTTATCACTTCATAAGGAACAGATTTTTGTTCAAGCAAATAGTTTTCGCGCACTGAGCGACATTTCCATACGACTTGAGCAAGCGCTCCAACCTCTGAAGCTTAAAGAAGATTAAATTTTCGAGCACCCCAGCATGCAGTCTTTTGTCATTTCATTCGCTGCTCTTTGGAGTCGTGCCTTGCGGGTCTGTCTACCTTTCTTTTGCCACTGTCCTCGCCGGAGAAGAGTGGGGATTCCATTTAAATTGACGGCAGAGATGGGAAGGCAGGCGAGACGGGGGGAAGAGAGGGCAGACAAACAAGAGGGCCTTGGAGGGCTGAGGGTCGAACCACCACCGTAAAGCCCACCCTCGTGAAATCGTAATGCATAGATTTTTCGGTTTCTTTCATTTCGTATCGAATAAATAAAAACCGATACGAACGTTTGACCACCACATTGACCGAGGCGTAAAAAAATCTATACATGAATAAAAAATAAATGAAAAGCAGGAATATACCTTTTCCTTTCCGCGCAGAGTGCCTGGGAGGAGAGGGGCGGGTAAGAGAGAGGAACGGGGAAGCAATGTGTAGATCGGCCCCTCCGCCGCAACCGTCATGGTGTTCCTCGAAACACACATACGCACGCACATGGACTCGCTTAGGCGTCCGCCGCACACCCAGGTGTCCCACCTCCTTTGCCGCCACCAGCACACCCGCACACACCATCCCCTCACCACCCGACCTTTCCCACCCTCCCCCCCCGAACGAAACTCCCCCGCAAAACTAACCCTCCCATACTTGCCATCCTGGAGGATGTGCCCGTTCGCCACGCACCTCCCCGTGGCCTTTCAGTGCTCCATCCCGACACCCGCTCCCCGCACCCACCCTCCCGCACCGCACAGACCTAATCGCCGACCGCCGCCCGCATACGCGATCAAAACTCACACTCTCCCGGACACGCACTTCTTCGACTTCCTCTCTCTCTCTCTCCCTCGAACCATTCCGTTCGAACCGTCGAATTCGGAATTCTCCCCGCGCGTTTCCTCCCTCGCCATTGCGAACCCTCTCTCTCTCTCCACCACCTCAACCCTCCCTCGCTCCTTCCCTCCCCCCACGAAACATTCCTCTCCGCACTATCGCTCCCAAAATCTTACTCTTCCCCCGTCTCCGCCAACCCCGCGACCCGGGGACTACCTTTCATGACTCACTCTTTCCCTTCACTCCACTCTCCGACCAACGCCCCTGCCTCTCAAATCGTATCACACGCTCCCTCCTCCGATGGCTCTTTCCCTCGGTCTCTCTCCCACCTTATCCCTCGCCCGTTCTCTCTTTATCGTCCCATCTCTCACATTTTCTCCCACTTTCTCTCCCTTTCTCTCTCTCTATCTCTCTCTCTATCTCTCTCTCTCTCTCCTTCCCGCTATCTCACTCTTTTCCCTCTCATTCCCTCCCTGTCTACCCGCTCTCCTTAACTTTTTCTCCCATTCCAGCCATTACCCACTACCCACAGACCCTCTCCACCGACTGTGACCATTCACTAGGTTTGAAGTACACTTTTGCGTAAACCAGGTTGAAACACAAATCGAGACCCCTGGACGGGAGGAAGATGAAATGCCTTCTGTATCATTCCATTCTAATTGAATGAAATAAGTGGCAAGTATCCCTCTCTCTTCCTCTTCTTTCCTCCCCCCTCTCTCTCTCTCTTCTCTTCTCTCTCTTCTCTTCTCTCTCTTCTCTTCTCTCTCTTCTTTTCTCTCTCTTCTCTTCTCTCTCTTATCGACCTCCCTCTATCCCTCCCTCTACCTCCCCCTCCGTCAGTCTCCAAGGTATTTTGTAAATACGCTCTTCTATGTCCCCATCATACACCGTGGATTCACGTACTGCCGAATTTTTCTCCTCCCCGCTTTCCTCAAGGCGAATTCTCGCACGTATCCCCCGAAGGCCACGAACACAATGGCCATCCCAGTAGTGTACGGTTCGCCTTTGATTTTTTTGCACGCCGCTGTTTCTTTTGATACGAAGTAATGAATACAAATGATAATTTATTCTTATATTTTAATATCACAACCCTGCACAGTAGTAACGCTTGGGCCGAAATAATGTTGCCGATTACGACAACCGCAATTAAATGTTTACTACTCTCATTTATGACAACACTTATTACGTTCATTTGTTTAACAGTCGTATCTTATAGTCATGTTCGTCACATTAAGTTAGTAATTTTAATTACATGAATAAAAATTTTATAATTTTCCACAAAAGGATCAAAAAGTGGTTAATAATCAGACTCCAAAAATCATATTAATTTGCTTGATTACGATCTATAAATCATCTTAAGTCATCCGTTTCCATCTAAATCGGAGTGACCCCAAGATTATCGGGATTTCGTGGTGCTCATTCCTTTCATTTATCGGGGAAGGGTACAACTTCTCTCTTATCCTGACTCACTACTTTTTCGCAGGCTCCATGAGTTTTACCACTCGCCATCAACACTATTCTTTGCGTGTTTAAGGTTTACTTGACTTCAATCCGCCCGAGCCAACATCCTCCGGCTCTCGCTTGGTGGGTTTACTTCATCTTGTCGCGCAAACGGAAAATAACTTTGTGATTCTGCTTAAAAATTTATTTAGCACTTAACTCCAGACTGCCCTTTCTCTTTGTGTTGATGTTCCTTCACAGGAAGCTATTAATTTTTTACTAGTGTGTCCAAATGAAAGCACTGGCACTTCAGTCGGAGATACTTTTCACAGAAAAACGAGAAAGGTTAGAAAAAGGTATCGCCGACAAGATCACCATTGATAGTATTTCACTTTATTATGAACTTTTTTGCTCTAAAACAGTTTCAGATTTCTGGTTTAAATTATCACTAATTCCATGCCTTTCTACGTAAGAATGTTTTTCCAAATGGTTGACTCGGGTATAGTCTTGATGACGGCAATGGTTACAGGGATCGGAGTTTGCTTGAAGGTTCCTCAACATTAGATTGC
The DNA here is from genome assembly GCF_022747635.1 of Hetaerina americana. NCBI lineage: Eukaryota > Metazoa > Arthropoda > Insecta > Odonata > Calopterygidae > Hetaerina > Hetaerina americana. The sequence continues at coordinate 67,445,714 of NW_027287095.1, read as the reverse complement.
CCACCAAAGTTGGCTTGACCCGAAATTGTCCTCTCTTCTTGGTCCTTCTGTTAACGAATCAAAAATGCATTACTAAGATTTGCTAGAACCTGTTATAAATTAAAAAATTGAATCAAACTGATGACGTTGAAGCCACTTTTAATCCGGATCCCAGGTCTTAATACCGACATATTTTCACCGTTGGTGATGATAGCGGTTGTGATAATGCTGAGATATAAAATACATCGAAAGAAAATTTTCCATAGATTAGAACAATTTATTATGCAAACCATGCAATCTGATCGTCGAGTCGTATTAATGCTAGATAGGTCTCTGTTCGAGACATCGGAGAGGTAAGTATCAAGATCAATGTCTAAGCACCGATGGTATGCATCTTTCCTCAATTTGATCTCTGGTTTGACTTCCAATTTATATGGAAATTCTTTTAAAAATACACTTTTTTTACAGTTGTTGATACATCTTAAAAATATTTTACAAAATAGGATGAAGCACTTCACCTTAGAGTCTGATGAAAACCATTGTTTTCTCCTCGTTTCCATGCATGCATAGTAAAGGCCATCAAAATTTTTTTCAGCATCAGCGGACTTTGGAAAATAGATGCAAGAAAATCAAAATTAAGTAACGAAGAGGGAAGCATGAAAAAAGTCATTATTTACTTATTTTTCTTTAACTATAGCATAATATTTTATTTACTTCCAAGAATTTAAAAATTAAAATTTAAAGGGAAGATTCTAACAAATGGTATGCGTACGATTTGCAACAAAACTCCAAAAATCGATTCCGTTTGAACCATTATTTATTGATAAACCTCATCATTTGCGAAGAGTAAATTCGATTCGAACGCTTAAGCGATACAAATTACATGACATCATCTACGATATACTTTCTAAATGGTAGAATAGTGACGTTTTATTGTAAAGTATACAAAGGGCAATCAATAGTGGATCACTTACGGCAAACAAGTAAACGCCTCCTGTTTCATCGCATTAGAGCCATGTTTTGCCCCACTTTATAAATATCATAAGAATTAATTCGATTGACTAAATCATCATAAAACTTTTATCAAAATTTAAATTAATAAATAAAATTTTTAATCTCGTCCGTGGGTTGATTCAATATATCCCTTAACGCCCTAGTTGAATGCTCTGCTAATGATTAAAGGACGACGCCGGACACAGATCCCAAAGCGGTTCATTAAGTGTTTTGTCTCACTCCTATTTTAAGGGAAGCTGCCACACCTCGTCCATCGGTTTTCCGACTTCTGCCATAGACAGACCGGCGGAGAAGCCGTATAAGGGAGCGTTTGCCACGGGAGAAATTGCGTGGAGGTGATGGGAGAGGAATCGGGGAGGGGGGCGGAGTTGTGGACCGAGGGTAAGGGTGGTTTGGAGAGTCGCAGGGGTCACTCGGAACCAAGAAGACTCCGGCCGTTACTTTGGCGAAACGCAGTCACTCATGAACAATGTAACGGTGGGTTGGTAGCACCCAGAAGCCCTCATTCGCATTCCCGAAGATGAAACATTCGGCCGGACATACGATCCGCCCTCGTGTGAATTCCTCTCTTCATGAATTCCGCGCAAAGAGCGGTGGATAAAAGTCGTTCCCAACCAGGACTCGACCTTCCCACGTACACCTGTCCTCCTCCCCTCCCCCTCCCCCCCCATCCCCATCATCTTTCCTCAGCCCACTCCTACCAACTCGATACCTCCTCCGTGTGCGTCCTTTCTCTCCTTCCCCTCCCCGCATTTCCACTCACCCCAAATGTGACGACGACCGCCGTGCCTTTCTCTCCCTTCAGTCAACTTTTTACATCCTGTTTACATCTGTTCCGCCGCCTTCTCCATCTGCCCACTTCTCCCCTCATACGCGCTATCCCGGACCGCCTCTCTTGAAATGCCTTTGTCCGGCGTGGACGGGCGGAGGGAGGTGGGGGGGGAGAGGAAAGGGAGCCGAGGTCGGGGAATGGAAGTGAGGACGAGGAGTCCGTGCATGCCCGACCCTCTCCCGCCGCCCACCCATCCCCAACCCCACCCCCGCTCTGATTCCCACCTCCACACACATTGTCCCGCCGGCCTCGCAGGAATGGGGCGAGGTGTTTCAGCGCCACCGCTCCATGACGCACAATGACGCCGCCATCCCCTTCCGCGGGGAAGAGAAAGAAAGAAAAAATATACAAAATATTGAGAGGAAATAATGCAGTAAACTAATTCAGTTTTTCCTTCTGCGTGCTTACTTGACGAACGGATGGATATGCGAATTTCGAGACCGAAGGAGGGGTCCGCGAGTTTTACACGCCCTATCACGTGGAAGCCACTCCCTATAAGCCCTTTCCCCCCCTCCCCTCGCAGAGCACTATGGGCGGTGATTTCAGCAGGGCATGGGAAGGGTTATCGGTTTCCCTCGTCTCCATTGAAAACCTTGGATAATCATTTCTAAACATCGTTTTTTTAGGCTTCATGATTCAGTCAAATAAACAATGACTCCATTCAGAATTCATTGTTCATCATACTTGTAAACAAAGGGTAGTATTGTGTTTTTTCAATATTTCTCTCACAACACGGTGGTGAAAGAAGTCTACTTATTCTTAGTAGCGTATCCCTTCTAATAAAACGGTCACTTTAAAATTCAAAACTATAATACGTATCATTCCCAGCCGTATATGAACACTATATCCTACGGAATTGAATTCACGTATGAGTTGGTTGCTTCACTATTCAGGTTAGTAGGTTCAAATCGCGCCCGATAATTATACTTTTGGGTTTTAGAAGAAAATTAGATTACAGGAATTAATTGCACATCATAAATATATGAAATCCGAAGGATAACTTCCACGGCTAATACCCTTCTAAACATTTGCTTTGTTTTATTTAGAGTAGCTATATACGTATGGTATGAAAGTTGAAACTTGTTTTGCCAGAGCTTGTCAGGATAGATGGGAGGAAGGATGGTGAACTGAATAAATTCTCATGTTTTGCCCGAGAGAACCAAATTGACATAGTCATAGCTGACATAAACGTCAAAAGGGTTGTAAGCAGCGGAATGTCCCCTTATTGCCGCCCAAAATAAGGGCACGTCGCCCGAGGTGATCGCCCTACCGCTTGTTCGAGCAGAGCAGCTTGTTCTCCCGCCCGCGACAAGTAAAATTAGCGCCTAACAATAGCCGCAGCCTACCTGAGGAAGGCCCGAGCATGAACGTGCGGGAAAGCATTCATAATATAACAATTACCGCGGTCGGGCGAGCATCGTGCGACTAACCGCTTTGCCCGCACACATTGGACTCGACCGCGCGGGGGAGTGGTCGCTGCTCTCTGGCGTGAGACTCGGCGACCGTCGAAACACAGGCTCCCGTGGTCACGGTACTTGGAAAGGTTGCATGGTTTTTCTCCAGAGTAAAAATCACGGCTCAAAATCTGAAGTCTTGGTCTCATTTTATTTTTAAGCTTCCGCACATCTGTTGCAGTCCACGGAAAAGGAAATGCATGTTATTTGAGTGTGAGTGCATTTTTTGACCATTTTTTTCGAAGGTGACCTAGTGTAAGGACACGCCTTTAGAATATTCCGTCCAAATGACAGTTCACGTCTAAGCTGAGTATAATTTACATGCAAGTCGCGACTGTAAAATAATCTCATCTATTGGAATACGGCAGGTGGAGAACATGCTATTCAAATCCATACTCGATTCGCGGTTTCGCCTGTATCGAGCGAAACCTTTTCAAAGACTCACCAATATTTTACTATCATCACAAATTTACCTGCCATTATGAAATATTTCATATCCGTCCTAAGCTTCTACGTCACGAAACTTAAACTTTCCTTTTTTTGCTGCATTCAAAATTTCAGAGCAATACTTAAAACAAATTATATAAACGTTTCAAAAAAAAGAATCATCGCGATGGATATTAAAGTCACAGCGATCTCTCGCAATAAGTAAGTAGCAACAAATTAGGTTAAAAATATCAAATAGATTACAACGCATTTGATAGTTGCCTCGGTCGTTATTTTTTGTACAGTCTAAATAGAAGAGCTAATGTACACGTAATACATCACGGCGAAATTGAAATGCGCGCGATGCGACGAAATAGTTACGGATTGCTCCGCTCCGTCCCGTTTTTGGAGAGCCCCCTCATTAACGATGCACCCCAGACAGTCGACCTAGTCGCCCTCACGGCACGAGACGACGACACCGGGGACCTTAAACAGTCAAGCCAACCCCTTCCATATCGATTCCGTCACCTCCACGGCCTCGCGCATCCACTGCCGTGCAACGCCAGATCCCCATCTTCCTTGACCACCGGTGCGCGCACTTGGGCGGGCCAGTAACAAAGGAGTGGAGCGGTGAGAAGGTTACGTTCCGACATGTATCAACTCACCTCTACGTCATGCCTTCAATTTTAATGATCTCAAAAATTTCCAATACGTATATCACCAGTTTATAAATGAAAATACCTTCCCTCTTATAAAATCCCATATGGATTAACGGGAAACTATGAAGGACGCCCTGAGGGAATATAATACGTCACTGAATTAATCCTGGGATTTAATGCATGTACGAAAAACCGTGAACATGACGCTGTCACTATTACTGTCATTACTTTGGTAACAACTTGAAATGAGGCAAGCCTCGAAATGATAAGGCAAAGACTTGAAATTGTACCAGAAATGTCACTCAGGAGGTATCAAGAATTCCATTACAATTAGCACAATTCCTTTGTGAACTGAAATGAAAACTTTCGTTTTCAGTGGTTATTTTTAAATAGTGGCGAAGTCAATTTTTATGAGTTTCTTTCTCAGAAAGAAGTCACAATATTAATAAGGATTTAACAATTTGAATGCGGCATACACTTGAAATCCTTTTAAAACGCAGAAACTGTATCAGTCAAACGTCTATGTACTCGTAAAGGTTTTATTTACATCTTCCCGTGACGAATGGCAATTTTTTTGATAAAGCGTTCTAAATATCCTTTATCATTTTGCAAATACATGAATCCTCATCATTGACATGGTTTAGATTGCATAGATCAGTTCCCAATTTATGTTCCTGATCTCTTTAGGATGCCCAAACATCCTTCTTTTATTAGGTTTATATGCGATAGCTAATTTTGGTAGTATTTCTTAATTCATTCTTTCAATTTGTTGCTTCCAAGTGCATACAAGCTTATTTACTTAATATATCATTTTTCATTCTAGTGCATTAATGTGACCATAAATCCAGCGAGTGCCATTCATATTTACCAGCCGTTATATTACATGCACAGACGCTTGACTTTTTGGTTTCTTTGGTTGCTCAAATATTTATGGATTGTATTCGTGGCATTTATTTTATTTATATTACTCTAAAAATGCACCTGGAGATAAAAGTATCTATATTCATGCGGATAAATCCCATATTCTTTTATGCTCTTATTAAATATTGAGCGTAATTCGATCAGCTTATACCCTTCGTATATTCTGGCACAATGTAATATGAACCCTTACTGTAACTAGTCAGCAATGATAGGCTACGGAGAATCACGAGGGAGTACATATTTATATTGATTCATTCGTGGTATTTATAAATTTACGATTAGTATCATTCTACACCGTAATGGTTAAATGAAACATTTTTATTTTTATAACAATTGAAGAAATTTACTTATATATATGTTTGTTTTACATCCGGAAAGCCAATAACCACATTTTTTATTGCACAAGTAAAGCAAAATTACGTATAGATTAAATTAGCATAACGTGTGAGAAACATTAACCTTTGATAGTTATATTCAGCTATTTTTTCCATTTAATATTTTCAAAACCAAGTAGTATGACTGAATGTACATTTTTTATAAAATGGACGAACTCTTTACTTTTGATGACAAAGTTCAGCTATTTATCTCTGCTTGACAATAAAGTAGGAGCAAAATGCCTTAATATACGAATGTACGTGTTTTTTCAGATAAAACTTGGAACTATATATTTCTTGATTTGGAGAAAATGTTAACAGCACTTAAGGCGTCACTGTTGTATGCTATTTAGTAGTTTTTAGATAAGGCCCAGACAAAAATTATGTGCGTTAAGATTGGAGACTTCAATTTTTTATACCACATGAATTTGCACAGACAAACATTTCGCGTTTCTGCCAATGAACCAGTGAAAATTTTAATACGGTCTACTTTCTATGGTAACACTTCGACGATTGAAACCACTGGTGATTAAGATGATTTGAAGATTTTCTTCCCTCATTAAATCAGTACCATAATTTTACCTCCTTCGAAATTAGTAAAACGTTCCTCGAATCCAAATTAAAAGAACCTCATTCCACTTATTATAAAATGAGACGTCTCATGCAAAATTACTACTTAACGTTAGCAAAATTCATTCGCAAGTTCATGAAATGAAACTCGTAACCGCAACAAACTTGAGTAATTTGTCAGAGAAAGAAACCCTCCCAGTGAAATTTTCGGTAATTTCACTTCAACTAGAATTTAGTTTTAGTTTAGAATTTTCTTTGTTGCTATAGCAGCCCTGAGAAAACATATTTTAGTCGGGTTGTTAAATGACGCATTAAAGATCCGGGAAACGCTTTTGATTGCGTAGGGTAGTGAAAATGGAGGCACCTCTCTCCTTTGAATATCCTGTATTTTACATTTAGTTCATGCTTATTAGTCGTCCTCGCGAAATGCGTCTCATTAATGGCGTTTTTAGAATGTCTCGTAAAACCCTTGCCGTAATATTAAGGTCGCTGTATATGGAACCACCCTTCTAGCTCAGTATTAAAAGAGTTAAACATACTCGTGCATATAGAGCGCGCCTTTAAGACTCCATGGGTGGATTTTAAACGCAGATAGCTCACATGGTAGACTCTTTGTCTTTGGTTGCATAGCTTACACCGTGTGACGGTTTAGGTAGCCGTAGAGATGAAAACATACTTACATTAACTATTCCCTTATGTGAACAAAAAAATTTAATGTCAGTCATCATTAGAAATTAGTTAATTTATTCATCCATTTCATATGGTTTAAATATTTCTGCTAGTGAAATTATTATGTTATTTCCCTCTTTTTGCTTTAAATTTTGTTAGTTATATGATTAGGTAAATTTTTATATAATAATCAAATAAAAAGTTAATATTTTTAGTAGTAACCTTATTTATTGAACTCTTTCGTTCCATTTCTCGAATAGGAATCTACATCGACTGCATAAAATACCTTTTTAAATTTTCTATGAACCACGATTAATATTTAACCACCCAACTTATAATATGGGGCTCGTTTTGGTTCTTGAAACCAAAACACCATTTTGGTTCTTAAGTCTATACATTTACTTTGTGGTTAACGTAACTATACTTACGTGATCCTGCTTTCACACTGCTTGCACCACAAGCTGAGTCCATTATCACCTTCAAGTACGGTAAGTAAGGAACTCATAACGGAAGAATGGAGGACATCGACGTTCAAATGCACTCACTTAAATGTGTCAACCATTTTGAGCACGCTTTCAACCGGCCCTGCACTCTTCTTGAAGTGCTCCCCAACATCATCCTAGTGTGAGACAGTTGAACGAAGGAAATTTCTTTCTCGAAGAAGGGAGCTCAAGACGGCAGCATTTTAATTCACCGCAGCGCCACGCTGCTTCAGTCGTATCCTCCATCCATTGGAGTAAACCTCAAATAGCAAAATGTATTTGTACTGGAAATTTGCCAAGTAAAATTATATCCTGAAGTACCTGGTCACTTGTCGGCTTGTGAATTCAACAATGTTCTGATTCTAGATTCAGTTCATGCCAATAAAATTTGAAATAAAAGGCTTGTATGAAAATATACAGTTATTTTAATGATTTGCTACATATTTTAAAATATAATTATTACTTTATTCTATATTAAATGACTTTATAGTATTAATTCTCAAAACCCTTTGACATATTAATTATAAATTGGACAATAAACAATAATTACTTGGGTCAGCTCCTGTTCATGTGAGTGAGATTGTTTATTCACTTTAGATGATTTGACAGTTATTGAGTCCACTATGCAATGAAAAATAATCATGAAAATAATTCAAAAAAAAATTATCAGAAGACATTAAAAACCCATTTTAAACCATCTCTTGTTCAGTGTAACTAAACAAATAAATAAAATTGAAAGCATTTGGACAGTCTTACATGATTTTAATCAAAATGATTGTCTTCAGGTAACACTTATTCTCTTCAAATACCCTACCACACATCCAGATATAGGAACAATTAATCACAAAATATCTCTTGTCAGTTGCATAGTATATCCTGTAAAATTCAAACAAGAAACACTTGCAGTAAAACTTTTTTTCGGGTACCATGGACGCATTGTTTTCTTTAGACAACGTTATAGTGCATCTTAAAGGTTGTTATGGCACTGATCCATCAGCCTGAAAACAATATTAAACAGTTCATTTTAACCTTTAACGTCTTAAAATAGAAATATATGTTTTATATTTTCGGTTTTCATTTTCAAAACTTACCTTGTGCTGCCTGAGGGAGCAAGGAGCCCGGCAGAATTTTTGACGCAGTGAATGAACTTCCCCGACTTCCGAATTAAAATATTTTTACGCCGTATATATAGGCAATTTAAAATACATAAATGTTTTGCTGGAAGTATCCAACAAAACCGTGAGGCGTCATATTTTAACTAAATTGGCGAGCCTAATTTGGTTGGTCATTGGTGTAAATTTAGCATCATCACTAATTTTGAACACGACGACTGCAAAACTGAGTATCCTAAAAAATAAATTAAATATAAATATTCGCAGTTCTGTTTTCACGGTTAATATATTAATTCAAAAGTAGCACTCCAGTATTAAAAAAACAATTACGGCCGGAATATAAAAATGCTTTCATTTAAACTAATGAAGTAATTGTCTAATAACATCATAAGTGTTGTCACATCTGAATGAATTTTAATATAAATGCTAAATTTACACATTTTTATTCCCTATACGCAATGGATATAGAATGTTGATGAAATTTTTAATGGTATTGAAAGGATAATGTTTACGCTGCACTGTGTACAAAAGCATGGTAGATGTTCAGATTAATAAAATTTATAATTCATTTGTAAATATGGATTTTCCTGCGCATTTAATTTTGCACCAAGTTAACTTCTTTGCTATTAACATTGTTTCACGTTTTACCTCCTTGTACCAATTATTCATACATGAGAAATAAAACGAACAAAAATATAATGAATAAATTATCTCCTGAGACTTGGTCTTCGATTTTTACGTCTTTATACGCGAATGAAGGTAATATATTGTATTGACTAACTAGAAATGATATCACTCCATTCAAAATCATTTGGTTTAACAATTAGAAAATATGTAATGTTGTATGTAGATTTGTATAAAATCTGCATTATACCTTGTATTATTACCAAGATCCTATAGGCATTGCATAATTTTTAAATTAAATTTTCTTAGTTAAAATAAATATAAAGTAATATTTTATAGCTTAACTAAAACACTGATTACGTGGCTGTGTCTCTGAATTATGATAAAATTAATAGTTTTGCATTCATTTTGAATGGCTTAAAAATATAACTACAGCTTTCAAATAATTGTAAATAAGGGTTTTAATGAAGATGGGATTATTAATTCTTGCCCACACAGTTAATAATGCATCTACCTGTGATCAACGTCAAACGTTTCAGCTCTTGAGATAAATTGTGAACTATTTTAATGATATATCATACTGAATAATTGTGGCAAGGTCCCCATTTAAATACTTTGAAAAAAACTTTCGAGCATACTTTTCTTTTTTAATGAGGCAAATCAAACGATTATCATAATTTATAAAAGTAACGCGTCGATTATATTTTGGACAGTCTCTGAAAATCAGTACACGCTATGAAATGTTCTCACAAAAACTAATTGCTTAATAAATATTTTGAGTTTCGGCCCCTCTCATGTGAAAAAACATTCAATATTTATAGCGTTTCACATCATATTGTCTTCGCCGCTTACATAGTATTATTGTTCATTAGTTTCCCAAGTCCCACTTCCTTCCGACTTCCACCATTTTTGCATTGTTTCAGCTTTTATAAACGTTTCGAATGATTTACTCAATTGTATTAAATTATTACTCAACTCTATTTTTCTCATTTTTAGTTGATTCCTCCATTCATATCTCTTAAGTATTTATTAATACACGAATTCTCCGTCCCCAAAGATTAACTTTTGGAAGCATACAACTTTACATGTCGTGTTTAAGTCCTAACCTTTTTTTTCATTTGTCTTCACCGACGGTTCCTTTCATTATTCCTCTCTCTATTTTACTTCAGCTAACGCAAATCTTCTCCTAAATTCCTAATTGCTACGTCCTATTTCACCCAAAATAGTTCTCAAATTCACAAATGTTCTACTTGCTTTAATTCATGATCAACAGATTTAATTTTAAACTTTACCTTCCTGTTTCATGAGAATCTCATTTCTTTTGTTTTCTTATGATTAATTCACATCCCCTTTTTCTCCTCAAAGGCTGAAATAATCTCGGTAATCACAGAAATTCCTTAACTGTTCGACTAACTTTATCTTGATCAAATCCATATGCATATGTATATAAACGTATTTAGTTAGTTTCCCGTCTACTTCCATTCCAAACCCCCGCCCCTCTCGTTCTCATATTTCCATCGCTTCAAATGTCTCTCTTGTCGTTTCCTCTGATTAAATGCAGGTTGAATAGTCAAAGCGATAACGTGAAACCAGTGGTAAGAAGGGAAGTTCTGCTCCCCTGCTCACCACTGCTTGTTCCGACTCTCCATCCGCTGGCCTTAGTAGTATATTCATATTCATGCACAGGCTTCCTTTGAGATTCATGTCATTCCAGTGTACTCATGTATTATCTAAAGTCTTCTCACTTATTCAAAATATTAGAAAAGTTAATCCCAGCTCAGTGAAATTCTGGTGATATTCAGGGAAGACATATATTGATATTTAAAGAAAATTGTCAAAGGATTGAAGTAGTTTTAAGACTGAAATGCCTCTCGCCATCCATTGATATGGAGGCGGGCAACCACGGAGACATCGGATTAAATTTTGTGTGATCGAGGGTCTCCTGCTTCAATTTTTCGAATAAATTTCCCATACTGAGATTAAAAGTGGGACCATGGGGCTTTATAAGTTTCGGAACTAATTATGCCAAGGAAGATATTTTTTTCCACAAAGCTTGAGGGGAGTTTGAAAAAAGGGAAGTAGAAAAACCATGGGCCTTAAGGCATTAAGCTATCAATGCTTTTGATATATCGCTCATGAGACTTAATAGAGGAGGTTTTATTGGCACCCATCGAAGCTTAAAGGAACTTTTGACTGAAGGAGATCAGGGCGTGAGAGAGAGGGAGAGAGCGGAGGGAGTTCTTTTTGAGGCGGTGTGCCTGGAAGTTGGACGTGTTGCAGTAGTGGGTTGAATCATTGGGTGTAGAAGATGAAGGGGGGGCGGGGATCGAGTTGACTGACAGATTTAAAATGAAGGGTAACGAAGACCACAGAGAATTCCTTGATTCAAGAGCAGAGGGGATCATGGCCACTTAGGGTTGAACTATTAAAGTGGCATCTAACCCGAGCTCCGGGAAAGAATGTATAGTGATCTAATGCACGTTACTCGGAGAGGACTAGTGCTAAAGTAACCTGCATCTAGTAAATGCCTGACATTCAACTCACGTTAACGTAACTGTCTGCAAATGTATCCGAGATCCCCAAATGGTAGCGTGAAAGAGAATGAATAGTAATGCCACGTGGAATATGCATGCAGCTGCAAATACTTTCAAGCATATCATTCATCGAAAAGCTTGGAATTTGAAATTTTATCTTTTAAAGTAAACTCTCTGAAAGAAGCAGGTCGTAAAAAGTTTTCCGATCAGTCAAAATTGTACTTCTATATCAACTAAATGGAAGAAGTTCAGATTCAAGCCCAATACGGGAATTGGGATTATGTAAACACTGGTAGTTCGACCTCGGAAATTATAATCCCATTCCCAATCAAGATTATCGAGAAGATTCCCTGAAACCAAATTTTGTTTCCTAAATAGTCCAAAAAAGTTTAAATGAAGCAAAATTAATTCATTCTCCGTCAAAAAAATCTAGTTAAAACATCAAAAGTTCGCATTTTTATGGCATAAAAAATGGCGTTCCCATTTAAATTATTTACATCCGGTATATAAGAGAAACTTTAGCCTAGAAACGCTAGTTTATAACCATTATCGAGTTTTTTGTTGCATATTTTCCCTCTATTTCAACGAGATCTTTTTTGTTATTAAATAGGAAGCATATTATATTGAAAATTTTTTAAAGTTCCTTATTTATTATAAAAAGAACATATTGGTGGAATCACCATCCATCCATGGTGTAATAGCTGATTTTTATGAAAATGCACATCCAAATTACAAAATACATGTGAATGGTGAAAGAGAATGAGGCAAATAGTAAACTAATTACTCTATTTGGCTCATAGGGAACAAACTCAGCATTTGATGGTTCAATTTTCATGATTAAAAGCTTTCTTTTAACTTATTTATGATTTCAAAGCCAATGCGTATAAGTTTCTCTCTTGATTAATAATGACTTGAAGGCATGATGTCTTTAATACTCACTCATGGACAAGGACTCTCTATGGAATGCCAAACAAAATATTTTTTATTCATTTTGGAGGAATAATGTTTCCTTAAATTGATAAAAAAACAGAAATCTGTTCTTTTCGTATATCCGATGATTCCCAGAGTGATTCCGAAAAAAAATGTACGAAAAATCATATTTTTTCCAATTTCCGATTGAATTGATAAAAGAATAAATATTTAACTCTTTCTTATAAGGATTTGTCGAAAGGAATCCGACGGAGACAAAAATAAATATATTGATTATAGTTCTCTCCTTTGGATCACAATTCGGAAATATGAAAAAAGTTTCATCGAGTACACATCGAACGAAGGAAAACACTCCATCATTTATGTGGCGGGAAACTGATGTTTTTATCTTTCCATTAGTCTTCAAATTATTACTGACTGATTTTACAGCGTTTTTTACGTTTTTTTACGTTTTGAACGTTGAAATAAATCCCAATTAACTATTTTTTAACATGTGTTCTTCATTTGACTCACGTTAACTATTTTTAATGCATTACCCCGCAATGTATGAAATTTATAATTCTAATATCATAAATTTTCATGTGGGTACTTATTTTTATACTCATATCTTGGAGACATAGTAGTGATAATAAAACGGAAGCTTATCTTTAAATCTGCCTTTTTGATATTTCGTTTTTCAGAATTTCAGAATTCTACACTTTTAGAATTATCCCAGGGGAAAAGAAAAATCTGTGGGCGATGAGTGGTGATATTGACGATAGGATGTGCTCTTTTGGACGTTAGAAACTTAAAAGGAATTAGAAACCAAGAGGTCTTAGAGTTTGACATTTTTATAAAACAGACCCACACCGACAACTACATCAAAGCAGATTCACACCACCCCTTTCAACAAAAAATGGCAGCTTTTAATTTTCTCATACACAGACTACTGACGACACCACTTAACAAACAACGCTATTTCAAAGAGTTGGAAAACATCAAACAAATAGCCATTAACAACGGATACACACCCCAAATTATAGACAAATTAGTTAGAAACAAAAAAGAAAACTTGCTAATAAACATACTACACTCCTACCACAACGTGAAGACAACAATAATAAATTTATCGCATTACCTTTCTACCCCACATTAACCCGAGGCCTTGATAAGGTCTCAAACAAATTGGCACCAAGGTCACTTACTCGAACCGTAACACTCTTCTTATGTGTTTAGGGAACCCGAAAGACAAAACACCACAGTTAGACAAATCAAGTATTTACGAAATTACTTGCTCACACTGCCAACTCTCCTACATTGGACAGACGAAACGTAATCCCAAAATCAGATTTAAGGAACACATAGCACACTTTAAGAACGGACGTTTCGATAGATCAGCTGTCGCCAAACACATTTTTGAAACGGAACACTCCATCACTCCTAACGACTTAACATTATTAAAACCGATACAACACTGTAAACTCGATGCATGTGAGAGTTTACGCATTCACTTAAACAAGAATAAACTAATGAACAATGAACCAGGCATCATCAACAGTTCACTTTTTAACTTCGTTAGTCATTTCAGAAATAGGCAGCCCCCTCCTAATAGCCACCACTCTTCCCCCACTCCTTCCCACGTGACCTCAACAAACTCCCCCCCACCTACCGACCATCACTTAACCCCTCCCCCCTTGCCCCTCCAGGTTTATATATATACCTCACCCCCCGACCTGAACACCCACTTGACTTTGGACAGTGCCTGGTGCACATTCTTCCTCCAAGTTCAAGTTACCATTTGATTTTCTCCCCGTTGATGGTCACCTGGTGACCGAAATACCGGTATAGGAGTTCTTCGTAATTATTTTTATTGGCCTTAAGATCTTCTTCCTTGAGATTATTTCTGAGCAAATGTTATTTGGGCTTGAGATTTTCTAACCTCAGTGGAACTCAGCAACGCCATAAAGTAGTTTCTGGGTATGAATACTATGTGCTAGGTGTGAATAGTTTGTGCTAAATATGCCAGTGAATTCGGGTGTGTTAGCCCAGGTGGCTGTGTTCATCTCTTGAGCGGAAGTTTTCGTGTGATGCCTTTGGACATACCCAACTAAAATCAAAATATAGTGATTTCCCAGATACCCAGAGCTAAGCGAGAAACCGCAGGTGGTGCGGAAAAAACAGCTGGCCATCCTAACCCTGAAGGTGTGAATTTCACATTCGTCTTGGGGGTCTTTTGTGGCGAGTTCTAACCACGCCTATCAAAACGAACCCGTAAGCTGACTACTATGGCATTACTGCATAGAATCATAATGGAAATGAGACATTATTGCGTATTGTAAAGTTAAAATATATAATGTAGTATGTGATTTTTTCCAGAATAATGTAAAATGAATTTAAAATGATCATAAGAGTGAAATTACTTCCTTGAGTGAAGAGTGAAATTACTTCCTTCCATAGCTCGTAGAAAATGAATGCATCTAAAGTGCATGTACTGAGTGAAATGAATGTAATGAAGTGAAGGGAATGTAAATTAATGAATATATGTAACTGTTATTCACAAGATATTTATATTAGCATGCAGGTTACTAAAAGAAATGTTCGAGATATTGAACGCCTGATACGTACTAGTATAAAATGCATATCCTCATTTCAATTGCAATACCAAACTCGTATTTGAATAGATCATATACTAATTATACACACACAAACGGATATGAGTGTGTGTGTGTGTGTATATAATCCTTAGTGCTCCTGGAGCATTTCTAAAGATTAAATAATATCTAGGAGATTTTTTGCAACATTCATATATACATATACGAGGGTCATCCGGAAAGTAGTACCCGTTCGTGCCGCATGAAGTGCTGACGACGCGAGTAGCCGCTGGACGAGGTCAGATAGCTTCAGTGGCTTGTCTGCCTTCTCTGAGCCAAGTTGCGTGACGCTAGCATTGCCTGTGTTGTTTCTGTGATTGTTTACAATGTTTAAAAAAATTGAGAACGCCGCCAGTTGTGAAGTGAGGGCAGTGATTAAATTCCTCAATGCAAGAAACGTTCGCCCATGTGATATTCATCGCCAATTAAAGGAGGTGTATGGAGACAATGTAATGGACGAGTCGTCTGTTCGGCGGTGGTGTCGCAACTTCAACATGGGGAGGGGGAACACACACGACGATGAGCGTTCGGGGAGACCGTCTGTCATTACAGACCAACTGGTGAGCTCAGTTGACGAATTCGTGAGGAACGATCGGCGCGTCACAATTGATGACATCTGTGAGCATTTTCCCAATGTTTCTCGAACAATTGTTCATGAAATTGTTAAACACCATCTGCATTATGCAAAAATTTGTGCAAGATGGGTCCCTCGCGTATCTCAATGAGCTGGCGGCGAAGGACTATGCAGCAGGAATACAGAAACTTGTCACACGTTATGACAAATGCCTTAATTTGCTTGGAGATTATGTTGAGAAGTAGTTTAAAGTATCCTCTTTCAAATAAAATTTTTTATGTTTGTTAATATTTACTTTTGTGTCTTTATTTCACGAACGGGTACTACTTTCCGGATGACCCTCGTGTGTGTATATATATATATTTTAAGGTAAGGTATATATATATATATATATGAATATACACACACACATATATATATATATAATGAATGAATTTTCACCAAGTAGAGCCTCAACTCAAACGATCGAATTCCTAAACGATCATGTTAGAGCAGACGTAGAAGTTTATAGACGATTCAACTTGAAAACGATCAAAATATCGTATCACTTTGACCCCTGAAACTGGTATTACTAGGGAAAATTTTATAATTCTGAACCTGATACCATGGGGAAATATTTGTGAACAATATAAATTCAAATTGATCAAATTATTAATTGAAAAAATTAAGAAGTATCTTATGTGCATTTCAAGCGAATTGCTTATTAAAGATTGTTCCCTCACGGTCATGCTTCTAGTCCGAGGGTGACTTTAGGCGGCCTTGCCTTGTGGTCAGATATGCAACATTTTAAATGTTCCCTCCAATATACGATATACCCAACTTACCTCTTACTTTAAACTAACGCAAAATTACATAGACAGCTTTTTAAGAGAATGTTAGCACTTTCCCACAACATGAAAAATTAATGAATGTTAATAAACAGCAATTTCTCAAGGGTGAAGATTATTCTCAGACACAAAGTGAGCATTGCTTCCTTCTTTATTTTGTGGGAAATTGTTAAAATTCTGTTTTCTTGTGATATGATTTCTTTCCGACAAATCAAGCCAACCGGAAACGAGTCTTGCTAGATATAACGTTAACGTGATGTGCATCTTATCCTTATCAAATCCTTATCCTTATCTTATCAAATCCTTTCCAAAAAGGTTCCCATTATGCTGCCTCTGTCATTTATGATGAAATCTCCCAACATTTCAAGATGATCCAAAGCTTTCGGAATAAAACGAAAAATTTAGAACGAAAGACAGTAAATATAAGATAAATTCAATATACTATTTAAGATTCCATGGAGAGGTAATAAACTTTTCACAAATTTCTTTTAATTGCTCTTTTTTTGCTAAATTTAACCGAAACGAATCAATCAACTGCAATAGTAACTAGTTCAAAAACAGCTACCGAAAAAATCTTCTTTGAAAAACGTGTTTACCAACGTTAGGAGTTGGTAACTAGTTAGTGAGTCTAATGTGAATTATTCCACCAAAACCGTATTCAACCAGAAATTTTAGTTGTTTTGTTAGGAGTGAAATTCACACATTGGGATAGGGTCAATTGCTTTCCCTGTACATCCTGTGGTTACTCAGGAATCTGAGAAAAACACGAAAAATCGCACACCTTAGGTAAAGCTGAGTGTACCCAGAGGCGTCATACGTATTCGCACCTGGGCCAAAAAGAGTAGACTTTGTAAGAAATTCCCTAGAACTTTGATATTTTTCAGTGCGCATATTATCAATTTAAAATATATAAATGCGTAAAAAGAACGCCACTAATCCAGTATCATGATCTTTAAAAAAACCCGCCTATTGCCTATTTACGTAAGCTTTCAACTTTCGATTGTCGTGGTTCTTCTATTAACCGTGAGATGGCATACGCTGTAGTTTCGAAAGGCAACTGCAGGAATGAGTTATTGGAAAAATTGATTGTTTGTTAGGTGGAGTTTCCCCGTGAAGAGAGAAGGATGGAAATTTACAGATCTGACTTAAACTATTTGTTTTAGGATTTACAAGTAAATCAAATCTCGATCAAGTCCGACGTCGAAGCAATGAACTGTACGTATGCAACGTATTAGTTGTCATCTGTAAATAACATCATGTTAATGTTGATAAAAGATCAGTTAAAATACATTTTCATCAATGTGATGGTTTATAACAAAGCACATTATTTTTGTGAGAGTATCTACTATTGAATACTGGAGCGTATGAATCAGATAATATCGTATTCAAATGTTGATTTAAGACAACGTATGGACGTCTGTCCACAATGTTTTTATTGTAAGAGGTTGTTAATGCATTCTGTGGTTACCACGTACATTCAAACGAATAATCCAAAAGTATGGCTTTAATTTATTTAATTTTTGGTGCATATTAGTGGGACTGTAGGATCTTTTGTTCGTTCTGTCAATCGAAGTGCAATGTCAATATTTTGACGTTTCACCTCGAGAGTCACGTTAAAAGGTATTTTGGGTGGCCAGCCCTTGTTCGTATTGTTTCAAATTCCCTTGATAGTTGTATTTCCAGTGCATCATGTTATATGGCTGAAATAAAAAAAATTCACTGATTCCAGGGTGAAAAGAACAGTTGCTAAAATTACTTCATCAACCATGAGTCGTCAGCTTGAAGTGGTTCTGCGAATGCAGGCACGCCTTGATGCTAAATGGGCCCGAATTGATCTTCAAGATGCTCTTCATCGTGATTCTCTTTGTCGGTTGTGGAATGAGATGGTCAGAGATGGCGAACTAACTGGCCCGTTTAGTGACGGGATTCTAAATTCCGTTGGTACAACTGCACGCAAAGGTGAATTTCACCGTCATCAACGAAGGAAGCCTGGCACCTATTTGTAAAATGGTTTTCAAACGTTCTTCTAATATTATTCAGGTGAAACTGGACATTACTATTGTGGGATGAGAGTATTAACATGTCCATGTTGTGATGGCATCTGCGGACCGCAAACAGGATGCAACTGTGGTCCCTGCCAACGTCTTGATCAAGAGGAAAATGCCAGAGAATCGGTTGATAAGAAAGGATGGCCCCCTCCATCAAGACCACAGCTGGAATCATGGACTTGGGGACCACAACCAAGTGGGTGTTCAGAAATTAAATTTTAACTTATTTTTAAAGTTTTTTCTAGTGGGTTGCATGTTCACCTAAAAATTACTAAGGGTATCCATGCTAGTGGCAGAGAAATTGTGAACTCTGTAATGACTGTTAGCTGAAATAACATAAAATATAGATTGGACAATTAATAGTAGTGATATTTACAAATTCATATCATATTACATTATCACAGTGATAATGCTGATTCACTGTATGAAAAGTTGTCTATTGGCTTGTTTGAATTGAATTAAATGGCAAAAACTAGGAGCAGCCTGAACCTACACATTTTAATTCAGATTTTTGGGCACAAAATCAGCTGTCAGAAGCGCTCGACATATGTTCCCTACGAAGGAGTGCATCTGTTCCATAATAATTGAGCAGTACTTGAATGAATGAAGAAAGTTATTATACTTTTCAAGAGAGGAAGATTTAAATGCCGTCTTTATTTCAAAGTTGTATTGTTGGTATGACTGTGAAACTTAGATAATTTTTAATAAATTTAAAACTCCACACCATAGGATTAAGGATGTAATAGAAATATGCCGGTGTAAAGAGCTTTTCCAATATCATCATTTACTTGTAAGTAGCCTCACACTAGGTTCCTGTCTTTTTCATTTTATTCCTTATTAGTATGCCTTCTTTTGCTCGTGAAGAATATATTTTGCTTCAGTATTCTCTTGTTGAATATATCTAGTTAGAGTATATATCAACCTATTGTTCATGTACATAATTGAATTTTTTCATTTGACTAGCAATAATGTGCATATTCAGCACCCCAATTTCAGAAAAGTATATGCAGAGGAAAAGAACTTTTTTTAGAGCCCAGCACTTTACTTTACTCTTCAACCATGGTACCAATACCAATTATTTTATTATTTTTAAGTAATCTACTGGTTAAAGTAGGTTTTGGATGGGCACAACCACCAAATTTTGTGACTCCTAACCAAACAAAATTCAGCGACCTACTCTACATCAAGTCCCTCTTCATCTCTGTGTATTTCATTCCTCCCTTCATCCGGTCCAACATCCTTATCCTGTTCCTGCTCTTTCCTTGTTTGCCTAGTATTCTCCCCTCTATTACAGTCTTCAAAATCCCTCTGCTGATCAATTCCCCCTTCATCCATTTTTCCTGCCTCCATAGGATTTCTCCCAACAAGCCCCACTCTTTGCCCACCATACCAAGTACTTCCACATTTGTTTTCCTTTCGGTCCATTTCACCTTCTCCATTCTTCTCCACGACCACATTTCAAAAGCCTCCAATCTACATCTATCCTTCTGCTTCACTGACCACGTTTCTGCACCGTGCTTGGCTACACTCCATATCAAAGTTTTACGAGTTTTTTCTTAATATTCTAACTCAGTGTCCCTGACATCAACTCCCTCCTCCTTTTGAAAGCCTCTTTGCCTGGCACAATTCTTCTCCTTAAGTCCGCACAACTTTGACCGTGTTGGTCCAAAACACTACCGAGATACATAAACTGTTCTACCTGCTCTGGTTTTTGCCCTCCTATTTTAATGTTTAGCTTAGCCTTTTTCTTTCTAGAAAATCGCATAACCTTTGTTTTATTAATATTGATTCTCATCCCATATCTCTCGCACTGCATTTCCAATTCTCTCAGCAATGCTTGTAACCCATTAGCTGACTGACAAGCTAAAGCTTGGCCATCAGCAAACCTAACTGATTTTACAAATTCCCTGCCCACTTTCATTCCTAGCTCCAGGTCTTCCCCTGCCTCTTTAATCATTTCCTCCACATGTACGTTGAACAGCACTGGTGACAATGGACAATCCTGCCTTACACCTCTTCCTAGCACTGCCCATCCAGACTCTTCGTTCCCCACTCGCACCGGAGCAGTCTGAGACTTGTATAGGTTGCGAATTAGCCTCCTTTCCCTCCAAACTATTCCTATTTGCTGCAATACACTCATTAGTTTTTCCCAATTCACTCTAGTAGTAGTAGTAGTAGTTTTGAGGGGAGGCGACCGACAGCTAAGGTCATTTGCGCCATAGGGGATGGACAGGAAAGGATGAAGGGTGGAGAGAAACCCGGCGTCGGCATTAGCCTACTCTTTACGAAAGGCGCCAAGGGGTCCGCAGCTTAACGTCCCATCCGACGGACGCCGTACTCACTCAAAGTGCCCTCCACAAAGCACCTCGAGTAGGGATCGAGATACCTCTGAAAAATATTCAACACCGCCGGGATTTGAACCCGTGCCCTCAGGGTGGGAAGCCAGTACGTTAGCCCCCGCACCATCTCGATCCCCCAATTCACTCTATCAAATGCCTTTTCGAAATCAACAAAACAGGCAAATACATCCTGATTGTATTCTATATTCCTCTCGATTAGTGTCATCATTACTGCAATGGCATCCCGCATGCTTTCCTTCTCCCCTAAAATGGGTGACCCTACCAGGAGCAATTATCATTACTCCTGACAGCACAGCTGTGGGGGTCATTAAAACACACAAGGCCTTTCACTACATCAAGGTTGTAGTTCATGGAAGGGACCAATACCAATAACAACACCATTTAAGTAAACAAGAACACTTTGGGGTTGGGTTAAATGGTACATGCTGGGAAATTCCAGTTTGAAATTTTGTGTTAATTCTGGCTAACATTTGCAGTAAGTTTTCAGGCTTGCACCTCAACTTCATCTTTAAAATTCCACCTTCTACATTAAAACAGTCAGACTATAAACTTGAGGATTTTTTCCTTACTGTTATCAAGAATAAAAATGCTTGGTTGACATCATGTCATTTTAACCAAATTGTTACTAAAAATAATGTTAAACATGAGTAACTTCATTATCATTTCACTGTTTAAGTAGATGTAAGATAATAAAATGATCAAATCAATTTTGAATTATTAAAAACGCTTATTGGTGGCTGAATATACTTTATGAATGGTTTTATTTTTTATAGCCCCGGAAAAGTTGGCTTCATGTCTGTATTCATTAATACATGAACAAGCCCGCTCATGCAACGAATCAGCTAGTTGTGGACTTTGGGCGTGCCGTCTCCGGCAGTGTTTGGCCATATGTCACCGCCATTTTGCTGCTGTGGCACAGCAAAGAAATCATCACTTCTATAACCATGTAGTTCCCACCAAAGTCAATTCCGTTGGAGAGCCATTGAGAGCAATGGGCAAGACTGCCGGCTCATCACGCAAGTGGTAAGGTGGTGCAGAGGTTCAGAATGAGTAAGAGTATTGGCTTTTGGTCAATTTCCTATCTAAATATTTTATGTTTGACCAAGCATATTGGATTAAGCAATATAAGCTTCCAACCTGGGAACTGTTGGCTCTAATTCACATGATGCATCATGACACTATCAAGTGTCTCAGAAAAAGCATGTATTCCCTTTTCATAATGCATGATTCCATGTACATTTTTTAATCTTCAATGTCCAGATACATTGCTCTAAAAACTATAATGAATTAATTTCTTCATGTGTCACTGAACAACTTTTTTTCATTCACTGATGGCATAGAGCGTAGATTCTCTATGGCTCTTTAAGTTAATGGTTTCTTGTGAGTAATTAATGATTAGAATTCAGTATATCAATGTAAGTTTTGCATTTTTCAGTTTGAAATCAACTGAGAAAGCCACCATTGGCCTTGCAAGAGTCGGCTCAAGGGCAGCCTTAAACTTCTCTTTTGCTTTCCTGAGAAGGGCATGGAGATCAGGTACAAGTCTTCAAATAACCCCTCAGTATTTACTCTGTGATTTTTGTGCATTATATGTAGGAATAAAGAAAAAACTATTATTAGCAATTCAAATAGTGCCTGATGGATACGAAGTATTTTTTTTCTGTCAATATCAAAATGATGGACAGAAGTCAACAATGAGATTGAGGTGAATGATGTTCATGATCTAGAATCATTATTCAGAATTTGCCAACTTTCTGTACCTATTAACTTATGAAGAAACTAAAACATAAAATGACTTTGCTAGGATATAATTTTCATTCTAGTAAGTATGCAAGTAATTAATCCAAAATTTTACACATTTGAGGACCAAATAATGTTAATTGGTTATTTTAGCATTAAAATGCAAAGCAAAGTAGGGTAGGCATATGCACTGTGTTATAACATAAATCTTTCTTGAAGAGAAAGGATTTATATGTAAATTCATTTGTAATTATTTAGAGCTGAGTCTGCAGCAGAGAGAGACTAAGAGATGTTGGTCATATCATAAGCCCTGAATGTAATGTGCAACAAAATGTCACGTCTTTGATTTATGTTCAATTTTAAAAGTTGTTTCCTTTTTCTTGTAAAATTACTTTGGTGGTGATTTTAATCAATGTCAACTATCATGGATTATGATCCCAAACTTCTAAGGATAGTAAAGTAATACGATCTGTTTTTAAAATACAATGAAAAATGAACAAAAGAAGTCCCGAGTTAAAGGTAAAATATTCCAAAATTTTCAAAAGCGAGATTTCATGTAAATCATTTCCATCCTCTTTTGAATAATATTATTTATTCATTTATTAACATTTTGGAAAATTAGAGTTAATTGTATGGAATATGAATCCAATGTTTACCAGATAGTTATGAGATATTGAAATGTGAGAAAGGCACAACACAAAATAAGAAATTGCAAAAAAATCATTGATCAACGTACTAAATTCATGAATGTTCGCAAATCTACTTGCTTAATCTACAATTAATTCCATTTTATCCATAAGTGACATCTGCTATTTTGCTAAAACATTGGTAATAAGTATTTTTTTATTATATTAAATTCAAAGAAATTTAACCATGGCATTTAGATTAACATCTGTCCTTGTGGGATTCCATGCTATTAGGAATTAACCAAAATTGAGTTTCAAGGGGTAAATTTACTTGATAATGGAATATTCACCTTAAGTATATTATTTTCATTATTATTTATTGAGGTATAGATTTTCAATTGCCTTCACAGGTTTCTAATACCAAAACTAAGTACTGCACTATAAATGGAGACATGCATTTCAAGGTTTTGAAAACAGCATAATAGTTAGTTACTATGTTCAAACGTCCTTATTATGTAATTGTACTAAAAGAGGATTGCAGCCATCGAAAGTCCATATTTTACGTTCTAAACTACATGTGTTTTATAACTTTAATCCTTTTTTTGTTTGTGTTCTAGGAGAAGATTCAGATTTGTGCAGTGAACTTTTACAAGAATCCTTAGATGCACTGCAGTCTCTGCCTCTGGCAACTCTTTTTGATGAAACATCAGTGTCACCGGTTTGGCTAGAAGTTGTGGATCGATCAGCAAAGTTCCTACGACAAGTTGTTTTAGGGTAAGTGTCATGTTTCATGGTATGATCCAAATTGATTGAAGGTATGTCTCTAACACGCCCAGTCATTTGTTTAAAAATCTAGCTCTACTTAATCAAGTCTTGGTAAAAAGATGAGGTTGATGAATGCCCGGCAGTGTTCAATTGCCATTCTGGTTAATGTCAGAATTTTAAGCAGCTAGCAATGGTTTATGTTTACTTATTACCAGTTTACCATTGCAGTGCCACAATGGTGGAAAATAGGTGCTAATGTGCAAATTTTAAGTTAATGCAAAGATAAAGTTGTCACAGAAAAAATGTATGTATCTCATGTCTTTGAAGTTAATAATAATACTAAATATCATAACAAAAATACATTCCCAAAGCTTTTAAATAATCTATTAATTTATAGTTTCTATTACTTGAATGGATGAATTTCCGTAACATGTAGAATTAATATCTTCTCTTCTAAGTGTTAAATTCTCTCATTTATGAAATGTTTTCATAGTGCAAATACTCCTTGGAATAAATCCCTTGGGCTTAATGAGACAAGACTTTAGTTGTTGCTTGGTATTTATTTTAATTTTCGAACTCTATAAAGCTCTTATAATTATAAAAACTGTATTTATTGATAATATTTTCTCTCTTAGTGAGGTTGGTGGTAGCGGTGGGAGTGAAATTGTTCCTTGTGCAGATAGGCATACTGCACTTTCTTTGCTATTGGAACTGGCGGCACAGAGAGGTTCTCTGCCACACATTTTGGATGCTGTGTTACTGCTTTTGACATTATGGGATAGAGGGAAGGATTCACCTGACAACAGGTTTGAACAATTCCTTTTTTTAACACCTTAACCATTTTCATTCACTTTTGTCCTCATGCATACAAAATCTGTCAATAGTTTAAGAATTCCTCCTCCAATCTCCTGAAAGATTGCCTTTTTACAAATTAGTTACCATTGAGTTTTGATTGCTCATAGTATGTTTACCAACATTACCAGTGATTTGCACTCAACTTAATGAGTGTTAAAGAGGAATAAAAAGTGGTAGTGGCATAGGAAGAAGAATTGCATTAGGCAAAGGAGGAGGCAGGAGTTGATGATAAGGATTTTGAATAAAGTTTTAGGAAAAGATTAATGAAAACTTAAATTGAGCATGGCTTTGTACGGCATAGAAACATGGTTGTTGAAGCAAAAAGATTGTCATAGATTGGAGGCTTTTGAGATGTGGTCGTGAAGGATGGAAAAAGTAACATGAACAGATAGGAAAACAAATGAGAAAGTGCTAGGCATGGTCAAGGGGGAGAGAGGATTATATGGAGGAACCCAAAGGAGGCAGGGAAGATATATGTGGAGTATTTTGATTGGAAATGGAATGCTGAAGATCATGAAGGAGGGGAAAACATAAGTCAGGTGTGGAGGGTAAAGGACAAGGATTAAAACAGAATGAAGGGAGGTAAAATTGTGCCTGCAGTGGACACCAGCAATTCCCAAAAGGGGGTATAACTCTACATTGTTTGGAGTGATCATTTTCATTTTCAAGTAAAAGACTGAAAATGAGCTTTCATAATTTGGATGTTTTGTGTTTAATAAAATTACTTCATTTTTTTGAAGGGTGCAGACAATCTTCTAGAAGTGATAATCTGTTAAATGTGTACCTGTATTTGGCTTGTGTTACTTTCCTGTTTTGATAAAATTCCTACAAATGTAAAATGTTTTCTGTGAAGTCATAATAGTTCTGTAGCTTTGTTATGAGTATCCTCCTATGGTAAATTATGGAATTTCTGTGCATGTACGAGGGTCATCCGGAAAGTAGTACCCGTTCGTGAAATAAAGACACAAAAGTAAATATTAACAAACATAAAAAATTTTATTTGAAAGAGGATACTTTAAACTACTTCTCAACATAATCTCCAAGCAAATTAAGGCATTTGTCATAACGTGTGACAAGTTTCTGTATTCCTGCTGCATAGTCCTTCGCCGCCAGCTCATTGAGATACGCGAGGGACCCATCTTGCACAAATTTTTGCATAATGCAGATGGTGTTTAACAATTTCATGAACAATTGTTCGAGAAACATTGGGAAAATGCTCACAGATGTCATCAATTGTGACGCGCCGATCGTTCCTCACGAATTCGTCAACTGAGCTCACCAGTTGGTCTGTAATGACAGACGGTCTCCCCGAACGCTCATCGTCGTGTGTGTTCCCCCTCCCCATGTTGAAGTTGCGACACCACCGCCGAACAGACGACTCGTCCATTACATTGTCTCCATACACCTCCTTTAATTGGCGATGAATATCACATGGGCGAACGTTTCTTGCATTGAGGAATTTAATCACTGCCCTCACTTCACAACTGGCGGCGTTCTCAATTTTTTTAAACATTGTAAACAATCACAGAAACAACACAGGCAATGCTAGCGTCACGCAACTTGGCTCAGAGAAGGCAGACAAGCCACTGAAGCTATCTGACCTCGTCCAGCGGCTACTCGCGTCGTCAGCACTTCATGCGGCACGAACGGGTACTACTTTCCGGATGACCCTCGTATATCACAAATGATTGTAGTGATTTAATGATGTTTCATGTATGAATTTCATCATTTAATTTTAGTGTAAACACTGTTTTGTTTCATCAAATGAAATTGAACTACTTGTTTTCTATCTTGAGCATATGTATTTCTCCCACTTCTTTAATGAGGTGAATATTTAAAAATGAAGTTGCAATTCCTAAATGTTATTGTTTGTTTTGATTGATTTTTTTCAATTTTCTGACCTATAATTTTATATTCTAATAGGTGCAATAGTTTTAACATTTTGATAGTTTATCCAAATAGACTCTTATATTGTCCTAGATTTTTATTTATTCTCATTTAAAATTTTTTTATCTCGGTTAATGTGATGGCTTCTGATAAAAATTTTATGTAGCTTTGTGGTGTAATTAAATAGCAGTTATTTTTCCTTCCTAGGTCAATATCCGCATGGACGAGTGCACCTCTAGTTCCTTTCTTGAAGCGATTGGACTGTATCCCTTGTACCAAAACCAGTTCAACAGATGTTAGATGTGAAGAGGGGGATGTATGGAATGATGATGGAACAAGTATTGATGTAAGTGAAATACTTCTTCAATATTTGTAGAAGCTTAAAAAATTCTATTACGTAATGCATAATCACATGAAGACCTGGGTAGTTTATTTGTCAAAGATACAAATACGTGTATTTTTGTTAGTGTTTTCATGATATTTATATATATGAATTCTGGTTACATTTATATTTTTCTTTTCGTATTTATACAAATTCAATGCTTGGTAGAAAAATTAGAGTGAAAATCAGTAATCCTTTGATATTCCCTGATTGCATGTATACAGTCACTATTAATGTATAAAATATATCAATCATTTTCATTCATGTTGGTGTGTAGTATCCATTTGCTTAATAATTAGCAAACTGCCTTATGATACACATTCATATGCAAAGTGTGAGGCCTGTCTTCCATAAAACAATAGCCAATGCTTGCATTGTAAACCTGTAAGCCAGTGGTGGAAGGCAAGGGAAATACATAGTCACGATTGGCATTCTTGAAAGTTATAGGCATTTTGTAAACAGTCATAACCTTCAAATGGCCGAGATGTTAAGTACAAGTGCGGAGTACAATCAAAGAGCTGTTGTTATCGAAAGTGTTTGCGCTGGGAATTGTATTTTGATATAGTTTGATTCTTCTGGTACCCCAGATCAACTGTTTACGATATTGTGGCTCAGTATGATGATTCGTAGCAGCCTGGGGAAGGTTTCTCTGACCCAGTGAGAAAATTTCATTTGAGGAAATGCGTGCTTGTGTCCAGATTTAAGCGCCACATCCTGTATTTCCATAAATGAATCACTTTTTGTGGCTTGAGCTAATGTACAAAGCTAAAATTCAAAGTTATTTTCTGATTTTTTTCCTCTCAATTTACATTTTTTTCATTTTTTGGTCATTTTTAGAAGATGTCACTCTTATCATTTAATAAACTAGCTTTATTATGATAACATGTGGTGATGTGTTTCTAATTTCTCAATTAGAGGTTACCAAGAAAACTTTTGTTAAAAACTTCCCCATTTTTTTCAGGATACACACATTGAAATAAATATCATGAATATGTCCTGGTCATTTTCCCAATGGTGTCTGTCAGCATGTTTGGGTGCATATCTGTATTTATAAATGCACGATTTAGATTTTTGGCTTTGTGGCTGAAAATAATTAGTTTTTGCCCAGCCATCATGAGTACTTTAAGGCAAAATACTACCTTGATCAAAAAGTTCCCGGAATAACCACCGTGTGGCGCTCCCATCGTTCCGATTTGAGTTCTGTTTTTTTTTTGTTAAATTGGTACATCTGTTGTTGATATTCCCTTTAAATCTTAGTGTCATAACTTGACATTTGCAAAAGTTACGTAGCCAAGAGTACATCTATCTCTGTGTGTGTTGGCGATTTTTTACAATTGCAGAAATGGATTTAAATTTGCAACAACGAACTTGTATTAAATTTTGCGTAAAAAACGGATTTAGTGGCGCACGGACGTTGGAAATGTTGGAAAAGTGTTTCGGCAACGATTCTCTTAAAAAAACGGTCGTTTACCAGTGGCACGAGCGGTTCAGAAGTGGTCGTGAGTCAATCGAAGATGATGAACGCAGTGGCAGACCATCGACATCGAAAGTCGGTGAAAAAATTGATAAAGTAAAAGAAATGTTGGTCAATAACCGCAAATTAACCATCAGAGAAATAGCGGAGGACTTGAACATTGCCTATGGATCCGCCCAAGACATTGTGGTTAATGATTTGGGTTTCCGTCGTGTAGCAGCAAAGTTGGTGCCAAAAGACCTCAATTTCATGCAAAAAAGAGACCGTGTTGACGTCGCAAAAGACATGATTTGCGAGGCTGAATCCGATCCCACATTCATCAAAAGGATCATTACTGGAGACGA
Source organism: Hetaerina americana (assembly GCF_022747635.1). Taxonomy (NCBI): domain Eukaryota; kingdom Metazoa; phylum Arthropoda; class Insecta; order Odonata; family Calopterygidae; genus Hetaerina; species Hetaerina americana. Next base: position 67,416,622 of record NW_027287095.1, on the reverse strand, counting down.
GACGTGGGTTTATGAGTACGACACGCAATCCAGACATCAGGCAAGTGAATGGCGTTCACCAAATGAGCCGAGACCAAAAAAACCACGTCGTTTTCAGTCAAAAAAGAAGGCAATGCTGACGGTTTTCATGGATTACAACGGTGTAGTGCATCATGAATTTTTGCCAGAAGGCCAGACAGTAAACAAAGAGTATTATTTGGGCGTTATGAGACGTTTGCGTGAAGCAATTCGCCGAAAGAGACCAGAAATGTGGGCAGAAAACTCGTGGATTTTGCACCATGATAACGCACCGTCGCACAGTGCTATCATTATTCGTAATTTTTTGACGAAAAATGCAACAAATACCATCCAACAGCCACCGAATTCACCTGATTTGGCTCCCTGTGACTTCTTTCTGTTCAATCGAGTTAAAAAACCATTACGGGGAACGCGTTTTAGCAGCCGAGAGGAAGTAATGGAAAAATCGCAGGAAGCACTGATGGACATACCGAAAACCGAATATAAAAAATGTTTCGAGGATTGGATCAAGCGCTGGCATAAGTGTGTTGCAGTCGATGGGGATTACTTTGAAGGGGACAATATAGATTTAGATGAATAAACTTGTATTTTTAATTTTCTGAATAAATTCTGGGAAATTTTTGATCAAGGTAGTATGTGGCAGTAAAATTTTTGTAAAATTACCACTGAGTTCTAAAGTGAAAATACGTATCCAAAAACCTAACAAAAATTAACCTTAAGTTATTTTCTTACTAAAAAATATTTACATCAGAAATTTTACCCTGTGAGCCACCATGGGGGTTGCAGGGGTTGTCATGACATATCCTTTATCATGTTAATTGAGGTGAATGTGATTTGTTCATAATTAGGTTTTAATAGTATATTTAGGGTTTTTTAGCATTGTTTTTTATCAAAACCATGCTTTGATTTGTGCTTAATCTCCTTTCTGTTATGACCACAAGTTGTGTGAGAGAAGAGAGTATATTCTGAAACTGTCCATGTCATAGTCTGTTTTAACCAAATGGTAATATCTGCTGATATGATGTCGGGCCTTGATCGTGCAAGTATTCTATGTCTTCCTAAAAGTCCTTGTATTACCTGCTTTCTTTGTTTTAGGAAGGACGACCATTCTAGTTTTCTGAGTTACCCATCCCACTTCCTTCTTTTCACAACAGTTTTGAATGACCGTGGCTGATCTTTTTTGAGTGTATCCAATTCCTAAATCAAAACTTACTCCAATATATCCCAAATATAGTAAAACCTCTTGTTAACCCTTTCGCCGCTGTGAAGGTACCTTTTCACACATGCTGTGGTGTGCCATCATATTTTGAAATTTTATAAAAATTTATGTTCATTAAAATAAATTATTTAACATTTTCCATTGAGTAAACAGTGAATCCAGATTATTTTTAAAATTTCCATGTTTTTATTATTAAGAATATTTTATTATTTTGGCAGTAATGAAAGTTTCGGAGACATGATACCCTCCATTTTTGCCACCTGTGAGAAGTATGATTCCAGAGAGTGGACCACGACTGAAGGGTTAATGAACCCATTTAATGCCAGCACATTTGGTCCAAGTTTGTTGATCTGTACAAAATAATGTAATTTCTCCAACTCTGCAAAATAGGGGCTTTTCTCTGTAATCACCACCTCGTTTGAGTAAAATTTCTTTCTCATGAGTCATTTCTTTACATTGGAGAATAGGTTATTGCTGAGGGAGCCAAATCAGGAAAATGAATGTTCTTGTAGTAAAAATCTAATTATAACCCTGGAAACCCTTCAAGTTGAAGATATGTTTGCTGTTGTCGTCTTTCCTCATATCATGTAAAGAATCAGTTTTTTTCTTCTACTTTTAGCCAAGTCCTACTGAGTGTTTTCTTCGTTACTTGGAGCTTCCGGACAATGATGAAGTTTGTATAGATTTAAGACAAACAGCAGTTGTCATCATGTCACATCTTGATCGTCTGGCAGCTCCCTGTGCACCACCTCCAAATTTTATCAAGGTAAATTCACTGCATTATAATAACTGTTAGAACCCATAAAATTTGATTTTGCCAACAAAATGCTGATCTATTCATACTTCTGTGAAAGGATATTTTTGTATAAATTCTGCATCTATTGTTTGATGAAACTCAAATTTATTTTGGTAAATTAAAACCACTCAATACGTTGCTGTATTTCAATTATTTAATCAACCATGGTTTTAGCACGTCCATTATTAAGGTGTTGAATCAGATCAGTGGTCTCACGTATAAAGGTGTTAGGTAGGGGAAGGGTAGGAATTTTTTGTTTTCAGTGAGTTCTGAAGAGGGGAAATAAGGCATAGACATGGTTTTTCATTCTCTATATGAGTTCATTATCTGGCAACAAAAGGAAGAAAGAGGTAAACAAAGGCATATGTTCAAGGTCACTTTCTCACATTGTAGAGAGTGACCTGTCATGAAGTTGGAGCTGGTGAATGTTAAGGAGGGGAGAATGGGAAGAAAACACACAGTCATTACAAACTAAAACAATATTCAGCCTAATAACAGTTTCAAATTCATCTAAGAAATCCATCTCATACCATTTTTTCATTTAATGTAAAGAAACAGGATCAAAATTATTGTTTGTCTTCACGCAAGTGTTTGTAATAGTTAAATTAACATCATCAATAGTAAAACAATTGCCATGCTATTTTACTCTGTCCTTAATTTGTTGGGCTGTTTGACCAATGTAATTCTTGTAGTTGTATTGTTCTGAACCCTTCCTTCCCTGCTTTTTTCTTTAATTTTTTGTCGGGGCTAAAAACCTCAGCAGTGCTACTACCATCACATACAATGTATCTTAACAGGCACAAAGTTCCAGCCATCCGCAAGAGGTTTTAGCATGGGGATGGGTGGCTTGGTCCAGTGGAGGAAATGGCAGTGTGATCGAGGGGCAAGATGAAAGTCACACCGCTCAGCCAGGTGGAATAGGTGTCACTCCCTCATCAACACCTCATACACCAGCATCTCCTGGCACCACTACCGGAGCCACTGCTCTCCTGGCTCCCACATCTACTGCACCAGATGGTCAGCCTACCATAGATCAGTCGGCCAGAATGGTCCCTGCTGTTTCCCTCTCCCAGCCACAGCCATGTGAGGCAATTGGTGAGCTGGGAGTTAAGCAGATGGCATGTGCCGAACGTTGCATGCTCATCCTCACTCTGATGGGACGAGTGTATGTTATGTATTACAGTTCAGAGGCACAAGTGAGTACCAATATTTTTGCAATGATTACTTTTTATATTGATAAGGTAAAATCCAAGAAATGGGATGGTATTAATGGGGATGGGATGAATCCAATTTGTATCTACTTTGTGGCCATGTGGATCATCATGTGGGTGTGAATCAACATCAAACATTTTATTATTTAATTTGATGTATGTATGACTCTCTTAATGAAGTGTTTGCTAAATCAAAGGACAAAAATAATAAGTTATTACTAATGGAAAATATTTTTACAATTATTTTATGAAAAATATTTTGGTATTTGGACTTAGTTATCAGTCCAGAAATTTATTCATCCCAATTTGACCAAGTGGTTAAATTTGCCTGTATAGTATACTTTGTGATACAGTAAACTCTTGATTACCCATGCGTGGATTATCCATTTTGCAGATTATCCATGCTACTCTCTCTTTCCAGCACCTCAAAATTATAATAAAATTACAAAATTGTAAAGATGATTAAATTCTTTGAAACTTTGATATGCTTTTTATTAAATACACAAGTTTGAATAACCTAGGCTTTTTTAAAAGTTTTTAGTTTCACAAAATTAAAAGTTGTCAATAGTATTGAATGTTTTAATTTAAACATGTTTGTACTGTCCACGTTTTCCATTATCCTTTCCCTCACATTCATTAGCCCTGAGAATTCCATATTTTCCCATAAGTCAAGGAACTACATAATTTTACTATGCAACAAATGAGTCATTAACTATCAACTCTGCATTATTTTAATCAGTATCATATGATGAATACAAATCCATGTCAGTAATCGCCAGTCATTTGCTTTTTTCCTGGCTAAGAGATTGAATTCACTGACAGGCAAACGACTGTTGAATCAAAATGTGCCCTTAAGTGGCTTTGAAAATAATCAATAAATGGTTTTCTATGCATGCAAATTTGTTCTGACCCGCCAAAATTTAAATACAAGGTGAGTAGCATTACCTGACCCAAACCATCCGAAAACGTGTAAAAAAAAATCTGGTAACACTCACTTATCCTGTATAAGAGCCCTTCCTTTTTCAAATACGCGTTATACAGTGGCAACAAGTTAATAAAGCTGGTGATGATGAATACTGATTTATATTGTCAATTTCAGTGCCCTCAGCTGGTTGAAGGACTGGAGGGTCGTGAGGTGGTCCAAATTGCTGCGCACCCTGATGGGAAGCATTTTCTGGCATTGGCCTCCCATCAATGTTCAGCATCAGGTCAGAGTACGTCTTCGCATATTCTCTCATCGGCTGCATCCTCGTCATCATCATATGGTGCGGCAGGAGGTCCTGAAGGAGATAGTGGCATAGGGAAAGATAATGAGGTGGCTGGAGAAATGGGAGGGGGATATGAAGTGTTATCATGGGGAAGTGGAGATGGGGGGCGACTGGGACACGGAGACACAGCTCCAAAGGATAAACCAACGCCTATCAAGGGATTGTCTGGAAGGAATGTGATTCATATTGCATGTGGAAGCACATACAGGTGAAGTATATTCCTTTTCTCATGGTGATTTTTCTGTTTAATACATACATACATTTTTACCCTTCATGCTGTTCCCTTTTGTGGTAAACAATGCCAAGAGCACTGTGGTGTTGCATTACAAAAGGAAACTTACTCTGACTCACTAATTCTGGTCACTCTGCCTTTATTCTTGCACAGCTCTGTTGATCTTGTCACATTCATGCAGTGTTTCACACATGCTCTGTAGGTCTTGAAACTTCTAATATTCCTTGTGTGGGTAGTCTCTTCGAACATATTCACCCAAGATTTATTTTTTTTTCCTCCCCCTCATCCCTCCCCACCCCCCTTTCCTTTCAAGCCATTCAATTTTCTTTCCTATATCTGTTCAGTGATGCAACTTGTACCCATTCCCTCAACAATAAAAGACCAGTGTAACACACTTCTTTTTCCATGATATATATATGTGTATTATGTGGTATATTATTTCATGTTTGCTAGTTCTTGAGACCTTGTCTTTAGAATGTAGTGGTTGTTTTTTTTCCAAGAAAATGAGCAGCAGAAATTCAATACCTTCATAATATATGCATTTAATTTGAAATACAAAAGGTTGAATGATGTGCAATGCCTTTGGGAAATTTTCAAACAAAGTAATGTTTGTGAATCATATGTGGTCTGTGCAATAAATACACAAACTGGTGCAATCTGGGGGCCATGACGTAGATGATAGCCCACCAGCGGCGCTAGTTGCCTGAGACCCAATGAGCCGTCTGTGCTTGGCAGATCGTCAAGCTGTGCGTATGTTGTCAGTAATGTAAGTTTCTGTTGTCCTTGTTTTGTTGACGAATCAACATCAAGTTTTTTGTGAAGTGCTTTAAAAGTTGTCAAGAAATTACTGAAATGTTGACGGCTGTTTACAGTGATAACGCTCTGAAGAAAACATCCATATTCAAGCAGATTAAATCAAACCAAAAAATCTAGAAAAAGCTGATCGAAAATCAAAGTCATGCTCCTGGTTTTCTTTGATGTTGAAGGTGTTGTTCATGATGAATTTCTTCCTGAAGGACCAACAGTAAATGCTGAGTTCTACCCTACAGTTCTCAAATGTTTGAGAGATCACGTGCGACCAAATTTGACTCAAAGCGATGGATGGATCCTTTACCATATCAATGCACCTGCACATTCAGCGTTGATTGTTCACCAGTTTCTGGCAAAAAATTCAATCGCCATCCTTTATCATCCTCCTTATTGCTCTCGCCCCATGCGACTTTTTCCTTTTCCCAAAATGCAAAAATGTGATGTGGGGACATCATTGGGAAGATATGGACACGATAAAGCAAGAAACGGCGAGAAAACTAAAAAGCATAACTGCCGAGGACTTCCGAGAGTGCTTTAAACAGTGGAAAAGAAGATGGAATAAGTGCATAGCAACGAATGGAGAGTACTTTGAAGGGGGCAAAATCGATGTGGACTAAATTTTGCAAAATTAAGTTTTATTATTTATTAGACAGAGTAGTAGGTCCAGATCATGGCTTTGGCTTTAATTGAGACATATTTTGATTAATTCATGCTGGAAGTCATGGTTCAAATATAGGTTCATAAAACACTTATGCAGATTTTCGTATCAATAGTAGGGCACTAATTGTCAGTGGTAAATGTGAGCAAGGTGCTAAAAAATGTTTCGAGTGGTTCTGGGATGTATTCTCATTTTGTGGTTAATGTAATGATTAGAAAGACTTAGTATTTGATTTTTTGTTATATGTCACTGGTGGTGACTAATCCCAATTGAACATATGTTGTTGCTGTAGTAAATGTTGTCTGGTAAAAGATTAATCATTGAGATTTTCATTTCTTTGCCAAAAATGTCAATGACATCCTTTAAATAGTGCCGCCGTGACTGCTGATGGGGAAATGTACACTTGGGGAAGAGGCAACTATGGGCGATTGGGCCATGGAACAAGTGAAGACCATACAGTTCCCAAAGTAGTCTCTGCCCTGAAAGGTAATTTTTTATGAAGTTCTGTTATATATACCTGATTCCTTGAATTTTTTTCCAAAATATTTTGCTACTTTGAAATGTAATCTAGATGTTAGCTAAATTCATTTACATTTATATGGATAAATAGTGTCATCGTAGTACATTTATGATGGTGATATTTAAAAATTACTTTTTTATTCATATACAGGACATCGTGTGATTGATTGTGCCTGTGGTAGTGGAGATGCTCAAACCTTGGCTTTAACAGATACAGGAATGGTGTTTTCATGGGGTGATGGAGATTATGGAAAATTAGGTCAGTGATAAGCTGAAGTGAAACATATTTCAAGTAAAACAAGTTTTCAAGAATAAATTATTCCAAAAATTATATAACGTGAGCTTTTTTGTCAAAAATAACTGCTCTTTCCTGAATCTTATCACACTTGATAATTATCAGCTACATGACGAAGTGCTCCAATGTAAAAAAATAATTCATTTCATTAATTGTCGTTGATTGAGAAGTATTAAGTAGTTAGTTTGTGATTCAATTCATGTTGGATAAATCCTGCTCCACCACACACACAGTTATTATGTATTCAAAATGATGGTTATGTCAAATTTAAGATGGGAGAAAATTTGAGTTCCCCAATGCATTGTCAGACCTTCAGTTTTATCCTTTGTGAACAAAATGTTTGGCCGCATTTGATGAATTAATTATCATTACTTGTGATTTTACTTTTAGTATTTAGGTTCAAGTTTTGGATGTCCATATCCATACCCATCGCACTTTGTCAGAATTTGTCAAATTTTGAGATCCTTTGCCCTTCTAACCTTTGGACATATTCTGGATGGTCCTAAGCAGTTATCCCGGCATAAAAGAAATTTAATGAGTTTCATCTTTATTCAGGGCGAGGAGGAAGTGATGGTTCTAAAACACCCCGTCCTGTTGATCGACTTGGAGGCTTGGCTGTGACAAGAGTGTATTGTGGTGCTCAGTTCAGTGTTGCCATAACAAAATCTGGGGCCGTTTACACATGGGGGAAAGGTGATTCTCACAGGCTGGGTCATGGCCACTCTGAAGATCATGTTCGGTATCCTAAGCTTGTAGAAGGTCTTTTGGGTAAGTAAATATCTTTTTATTACTTTTAGAGTGTTAGGATGTGTATACCTATCAAGTTGATGAATCTTTATATCTCATTTTGTCTGTTTTTGATTCCTTTTCTAACCTTCTGTATGGGTAAAAGTCATGGATAAATGTTTGAAGAAATCATGAATGGCTAGACACTTAAGATGAGCAAACAAATTTTGGCTTGATTTCCTGAATTATGAGTATTAATATTTTTTCTTATACATTCACTATACTGTCAAGCTCACTTCAAAGTGGCATCACTTTTTCTTGCATTTTGAATGTGGTTTCAGATTAACTGTAGATAGTGACAGTTCCATTCCACTATTTTTGGTTCCAGTTTCGATTAGCTTCTTTATATCAATTCTCAGTTCCAATATTTCAGGGGAATAGATGGTAATCTGCTATTGCCTGGTACAATAAGAAACTGAAGAATGTTGATCTTCAAAGAAATTGTTACCTTATTAGAATGTATTTACAGTCAATGGAATCACAGTTTTAACCAATATGCGAGAAGTGTTAAAAAAGTATCGTGAATTTTGAACTTTTGCCGGTTACATACATTTGATTTTTGATTTTTTTGTGGCATTATGTTGGTACTTATATCTCTGACTAATGCCAAAAAGTTCGGCCATTTTGAATGTTCAGTTAATTGTTGACAGTGGTTTTGCTTGGACGTGCTTTGGCTTGTCTTCGATTTTTGCATGTTCCAAAAAATGGATCAAAGAATCTGTATCGAATTTTGTGTGTTGACGAAGTGACGTAAATAGTATTGGCCAATCGTCGTATCACCATTAGAGAAGTTGCTGAGGACGTAAACATATCGATTGGGTCATGCCATTTGATTTTTACTAATATTTGGGCATGACACGGTTCACTGCGAAATTCGTACCAAAATTTCTCAATTTCGACCAAAAACAGCAATGCATTAGCATTGCTAATGAGGTACTGGACCCAAATTTGCTCCAGAGGGTCGTAACTGGTGACGAATCATGGGTTTATGGTTATGACGTGGAAATTAAAGCTCAATCATCCCAACGGAAGCTGCAACATGAGCCAATACCGAAAAAAGCACGCCAAGTTGTGTCAAATGTGAAAGTTTTAATTTAATTTTCCCATTTGTCTTATGTATTATATGATAACGCACTTTATGCAGAAAAAAATAAATAATGTGGTAGATACATTGATGCTTCATACGTGTGGTACGATATAACAGTTTCCCATAACCTCCACGTAACATTTAGCCTACTGTTTGGGACTTCATATCTTGAATGCTAGTTGTGTTTCTGAATGGTGAACAAGCAGGGGTGTTTTCAAATTGCCACTTGCATCGGCTCCAAGCAGCAGCATGAGATGGTTTTTCATGAGCGTGTAGCCAGGCAATGCATCTTCCTCTACTGATGTGTGTACAAATATAGGTGTGCTTCGGCATCTTCTTCCAGAATATACCTGTCAAATTGCCATTAAAAACCTGTTACAGTTAACCCTCTAAGTCTATGAGCTATTCCTAAGTCTATGAGCTATGAGCGATAAGTCTATTCCAAATAATACAATATCAGGGATAGTTATGGGGATCGAGATGGTGCTGTGGCTATTGTATTGGCTTCCCACCCAGAGGGCCCAGGTTAAAATCCCAGCGGTGTTGAATATTTTTCAGTGGTATCTCGATCCCTACTTGAGGTGCTTTGTGGAGGGTACTTTGAGTGAGTATGCCATCCGTCACCTTAAGCTGTTGACCGCTTGGTGCCTTTCGTAAAGAGTAGGCTAATGCCAACACCGGGTTTCTCTCCACCCTTCATTCATTCCTGACCATCCCCTATGGCACAAATGACCTCAGCTGTCGGTCGCCTCCCCTAAATACTACTACTACTACTTTAGGCCTCACAATGCTGTCAATGCCGGTTCTTCTCTTAAACTTCTCAAACCATGCACGGCTCCCCTTAAATACTTCTTCAGCCGCTCATGATCCAGACATATTAACAAGATCTGCAAAAATCACTTTTGACTAATCACAATAGATATTCTCATTAATAGTGACGCATTGCAATTGCTTTTCATTTATCCATATGAGAAGTAACTTTGCAACATCTTTAAGATTACATAACCATTTCATTGATGTTCTTGCCACTCCATTGGAACTATTTATCTCCTAAATCTTGTCCTTTTCCTTGAAGAAAATGTATATCATTGTATATCTACCGATTGTATGCAGGTGCTAGAGTAGCCGTGCTCTCACCTAGTTTCCACTTCTCAGAGATTTTACTTTTCATTTCTACTGTTATTTTTACTCTCTTATGGCTGTCTTTGTGTGGCTTTTTCTTCGGTGTCATTTTTATAACTACACACAAAATATTATTAAATCTTGCAGGAAAAAATTACAAATAATGTCTGGGCACAAGTTTGAAAAAAATTGTGATCACTAGCAGCACTAAGATGCTTGTGGAACATGTGCTAAAGACAAACTTAAGTAGCAGGTGTGCAATCATTCTGTGAATTCCCCTCTCTTCATCACTCTTTATGTGTAAAGTTGCTCATTGACTGATTCATTTTCCAGGCAAATATTTTTGCTCATTGTGCAAATTACCTTGCTATTTAAGGTTCCTCTGTATATATAAAGGGTGACACTGTATAATGTATCTAAAAACAATTCATGGGGTTTTTCATACTGTGCAGTAGGCATTATGATCTTATGCAAGGTTTTTTTTTATGTGAAAATCACTTAACACTGAATAAATGGGCTTAAGTCGGTTTAGAGTGATGGTTTTGTTCTAATGTAACACATGTTGTATCCATTGGTATTTATATCCTACCTTGTACTTTGGATAGGTATATTTGTGATGGATTGAGATTTTCTCAAAATACTTCTAATCAAATCCTTTCTTGTTGATCCAGGAAAAAATGTCAAGTCTGTAGGCGTCGGATCAGCTCATGTTTTGGCCTTAACAGAGGAGGGGGAAGTTTATGGTTGGGGCCGCAATGACCATGGCCAGGCAGGTGGAGCATCATTAAGTGATGTTGGTGCCACTACAGCGACAGTAAATGGTGCACCTGGGGCAGCAGCTGCAGATGTGGGAGGTGGTGCTGCCGCTAGGAATCAAGCAGGAGGAACTATGGGAGTAAATGTTCCTGCTACTTCCACATCTTCCATGGCTGAACCAACCTTAATGGCCACTTTAAAAGGGAAAGTCATGGCTGGTGTGGCATGTGGGCCTACACAGGTGAAGAATTAATATTATTGATGGCTTTTTAATTGAATTTGAGTGAAGTATTGTCAAACTCAACACAAGGTAGGTTCGTTAATCCAGAAAGGTATCCATTTTTGGACTCTACTAGGGATGTAGTTATTCTGCAAGTCAGTCAAATCCTATTGAATCCATAGATTCAAGAGTCATATCAAATCAAACAAAATCATCTTGAATCCAGATTTTGTAGGTTGCACATGTGCTGTGACCTGGCAACCCCGTAAGATTCCGTGAGAAGGTTGTCTACATGGGGGTTATTCCAGGTGACTTGAATTGCTGCCACCCACATATCATGCCCCCTGCAAGCATAGCTGTTCTCTGATCACTTGCCTTTCCAAAACCAAAGTCAAGGCCTCATTCAATATTTTCTATATTGAAAAAAGAAATAATTTAAAAACCAATTTTTTTAGTCTATCAACCACCATAGAGATTCTACCCAAAAGGCTTTGATGGAACTCAAGAAGTATATGAATCATGATAATTTATGGTAATAATATAAAAGCTGTGCGACACAATGATAAATTCTAAAAGAATAACTAGTAGGGATATTTTATTTTATTATTTCCAATGGTTATTTCTCTGCTGTTGTTTTCTAAAGGATACTATCAATCATTCATACCAAAATCAAAAATCATACCATGTATAAATTATAAATTTTGGGTACCACCCATTCACTCCCAAACGGTTTCACGTACTCTTGAACTCTCTTCAAAGTGCTTTTCAACATTCCCTCACGGTACTTGTTCAATTTTAAAAGGTTAAGTGATCCGAGGAAAGAAAAAATTACAGTATCGTCAGTCTATTCAGAAATTTTGCAGCAATAATGTTGCACCAAAGCTATCCAATGAAATCAGATGTTTTTTATTTATTTTTGTAGGCATGTTATTAAATTGTTGTAATTTACCATGGTCCATGTTTAGACTTTTAAAATAATTGGAGGTTTTGTAGTTTACATGATAGGGGGGAACCAGGATAAGAGTTCATTGCATGGAGATTTGTACAATAGCAGTTTTACTGTGCATATAGTGCCAGCTAAAATAAAAGTTGCATGATTTCCTGGATGCCATACATTTTTGGAAATTTGAGGATAAACAGAGACCTAAATAGTCCCTGTATTCTCTGTGAATTTCAAGCCGTAGAATGAAGTTCAAGGTGAATTCTACCTTCACCTTTCGGAATCAGCCTTTGGGGGAAATAGTTTGTGATTTGTGAATAGTGAAAATTTCATAAAAAAATATATAGGTGATATGAAATATGCCACAAACCCACTTGGACAATATATGGTTTCGTTTACCTTAGGGTTGGTGAAGTTATTTCTCAGTGATGCTGAGTAATGGATGAGAATCATTCCTGTGAAAATCATAATTTAAATTATAAATGACCATGCCCCATAAGATAAAAATGCCTGGGATAAATATGAATATGGGCGCATTGAGAGATACCTGGGAAAAAAGGTGTATTATGGTCATGTCATGTGTCAATATATCTTAAATATAATGAGCTGTTATGAATTATTATCTTTTAATTTTTCAGAGTTTCACATGGAGTGTAATTAGCCATCCTGGGAGGGCTTCTGGGATTGGAATGGCCAACATTGAGGTTATACCAGGATGTAAGGACATCCCTTGTGCAAATCCTTTGCGAGTACCTTTTGTTTTGGACATCACTACAGAACGCACATTCATTTTTCTTGATCAGCTCTTAGCCAGAGCATGTGAAGGTCTAGGTCCAAATCTCAATTGGCCCCCTCCACCTCAAGACAAAGAATGCTTAGCTGTTGCAAGTTTAAATCTTCTACGCCTTCAGGTAAGAACATGTTCAATTTTAACTTGTATTCACTTATCCTTGGACATTAATGGAGTTGGAGAGCTGAAAACACTTGTAGGAGTTTAATTTCAACTCATGGGAAATTAAAGGAATCATTGAAAACCAGCTCCATTACATCAGTGCATTAATTAGTAATGATTAAAGTGTCCCATGTAAACTGTCATATGGGAGTAAATTATTGCTTGATTCTGGTTTAAAACCTTGCTTTTGCCCCCCACCCCACTACTCCTGGCTTCCTAATTATCTCAATATCTACTATCCCTTTTGTTTCCTTAGCTGCTCTTTCTATCCAGTTCTTGGGCACTACCCGCCTTTTTCCAATCATTTTCATTCTCTTCCTCATTTATATATCTGTCAAGTTTTTCTTGGTGTTCTGGCCTTTTTACTCATATCAAACCATCTAGATTCCACTTTGGTGCTCTCCTAACCCTTTAAATCTTTTTTAATTTTAAATTGCATTTCATGGCAATTAAATTTTGAACCAAGTCTGCATCCACACCCAAGAAACTGTGTGAGTTGATGCTTTTTCTAAATCTGTCAAAACATGTCATAATCTTACTGGTATCTACTCTCTGGGCATCTTCCATGTGTTGAACCAGGTGTTAGTCATTATCAAGCTCCTTGTTCTGCAGAACTTGGCTGCTTTCTCTCTACTGTAATTTCTAATTCCTACACCATACTCTATTTTATCTCTCCCATCCCTTCCTTTACCTTCCAGAATCCCATATTACCTTTAGGTGCTTCCTTCCTTGTGTAGTCCCAATTATTTCTTCTAGTTTATTGTACAAGATATATATTTCTTCCTCATGGTGACTTCTTGTTGACTTATGCATGTGGATTACCCCAGTACTGGTCAGGTGCATCTCTTCTCTCTTTGTATTTCTTCCAATAGAATTCCATCCTCTTCAAAATGGTCGTCCTGGTTTCCATGTTTTAGTAGTTAATTAGATTCATAGTTCTCATTATATATTCTTTTATCAGTATCATATATTGTTCAAACTTCTAAAATCAAAGGATCGTATCAGATAATTTTGGGTTAGGTGAGAGTGTTGCAGTTTCTACCCTGATGGGTAGTGTACTACAGCTATGTAGGTTATTTGTTGTGTGTATAAGGTAGGCTTCTTTGTTGGCATGCCATGTAATTTTGGCAATGTTCACCTACTTTAGATTCCGTCTTTCATTTTAAAGCTTTAAATTTTTAATTTCCTATGGAATATCACAGGAATCGGTCAACTTTTCTAATAATTGTGTTTGATAAACATTAGGCATATAAATTTCACAAGTATATTTTTAGTAACTTAAATAAAAGTCTGTTTAAGATAATAGCAATAATCTTAAAGCATAATTTCCATTATAAATCATTGGTCTTATTTAATCAATGAGTTAAAAACATTTGTTTTCCAGCTGCATGCTATAATTATGAGTGGAGATGTATCCTCTGTTGGCCTTGGACCTGGTTCACAACTTTTGGCTTCCCTACGACAACGAGTAATGGATTTGGCAATTGGTGGCAGTGGAGCTGGATTATCATCTGTGGCCTTTGACGATGCTTTCACTAGTTCCAGCTTTAGAAATGTAGGTGTGGGAAAAGTTCAAGCTGCAGCACAGGCAAATTTGCAGACTGGTTGGAGTATATTACTCCCTACTGCAGAAGAAAGGGCTCACAAACTTTCCACACTTCTGGCATTGACAGGTAAAAATTGTCACATACCAGTTAAAATTGTTGCAGACCAGCACATTACCAGTAAAATCCCATTACTTAAAACTAAAAGAACCAAAATATCAGACTGATATATTTGGGTTCAAAATAAATGAACTTTTAAACAAATTTTCAATGTTTCCATATTTCACAGTAAAATCATAATGCTTTTTCCATTAAAGTACCTGGCAAATTTGTACTTTTTTTCCAGAGAGGAAAGACTTTCTTCTTTGAGTATTCATTAAAAAATATGAAAATAAATGCCTATCAATGGATGAGAATCTGCAAACTGTGGACTTCCATCCATCGGCCTAGGCCTGGAAAATTAGTGTGATTAATTTTTTGGAGCAAAAATTGAAAGGTGTCTTTTTCTGTTACTAATCTCGCTTACATTGAAATGAGCCAAGTAGGTCATTTACTACTTGGGGTGTGGTGAGATTGTTTTTCATTATCACTCGTGGAAAAGGGATCACTCCATCCAGTTGGCCCTAAGTTAGATATACTTTCATATTTCCCTTTAGAATTCTCCAAGCGTCTACCCACATGTGTCATACATTTTTTCCAAATAAATATTAATCATTCCTTTTGGTAATAAATACATAGCCTCCATCTGTAATTATTAAAAATCATTTGGCTATAATGAATTGTATCGCAAATGCAATGACTGAAAATAAAAAGTTTCTTCAAATAGAATTTACCTTTAGAAGTTGACAAATATGATGAATGAACATAACTTACATGAGTAATAAGTACCTAAAAAACTAAGTTTTTCATCACTGCCATATTAAGGTAATCTGTTCAGTAAGTAGTTATATTTTTATGTTACAACTTAGGCATTTAGGATTAAGGTAATCTGTTCAGTAAGTAGTTATATTTTTATGTTACAACTTAGGCATTTAGGATTAAGGTAATCTGTTCAGTAAGTAGTTATATTTTTATGTTACAACTTAGGCATTTACATGTACTTGACCACAAATTGTTGGCTGCTATGATCCCTCCTAGGATTTGTGATCTTTGTTGAAGTGATATGGCCAAAAGGATTCTCTGGAGGAAATATGTGGCAAGTTTGACTTTAAAGGAAAAAGCAGGGATTTTGTAGCCCATTAGGAGTATTGGTGTTGTCATGTATACATTTGGAATTTATGTAATTTTAAAAAAAGTACTGTCTCATTCATTCATCATAGCTCACCGCTCTAAAGGCAGTGAATTGTATGCCATGTGAATGGAATATAATTGTCTAAAAATTTAAACTGTGTGATCTGAAAATGGTACACAAATTTCAAGCTTAGCTATTATGAGCCAATTACAATCAAAATTATAATTGATGAATACATTTCAGTTCACTTTAACTATTCAAGTGCAAAATCTGGTCTTGTTTTTCACTTAACCCTCTTAGTGCGGTGAGGATTCCAGGGGTACTAGTGAGAAGTGTGAAGGGTAATTTAAGAAAATGTATCACCTTAGGAAAAAAAACATTAAGAACTTATTTGTTTAGATATCCATGTGCAGTTTTTTTATTTTAAAATAAAATATTGTAGTTAATAATGATTTTATACATTTACATCATCTGAAAAATAAATGTAATTATTACAGTATCATAAATTTGAAGAATATTTTTTTAGCAATAATATTTTGATTTTTAGACACAATACTGATATTTTTTTAAAGCATTTTTCATTAAAACTACCATATTTAAATATAAGAAAGAATAAAAAAGACATGTAGAAAAAATTGTAAATAAATAAAGAAAAACCAATGAATTGCAAATTTTTTTGTCAGCCTCTGCATAGTTCGATTTTGTTGAAACAGCTGATCTCACTGAGTCTAATTGGGACTTGAAAAGCATTTAAAATTGCTAATACAAAATTAAAAAATGTGTTATATAATTGTATTGAATTCACCCTATCGACAGCACAAAACCATAAATTATTAAAGAAAAAACCATAAGTTACAGTGATTTAAACAATAGCCTACGCAAGAGCCAATATATCGGCCCGCCGCACTAAGAGGGTTAAGAGATTTGCATTCTCTCATTCCATTAACTATTTACTTTGTCTTATTGTTCATGAGCTCATTAAATGATTAAATGAATTTAATGCTTACTCTTGTCTAATAACTTTACAGCAGGTTATGACCAGGTAAATGTTAGTCCAGGTCTTCACTTCATGACTGATCTCCTTGTTTCAAGTTTGATGGCTGATGGGGGATTGGAAACTGCCTTGAAAGCTGCTATATCAGGTAATTAAAATTGTTTTTTGTGACAATTAAAAGTAAATCTTCTTAAAATGTTTGTAAAATCATCTTTGAATTGGAATTATTTTATAAAATTTTTTGTTTAGTTAATTCCTTGTTTATTCTCTTGCACTAATTGTGTATTATGTCATGGAATTTTAACTAAAGGATTATCATAATGTTAATGTATCACTTTACTTTTAAACTGATATATTTTTGTGTGCCATTTTTCTTGATGATATAGGAATAATGATAGACCTATGAAATATCATCAGTTCATAATTAAAGTTGCTGCATAAAAAAGCTAATTAAAATCTATCTAAATTTGTATCACTATTCATATCAGTTTTTGACAGACAGTAATTGCATCTTTATTTTTTTAACAAACACCTTAGTAGTCCATGCGGTTAATCAACTCAAAATTTATCTTTGCCTCATGATTGAAAAATGAATGTGAAAAACATGAACCATGGTATAATTTTTTTATGAATAATATTTGAAGAGTTTAAGTCATTTTACCAAAAGAAAAGATGTTAGTCAGAATGTTGGAAAATCTGCTGTCTTCAGCCATAATCTTGTCCAATGCAGATTGGTATAATAAGTTAATGATAATTTATCTAAGTTTCCATAATTCTTTCCAATGTGCCTGTAGTACTTATTGCAGTTTGAATTTATTTTTACAGTTGAGGTCCAGGAAGTTGAAGAATTGGGTGAGAAGATAAACAGTGGGGAAGTGGAAGTGTGGGCATGGAAAGAACCTCTGATTTTGCGTGACCCCGCACACCGGCAGAGTGGTGAGAGGGGAGATGCTGGGGTCAGCAGCAGTAATGGAGCTGGTGACAATTTGGATAGATGCGAGAGTCATTCCCTTCTCTCAGAGCAAGCTGTGCTGGAAGCAGAGGCAAAAAAACTGAGGGAAGAAAGGTCACGGTGCTGTGGAAGTGAAAGGAGTCGAAGAGCAATGGAAAGTGAGGAGGTAAATCATCCAGATGGTATTAACATTGAGGCATCTTGGGGTAGGTGTGAGAACAGCAGCTCCATTCCTCTGCTGCATCTCGTGAAGCAGTTACTCAGGTGAGGTTTAGTTTGAAACATAAGATATGGTTTCTGTAGCCCATGTCTTTCAAATTACATGCATACAATGAACATATCTCATATTTTCCTTTTTATTTCACTCCAGGAGTGTGTCCTCCCTCACTCAATCCCACCTATGGTCTCTGATTAGAGAAAGTGGTGCTAAAGACAATGAGGCACATTCAGCAACGGAGAGGAGTGGCACATGCAGGGCTCAGGTCAGTTTTTCCAGGCAGGGGACAACATCGTCATCAGAACCAAAGGAAGAAGAATCATCCAAATCATCCAGTGAGAAAGAGAGAAAGGAGTCATTATCTCCAAGTCTGAACCTGTTACTACGTTTTCAAAGACTACTCGTTGCTCATTTATATCAAGCTCAGCAGGTTAGAGGGGTTGATGGAGATGCATCAAAAGCAACAGGAGCTGGTTCAAGAGAAAAGAACAGAAACCATCAAGGTTTGTGGAACCTAAATTGCCAAGCTCTTTGTATTAATCTAAACCTTCCTGAATGCCAGTTCTGTCATCTGAAAGCATTAGTAATTGGTCAGTGTGTCTAATAATATGAAATACGGAAGAGTATGAAAATTGATTAATGAATGAATGTTTCAAAGAAGACTACTGATTACAAATATTTAGAAGGTATTAATTCAAAAGTTCGCACATCCAATGATCTCATAAATTCTGCCCATGGATGAATACATTCATTACATAAGTAGGTACTTCTTAGTTTGTCCATTGTAGCAATGTTTGCAGATTCTTTCAGGAAAAAAGTGAATTATATTTCAAATTAGAAGTCTTCTGTTATACATTGTTTGTGGTTGATCAGATTGAAGCAACAGAGATAAGTAAATTAATTTTGGATTCATGCTTATGGGACATGATCAGTTTAATCATAATCCATGCTTATCAAATTCCAATGAACATACAGAAAGTTTTAAGGAACTTCATAGCTCATTCAGGTTTTTTAAATTAGATTTATTTTCCCTTAACTATTGCCATTATTTATTGACAATTATGAAGTGGAAATAAGATGAAAAGTTGCAAGAAACTTAATAGGTAGTTCAGAGATTTTTTCCTCCCATTTTCTGTAAACTTTTACCATTATTTATTGAAAATTATGAAATGGAAGCAACAGTTCATGCACAATCTTATATATATGAATTAAGCAATTTAAAAAAGAAGCAGGCTCATATTGAAGAATTTAGAACGTACATGTTTATAATTTTTTGTCCTTTGCAATTATCTGCCTGCGTCTTCTCTCAATTTTCATGGATTCAAGCGGAATGCCTTCACTTAATTAATGAAGGAAGCAAAAAAGGTGACTTTCTTCTTGCACTCCAAGTAAAAAGAAATGGGAACATTAAACATGCTTAGGAATTTTTCAGTCTCATAATAAACACTTTCTAGTATTTTTTAATCATTCTTGTAAGGGCTGATATAGTGTTGGCTGCTGGATCAAGGTTATCTTAGCATAGATTAGATGCATAACTTTTATGTGGCAGAATGTATGTATTGGCTACGAAGATGTGAAATGAATGCTTCTCTCTGGCATAAATATAACTTTATTCCCATTATTCTTTACACTACAGCTAATTCTCTTTATTGTATATATGATTAGAAAGTTAGAATTAAAATTAAATATGTAATGCATACATAATATATCATCAAGTAACCCTACACCAGCATCATTCTTAGGAAATACCCGTACACATACAAGAATAGCAGCAGCAAATTGTCTAAGCTTCGATAGCATCATGATAAAGTATTTTATATTAATAGATTTATTAGAGATTAAGTTATATTTTCATCATATTTGTGCATATATGTACAAATTATTCAAGAATGTGTACATTAATTTAACTTTTCTTATTTTTTTCAGAAATTCAGCAAGATGCTCTTGGTGCTGAGTCACTTTTAGGAAAATATGTTCACCTAGTATGCTGTCATGTTAAGGACACACTACATATTGCTTCCAGAGTGGCCTCGATGTCACAGAGACATTTTTCTTCTGTTGCATCTGTGTTAGAATCTGATGTAGTTGGTAAGTTGTAAATCAAGTTTTATATCCTTCTCAAATAGTACCAAATACTGTGCGTACATTTTTATTTCCAAGAGTCAATGAAGTACCACTGGGTCAGGTATTTCATTGCCAGAATTTGAAGGTTGAATTTAAGAGTGATATCAAACATCCTCTGATTGATTGAGTAAGATATATAATAAGAAACCCTGAAAAAATCAATGAGCCTCCACTTAACTGCCAAAATGTAATGTTTCATAAAACATAATAAAATGGGCAACCATGATTTTAGGAAATTTTTTATTATTTATGGTCATAATTACTTTAAGGGAGAATGATTGTGTGAAATATAACTAGTGCTTTTTCTTGGCCTAAAACATTTAGAAGGCTATGCCAGATAGGTAAGCATGCTGAGTATGAAATCAGGTTGTTAAATTGTAACATTGATTTTATTTACAGGTGTCCTCTTACCAGAACTTGTTCTTTGTTTGGTTTTGGTTGGCACTCAAGGATTAGGCCTTAAAGCTGGAGGTGTTGTCATTATAGCATCTGATAGAGGGGTGCAGCCATTACCCCAGGCATCTCCTCTTCTCCTTTTGCACCTTCGATCTGCCTGGCTCCCATCCCTTGCATCTCTCCTTGATGCCCTTGATAGGTTCAATCGCTTGGCACCAGGAGTTCTCCGTGAGGACTGTCAAGACATGGCATGGCCTGGAATTGTTGGTAAGCATTGTGGTTTAATTTCTTCAATGCTGAAGAAAGGTTGTAGGAAATTGAATTTTATCATATCTTATATAACTATGAATACTCTATATGTCATTGCTCGTCAATTATGAGAAATTCATGGGTAAAATATTCAAAAGGCGATTTTAAGTTGAAGTGAAAGAAGGTGTTATTAATTCTAGAAAAACACAGTAACCAAGCCAAAGGTCTGTTTGATAGGTGAGGATAGATTTCACCTAGTACTAAGCCCAACTGCATGTGAAATTCACGCATCAGGGTAGGGTGGCCAGTTCCTTTCAATGTGTCGGCTATGATTTCCCAGGAAAATCTGGTACCCAAAACACACACAAATTGTGTGGAGCTTAGGGTGCCCGAGAGGAAAGCCCAGGAATCAAACATAGACCCTCTGCCAATACTTTACCCATGGACTACCACGTCACATTAATTCTAGAAATGGAGTTATGAATCTGAAAAGTAGAAACTTGGAGTTTCACCTCT
This sequence comes from Hetaerina americana, assembly GCF_022747635.1. Lineage (NCBI taxonomy): Eukaryota > Metazoa > Arthropoda > Insecta > Odonata > Calopterygidae > Hetaerina > Hetaerina americana. The sequence goes on along the minus strand of NW_027287095.1, from coordinate 67,395,510 downwards.
AGTATTTTTTCCAATACCATTAAAGTGGTGTTATTTTTTTAAGTTCATGCATGAGCTAATAAGTGTTTGGGTTTAAGCAAATAATAATTCTTTGGATGTATACAATTGTAAAACAGCTTAGTTTTATTTTGTAAGAAATTGAAACCAGTCACATAATATCATGCGTGTTTCCTCAAACCTATCGATGCTTCTACTAATTTGAAGAACTGGGAAAATTCAGAGATTTGATATTAAAATACCATGGAAATTTTTTTAACTGCCTTCTCATATTTTTCATTTCTGAAACCATTGGGTTTTTATGTTATGATTTTTCTAAAATTTCAAATTATAATTTGATCATTCCATCCAAGTCAGCATTTACAGGGTGACTGCAAATATATGATATAACAATTTTATTCAGGACTTTAAAGGGATAAGGTTAGAAAATTTAGTTACTGATAACTGTTACAATGAAATTTTCTTCCCAACCCATGAAGTCTAATGTCTTTGTCTCCAACCCTGCAATCCACTGACCACAATCTCACGTATTCCTTCCCAAAATCATTAACCCCAGCCACACACCCTCTCCTCCCCTCACTAGCCATCTAATTCACTTCCCCTCAGCTTCTCCCTCGCAGACTTGTCACTTTATATATGATCCCAATGAGTATCCCTTCACTCTCCAAATCATTTACAAATATATGATTTTATGTGACCCAAACTGCCAATTACATTGTCATACAAAATTTTATATTGTGCTAGGGATTTGGTGCACATCTTACATTGACTCTCTAATACTGTCTTTTACAATTAAGTATTTTAAGTTATAAGTTCTATATCTATGCATGAAACTCCATTATACAGTGAATGGAGAGAATTTTGTATTTTGTTAATGTTGTTTAGTTCCTGTTATCATTGACATATAAGTAATAAAGATAATAATGAGTTCATGATCATCTATAAATCAGAAAGAAAACTACATATTTACTTGCTCATAAAGGAAAAAAAAATTATAGTTCTCAGTTATAATTATGCATATGTAATTGGCCTTCTATTTATCTTTAATACAGTCTAAATATGTTTTTGTACCTGATAACTCTTTATGCTGTAGCTGTGCCAGAGGAAATCAAAATATCAGCTATACAGTGTATTATGATTACCTCCACCCATATTGCCTTAGCATGCAATAGGGTGGCTGAAGTTAGTATAAATTGAAATTTATCAATTTTCTTCAGTATCTAATTACTTGGTAATTTTAAACAATGAATTGGAACCATATAAAATAAATATAAAAACTGTAAACATCAGTAATCAACCCGAAGGTCGGTTTGGTAGGTTATGGTAGGGTTCAATCAGGACTAAGCTCAACAGGGTGTAGAATTTACACATCAGGGTAAGAGGTCCAGTTCCTTTCCCTCAGTCAGTTACAGTATCCCCAGAAGATCTGGTTTCCGAAAAATCACACAGCTTGGGTGGAGCTGATGGTGCCCCGAGAGGCTTGCCCAGGAATCAAACCCAGGCCCGCCAGTCAGTCCAATGCTCTACCCTTGGACTACCGTGACCCACAAAAATAAATATATCATAAAAGAAATCTTTGGGAGAGGGGCCTTGCATTTTTTATTGCAATACTAGTTTATTAATTCTTAAGGTGTAACTAAAGGAACTCCCTTAAAATACATCAGATAATCAAAATTTCTCTTTGTCGTTCCATCATAGTGGCTCCAAAATGCCCATCAGCCACCTTGAAGGCAGGTGAAGAGCTGCCAATGGTAAGAAAAGCAGACCTTGAGAATCATAATCGAGATGGTGGACTCTGGCTTCTCATCAATGGAAAAGTGTATGATGTCCAGGACTTCAGGTATGTGCTTGTTGATTTAAGAAATACTCATATTGTTTTGAATAGTTATTATTGGTCAAACTCAAATAAAGAAGGCCAGATTAATTCATTGGCTTTTTCCCATATTGTAATTGATAGAATAACTATCTCTTATCTGAAATGCAATGCAGTAATGAATGCTAGAAAACTTGTGCAAATCACTAAATTTCTCTATAAAAGATTTTTATGTATAAATTCTGATTTTAGAAGTGAAGCTCCATGTAGTAGTGAGCTTCTTCAGCGTTATGCTGGTCGTGATGCCACTCGTGCCTTTGAGTCTGCTGGTCACTCAGCGGAAGCGAGAGACACAATGCAAGCATTCCTTGTGGGTCATTATGTTGATCCTGAGCAAGAGGAAGTTCACCAGGTGAGGAAGCAGATGGTTGTACGAATCCATCATTTTATTGAGATTATATTTGTATTGATTTATATTGATAGGAATCAGCCTGTTATGTCTTTCAGTATTGACTTAATTATGGTATGAGTTCCAGCATTTTAGAAGTAACTCTTGAAATAGGTGACAACATTCTCAATATCACACTTAAGTTTTATACATGTACAAATTACATCCATTAACCAAAGACTTTCATTGGAAAGTAGTGAAGGGGCTAAAAAATAAGGAAGGCAGGTCAAAACAAGCTACATCAAAAGTTGACATGCCACGCAATACAATAGAAAACACATCTCCCCCATTTCTCCTTCTCCCATAGTCTTACCTCCCCCACACCAATAAACTCATCTCCTGCTATCTCCCCCACTTCCTCACCCCTGAACGCACATAGTTAGCAATGGGCAGTTCTTCTGTATTGTTGTCTTCCCCACTGTCACACTCTTAATCCCTTTTGATGATCACCTAGTGACCTTAAATATCGGTATGTAGTTCCACAAAAAATCAATATTGGCAATAGGACAGAAAATTAGACTTTTAATTTCCTCTTTCTTTCTCTTCCAGTATGCATTACATTCAAAAATTTTCATTTTTCTTGAATAGTTCACTCAAAAATCAACTGAATGTGTGTTCCACAACCTTTCGTATAAAATGAAACACTCATTTAGTGAATCATTTTTTCCGTATGAAGTAATATGAAATACGGTATGACATTCCATGTCGAAAAAATAAATTTTGTGCAAGGTTCAAAGAATATTCTGTAAACATGATTGAGGATCATGGTTCACATACACATTTTCTTCTATCGTGGAACAAAACCACCGGGAGTGCAAATTCGATTCATGGAAAACAAAAAAGAATCAAAATAATTAGTTAATTATAAATGATACATTTATAATTTATTTTTACAAAAAACTTTATAAAATCAATTGGCTCTTCAATTTTTTTTTAATGCTACATAGCATTATCATTACGTAAATTATTAGCGTGCGTAGCCAGTCATATAAGGGTGATGCTTCTCAATGTACGATGTAACAGAGAATTATAGGCTTCATCTCTTAATGTATCATGGAATAAACCAACCTTGAATACAAATTAGATATGTAGAAAAACTAGTTTTAATTTAAAACTAATTATATATGATAGATTGTCTAATTCTTTTCTACTAGGAAACCATGGAGAGACATTTATTTTTGCCGACTCTTCAAAGTGTTGCAAAAATGAGACAAAGCATATCACCATATAAATTCGTAGTGCATAACAACTGCCATATTAGGGTGATGCTTCTTAATGTAAAATGCAACAGTTTCCCTTGCTTTCAGCATTTCTCTTATTGTGCTAAATTATTGTTGCTTTGCTGATACCTCCTCCTCCTCAGACAAATTCTCCTCCACAATTTATTCCTGTTCTTCCTGAAACACATTGCAACTCCACAAGCTCTTCAAGAGTCAGATTTTCTTTGTTCTTGAGGATAGTACAAAGCATTGATGCTGACCTATTGTATGTGAGTGATAGATCAGCTAAGCTTACACCTTGTTCTCGCTTTTAAATGATTTCACTTTTCATTTCTCTGGTTATTTTTATTTTCTTTTGACCATCTTCTTGCGGCTTTATCTTTGGGGACATTTAAGAAACTATTCATAAAATATTGCTAAACTGTATACCACCTGTCACAAATAACACTTCTGAACACAAGTTTAGGCAAATGTGCAATCACAAATGACACCACAATACTAGTGGAACTTGTGCTGAACAAAAACGTAAACAGCCAGTGCAATTACTCCGGGCATCCCCCTGTTCTCATCATTCGAAATGGGAAATGTCACTCGCTAAGTGATTTATTCTTGGGCACAATATTTTTACTGGTTATGCAAGTTACTCACTATCCGCGGTGCTCATAAAGCAAGGTTCCACTGCATATGTATACATGTTTCATATGCTAGAGGCAACCCTCCAACGCAGAATATTAATGATGTCATATATACAGGTACATCCAGTATATATACACACTGTGTTTTACTGTATCACTATAGAGTAGATTATGGTGGATATATTTTTCCTTTTCAATCCTGACAATTATGAAACAGCTTTAATTAGTTTTGTCGTGCTTTGTGAGCATTTCTTTTAACTGAAATGTGTATGGTCCTAATTGCATCCAGTTGCGGAAAGCACACTTGAATCTCTGTGCTTTGAAGTAAATATTTTTTGTTCTAATTGTTATTGCTTACTAAAATGCCAATTACTGAAATAATATATGTATTCTGACAATTTTTTCACATGAGTGTAAACAGGGTGTGTGTTCATTTTTGCAGGAGGTTAATGTTAATTCAGCATCATCACCTTTGGTGGACACAGAAAGGGGCTTAGCATTTTTACTGGGTCTTCATGCAAGAATGCTTTCCAAAGGTCCCCCTAAGCAGTTGCCAGAGCAGGAGGGAGTTTCAGGACAGTGGATAGGAGCACCCTTTTTGCATGGTGGCTTGCATGCCCTGAAACCCCCTGATCCCTTTACTGAAGACAAAGGAGAAGCTGTCGCCAGCAGTGCCCCGACAGTTAGAGTTGGGGGATCAGCTTCAATAGGAAGCACCCCAGTTGCAGGAACCACTCCCACAGGTATGAAATCAATCTTAGATGCTAAATAAATGTATTATTGGCAGAGATCTTTATATAAGCCACTTTTTTAAAGCTGTAAGTCAATTTACATGTTCTAAAAAAGCAGTGGTAAATTATGATAATGCATTGCAAAGTGCATATTGTTTTAAAAGTATGTGATGGTATTTGAAGCAGATTTATTGTTATTACAAGATTCTTACGAGTGAGCTAGAAGAATTTTTTAAATTAGCTTCTAGGGACAAGAAACTGGCCCATGGCTAAAGGGATTTTTCAGTGTTTTTATGAGTTTGGTTTCATAAGGAAGAACGTTAAAAGTGGTAGATTCTGAAAGTGTTTATATGTTCCTTCTATGCTGTGTGGATATGTTTTAATATAATTTTAAAGGCGTGATCATGCTGCCAAGTAATGCCTTTAAAATTGAACAGATTGTTTAAAAAAATAATCAAATACTTATCTGCCTTGTTTACCTTCTCATCAGTTGAATATTGTTTTATTATAGGAATAGATTTTTTAAAATCTCTGGTTTGGTAATAAAAAATTTTTCATTCATTTTACAGGGGAATACAGCAAAAAATCATTATTTTTAGGCCTCTTATTTCCAAATATCACATAATTCAGAGCTAAGAGAATTTCCCTACCAAAGCATATGGCTTACTTTGCTGTATAGTGTGGATGAATTGAAAAACATGTACAATGAACTTCAAAGCCATGATCAGGTCCCATGCCACACATACATATTGTTTATTTCCACAAACTCCCAAAGACATTGTACACTGTTGAGTTAGCATATTACAAATTGTGTTTTTACATTGTGATGGTATCATGTCACTGCTATTCATTCTCTTAAAAAAAATCCACTCCCGAATACACATTACTTTTTTTAGCTTGGTCAAAAATTTGGCTAGATTTTATTTTGCTTGTAATTTAAATGGATGCTGCATCTTTACCTTGAATCATTAAAATTATTATGAATAGGTATTAGTTTTGTACTTTCAGTGAGCTATACCATTGATTGGTCAATTTAAGGCTGGCTTAGCCCTCAAGAAGAGGAGAAGATATTCCATAATCAGACCCATGCCAATTATATGACCTACTGTTTCATTTCAAGTTTCTCTGATATTTAACCCTTCCTTTGAGGGACCTAGGAGGATGAGTCATTATTCTCACTTTCTCTTCTCTTAGGCTAAGAGTTGAGAGGCCTCGTAGTTCAAGGCAATCATGCATTCCCTTTCACTCATTAGCACTCTCCTGCGTTTCATTAGTGTTGTGCTTGCTTACATTCATGCCCCAATGTCTTTCAAGAGAATAGTTTTTAATAGAGATTTGAGTCTCCCAAGGTGTGAAATTTATGTGTTATGGGCAAGGTTTAATGGTGCACACCCATAGAAATGCCTAAATCTTAAAATAATTGATGTAGAGGATACAGTCTTTTTTTAGGCATACTTGTTCCACCAGAGAGATTACACCGGTGAATAAGATGAGTAAAAATGCCTTCCCTTCCATTGATGCATTACAGTGAAAAATCATATGATCATAATTCGTTCCACAATCTTTCTCTTAAGGTGAAGCACGGGTTTAGTGAAACAACTTTTTGCTTATAAATTAATGTAAATACAATAATGCATTCCATGTTGAAACAAATAAGTGATGTGCAAGGTTTATTCAAAGAAAATGGTGTATACGTTGTATAGAATGATGCATCAAGTTCATCTTTTCTTCTATCGCAGAATGAAGTAATTGAGAATTCGAACTCGATTTGTAGGAGCAATAATTAATCTAAATATATAGTTTATTGGAAATGTTACATGCCTAATTCCTTTTTTACCAGTCATTTGTCTATAGACAGTTTTTTCACAAGTATCAAAATACTGTAAAAATGTGATGCAGAATTATCATTCAATAAATATCTGGCACACATCGCCACTTCCTCATTAGGGTGATGCCTTGCACACATGGTACGATCCAACAGTTTCCCGTGTTCTCCATAACATATTTAGCGTGCTGTTTTGGACTTAACACTTCTTGAAGGCTGGAGGAGTTTCTGAATAGTAAACAAGCAGATATATTCATTGACTTTTTTATGTTATTATTTAGATGACAAAATTTTTTCCAAAAATTCACTTTTAAAAGTAAGATATGCATTATTTCATCAGCATTTATGATTTATGTCAATAGTACCTATTTTACTTTTTCTTTATTTTAATTATAAAAAACTGCAAATTTTACCTGGTTTTACCTTTTAATGATATATCCATGATGCTGAGTTAATTAATTAATTGAGGTAAAAAATACCACAATATGTGTGTCACCAAATAACTTATATTTTATTTAATGGCAACATGAAATATTCATGCTGCTAATGCATGGGTGCAATCAGTTCTTCAATGACTAAAGCATGTCTAATTTTACTTTTAGGTGATTCAAAGGCTCTTCCTGTGCAAGAAGACTCAAATCCACCCAAGGTGTCAGGGAAGCAGCAACCTATTGGATGCAACTCAATCACTGGAAGATTGGGGAAAGAGATTGGACTAACAAAGGAAGATTGTTTGGATTTCTTACAAAATTTGGCTGATGGGAGATTGAATGTTAGTTACATTTCAAAATATTTTCCTAATACATCTTAGAAAGTAGCCTTTCCAGAATTAATTATACATTATGGTATTCAAGAAATATGATTATTCAATGAGTAGTCTCAAAAAAACTCTTTTACTCTGTATTTGCAAAATTATTGTGTAGATTCAACCTTTTTGCTGTAAAATTCTACGTTAAGTTCATCTGATTGTTTTTTAAGAGTTCTCTAAGATTTATTATTATAATCTTGAATCCTAATGATAGGATATAAAAATAAAAGTAAAATTAAATCTCCAGGAACCTCCAGTTCGAGCACTAATGCAATTAGTTGAACGGCATGGTCGACTCAATCATCTTCTAACACGTGCTGATTTCCCATCTGATCATCCTTTGGAAGAGGCTGGTCGTCTTCTCATGGCTGCTCTCCTTTGGCATACCGGATTAGCACCACGGGCCCTCTTGCTTGTCCAGAAAGGTACTTTTACTTGAAAATATAGTTGGAAGAGAATGTCTTATTATTAAAAGTTTCTAGGAATAAAAGTTCTAACACTTAATAATAATAATAATAATTATGTGTATATATATATATATATATATATATATATATATATATATATATATATATATATATATATATATATATATATTTATTTATTTATTTATTTATTTATTTATATAATAATGAAAATAAACATATTTCACAATCATATAGTAATTCATACCTTGATTAAGTTAACTAGGGAATGGAAATAGAATCATAATTAAAAGAAAAATACATTTGTAAAAGTTTTTACTTAAGTGTGGTGTTAAACAGGTTCAGATGACTAGTGACCCTGTAGCCATTTATACTAATCCTATAATTTAATTCCCCTATTCTCCCTTAATTGAAAGGTCAAAATGGTCCCTTTGTTGCCTTAAAAAGGATTTATGTTCTGACATCAACTAGTGTTCAATTGTGGTCAGGTACGCCTTTTAAATGCCAGAAGTAGGGGCATATAATAATATGCTATAAAGCTCTCCATTTAAAATCTTGGAAATGGAATAATTTTGGTAACCATGACTTCAGGTTACTCTAGTGTCCAGATTAAACCTCTTAGTGCGGCGGGGATTCCAGGGGTACTAGTGAGAAGTGCTAAGGGTAATTTAAGAAAATGTATCACCTTAGGAAAAAAACATTATGAAGTTATTTGTTTGGATATCCATATGCAGTTTTTTTTATTTTAAAATAAAATATTGTAGTTAATACTGATGGTTTACATTTTTATCATCTGAAAAATAAATGTAATTATTACAGTTTTATAAATTTGAAGAATATTTTTTTAGCAATAATATTTCGATTTTTAGAAACAATACTAATATTTTTTTAAAAATATTTTTCAATAAAACTACGATATTTAAATATAATAAAGAATCAAAAAGACATGTAGAAAATATTATAAATAAATAAAGAAAAACCAGTGATAGCAAATTTTTTTGTCAGCCTCTGCATAGTTCGATTTTGTTGAAGAGGCTGATCTCATTGAGTCAAATTGGGACTTTTTCCCTTTCCTTGAGACTGCGGCAATGTGCTTACAATCTAAAGGCAGAAAAAACCATGTTCTAACTCACAGAGAACTGCTGACAATGTAATCCAATACACAGGGCATAATTGATTAGATCGGATGGACGGCAAGACAAGAGAAACCAAAATGATTACAAAGCAGTGCTCTCATTTCCATCGTATCAACAAAGTCTGAATAAGCAGCTATATATCAACACCACCACACCATAACACATTCAAAAGATTACAGATGAAAACAGATTAGTAGCCTTTCAGTGGCTTTTCATAGTTGAAAGACCACTCAGGAAAAAAAAACGAGCAAACAATTAGGCTGAGCTTCCCGACATGTACAAAACTGAACGAAAAATTATAGTAGGAATTATACTTTTTGAAAAGCATTTAAAATTGCTAATAAAAAATTAAAAAATGAGTTATGTAATTCTATGGAATTCAACCTATCGATAGCACAAAAACCATAAATAATTAAAGAAAAAACCATAAGTTACAACGATTTAAACAATAGCTTACGCAAGAGCCGATATATTGGCCCGCCGCACTTTTCGCCAGGGATACGAAAGCCGATATATCGGCCTGCCGTACTAAGAGGGTTAACCATCAATAGAAAATTTTGCCTGTGATTCTGGCATAATTGGTTGTATAAAAATATAGGTGGTAAGCCTAGTTTATAGAGATAATTCAGTAACTTTTTCTTAATTCGGAGGAGGAAGTGCCTAACTGGACTGATATGTTTAGAAAAGTGGAAATTGATGACTAAAAATTGAAGTTTTCTACTGAAATGTTTGTTTTCTCTTTCAATTGTTTCAAGAAACAGGATTTGTGGGTTCTTTTCCATTTTATTTGTGCATAAGCCATGCTGTAAGTTAAATCCCCTCAATTAGTACTTATTTCAACCAACATGTTACGAATTTATATTCATTTTCCAGAATTGGCTTTGGAAGAAAGCAATGGTAATCAAGATGAAGTAAAACTAACCAAAGGATTAGCTGAAATTGTTCGTATGGTACATCAGGCAAAGTGGAATCTCATCCGTGCTCGTCAAGAGCAAGGACGTTCATACAAAGAAGTTTGTATGCCCATACAGGATAAATGCAGGTAGGTTTAGCCACTGCATCTTCATTTACTTCTCTCTGTAATGTTTACTCAAGTGTAACTACCTTTTATAACTGGGTTAATAGATCAAACAAATGTGTTTGTGGTATAAATAAAATGTGATACTCAATGCGCACATGCTATACACAATATTTTGTTTCAGAGTAGGCATAGTCAGAAATTTTATATGGTTAGCACATTACTTTCTCATTACAATTTTCCCTTCATACCCTATCCATGACCATATTTTCTTTTTGCCACTGCTAAGGAGGATAAAGGAATCATCTTGGAATCATCATCTCATCCAGAGGGTTATTCCATTACGTATAGTTTTTTTTAGAAATCTATTTTCTTCTGGGTTGGAATTGATCTGACTATATAAACTGTTGTTGTGCTGTAATTTAAAAATATTAAATTTTTGCACATTGAATAATGTGGGTAAAAAATGTTATGATCATTCTTTATTGAACAGAATGTGTAGCTGCTGTCTGTGCATTTTCATTGTACCATAAATACAATTATCAACCAGAAAATCAGTTTGATAAGTAAGGGTAGAATTCTTCTTGTACTAAACCCAATGGCAGGTGAAATTCACACATCCGAGTATGGGAACCACATCCTTTCCCTGTGCTGCCTGTAGTTTCCCAGGAAGCTCTAGTACCCAAAAAATCACAAAGCTAAGGTGAAGCCGAGGGTGCCCAGAGGTGTGCCCAGGAATCAAACCCAGGCCCCCCTGTTAGTATTATAACACTCGACCCCTGGACTATCATGTCTCCCTTGTCATCAAACATAAACACAATATTGCTACTTGGCAATCACAAAAAAATCATGAATGTTCTTCATGTTTTAGTAATTAAATAGTAATATCATACTAAAGTGCAGTGCATTACACATAATGATTCAAATTTCATAAAAACCAATTAGATTCTTATGCAATTCTACTTCTCTCTTCACCCAATATACCTGCACACATTCCTACTCCCATTTCCCCTTCCACTCACCTTTCATTCCTTCTCCTTGTATGTATGTGTAAAATATCATAAATAAAATCCAATTGTGGACATGACAATCATTTTTTTCAGTTAGAAACAAATGAAAATGTTCCATGAAATCACCCTGGATGCTGTTGATACTATTAAAAATGTTGTGCACAACAACATTTTTCATAGAATTGCAATCACAAAACCTTCTAGATTTTCTCTGTGGCACATTTTATGTCATATAGTTGATTATAAACTGGTTTGTAAGACATACAATGTCAGAAATGATGTAGTTCAAGTGTAAAAGAAAAACATGCAAAGAAAGCCTTTCAGAAATTATAAAGATAGTTACAGTTGTTTGATAACCAAGAAAAAAAGATTTTGTCCAAAATAATTATAATTCATCAATTAAGAAGTGGATTCAAGCAGTGGTTATGAATATGCTAGGATGCATGATATAGAACTAGATTGTTAGATAGTGACTAACATTAAGTTAACTGGATTCTGTATTGTACAAGGTTTTGCGTATTTCTACAGGTGATTGATTTGACTATGTATAGATACATAGTCAAATATGTCTTCTATGAATTGAGAACACTATTATGCATGCATTTCGATATAGCAATAATTTTCACTGGGGGTGAAGGGGGTTTTTCTGTATTATTGTTTTATGTTATGTCCTTAGATTTCTGTTGATGGAGGTGCGACCTGCCACCAGCCCTGAAGTGAAGGCACTGAATAAGTTAAACCTTCTGCATTTGGATCCACGCTGGAAGCGCACAGCAAAGTCCTTGGTGGCTGAAATGCGGGTAAATGCTTCACGTTCCTTTCATCATCACAAGGAAAGCCAACATTCCCATAATAACCACCTTCTCCTCATGGAGCAACAGCATCAGTCCTCCAAACCAACCTCACCATCATCATTTTGTGGCTGTGGATGCTCATCATCTGCTCCATGCTGCCAGATACCAACAAAGCCCGAGGACATTCTTAATGCAAGCATTCAGGTAAGTTTTCTCCCATTTTGTGTTTTAATATATCTTATTCTTGCTTTCCCAAAATGATATGCTTTAGTTCTACAGTAAAGTAGAAAGTGGAAGTGGAATCAAGAGGAAGTATTTTGTATACAAGTTATACATTGATGTCAGTGAAGAGTTAATTTAACCTCCTGCATTAGATACTAGGCATTTATCTGTTCTTCAACTTAATTTATGCGTGCATATTATATGAAATTAAAAATACAAAGTAACTTTCCACTGTTCTTTATTAGCGTACGACCGGTTTCAACGCTCAAGCGTCATCATCAGGTACAAAATAAATCAGTCGCAGTTCCACTTATATACCAATCATGAGGGAGAGGAGGGGTGGGTGAGATAGGAGGGGGGGACGAGGAGGAGGCGAAAGAAAATGGAGTTGCGATTGGCGTTGATGTGGAGGGGGAAGAGGGGTGTTAAGTGTCAGGACAGGTGTTTGGTTGGTTTAGAGTGGGGTGGGTGGGGGGGTTTGTCGGGTCTATCTGTGAGGGAAAGGGGTACTTCCAGGATTGGGGAGAGGTATTCAAATAATATATCAAAAAAGATACAAAAGTGAAGATACAAAATAGTCAATCAAACAAGTGGATGGATTAGCCATGGGGTCCCCGTTATCACCACTACTTGCTGACTTGTACATGGACGATTTTGAAAGTAAATTATTCAACAACCCCTCAATTTGTACCAAGAATATTCACTGTTGGTTTCGATATGTAGACGATATCTTTGCTATATGGACAGGCACTGATAGACAATTAGATAAGTTTATGAACAACCTGAATTCCCAATGCGAAAGTATCAAGTTCACTTGTGAGAAAGAACAGAATAATCTATTAAATTTTTTAGATATCACAGTGTCGAAAAAGGGACGGGACTTTGATTTTGCAATTTTTCGGAAAAGTACCACCACAGACCACATCATCCCCTCCAACTCCCGTCATCACATATCGCATAAGCTTTCCACTTTTCATTTCCTTTTAAACAGACTGTTAGCCATCCCCCTTTCCAAAAGTAATTTTGCTAAAGAACTCAAAACGATTAAGGGTTTAGCAATGAAAAATGGTTACAAAGAAAATTTAGTGGACAAAATGCTACAAAGAAAATGTTCCTCCAAAGCACACAATCTTTTGTTCAAACCTTTTAATACGGAGGTAATAGGTTACAAATGGTGCAAACTCCCATGTTATGGTTTAATTTCACAGAAGTTAGCCAACCTTTTTCCTAGAGAGAAATTTCGGATAGCTTTTTATTATAATAATAATTTAAAATCATTCTTGAATAACGCTAAAGACAAAATATGTACGCAAAATAAAAGTGGTGTGTATAAGTTAACTTGTGGGGACTGTGGTGCTATATATGTAGGTCAAATGGGGAGGTCATTAAAGACATGGGCGGAGGAACACAAACGCTGTTTTAGAACTTGTGACCTAAAACAATCGCACTTCGCTAAACATTCATGGGAAGAAAATCATGGGAGTGATTTCAACCCAGAACTGTTACATAAGAGTGAAAAAGGAATGAGGATGGAGAAGTGGGAAGAATTTGAAATCAAAAAGAACTTAAAAACGGGTCATGTGGTTAACGATATATTATTTGAATACCTCTCCCCAATCCTGGAAGTACCCCTTTCCCTCACAGATAGACCCGACAAACCCCCCCACCCACCCCACCCCACTCTAAACCAACCAAACACCTGTCCTGACACTTAACACCCCTCTTCCCCCTCCACATCAATGCCAATCGCAACTCCATTTTCTTTCGCCTCCTCCTCGTCCCCCCCCCCCTCTCTCTCACCCACCCCTCCTCTCCCTCATGATTGGTATATAAGTGGAACTGCGACTGATTTATTTTGTACCTGATGATGACGCTTGAGCGTTGAAACCGGTCGTACGCTAATAAAGAACAGTGGAAAGTTACTTTGTATTTTTAATTTCATTAACATGAATTTCCACAAGGTTGAGCCAGAAACAATTGAATATGCATATTATATATTATAAAATATAAGTCCCTTAAATGGCATAATCATACTATATATCTTTGTGGCTGGACTCAGAATTGCATAGTGTACCTATATATGTACATATAGAGTGCGTACCTACTGGTAATTGCATATTTAGGTATTGTATTATCTACTTGGATTGCATTTTTCCTTATCCAATTTTATTCCAGAGTCAAGATGCTCTTCTGGTTGCTGAAGCACAGTGTAAAGTTTCGAGTGGAGTTGTTGTTGGAGTTGCTGGAAAGTCTGATGTGGAAGATCATGAGTTGAGGCCAGAAAGCCCCCTAGAAAGCTTACATTTGTCAATTGATGAGAGCAATAAGGATGCAAATGGAACAAATTGGCAGTCTGACAAAGACCGGCAGATAAATGTCATAGAGGATGAGGAGGATAAGGACCGAGGGAATGAAGAAGAGTTGGACAAAGCAAAAGATATTGAGAAAGTGATGATACCCATGGTTGAGTCTTGTCATGAAGAAATTGAGGATGCACAGGTCCTCAAAGCAAGTGCAACATCAGTTGCCACCTCTCCTGTGATAGCATGGAAGAAATATCATGATCAGAGTACAGGTGTGTGACTTTGTGATGATTCTTCATTTTTACAATGCCTCTATAGTTATTTCACCATCTATTTATTCATATTATCTTTGGTATAGAAAATCAAGTGGAAGAAAAGGAGGAAGGAAAGGAGTATCAACAGACTGTCAGAAATACTAGCAGTGATGAAGATTTGTTTTCACCTGACATTTTGTTGTTGGCCAATTCTATTGTGGAGTTTGTAACTCATGAAGAGGGAACTAATGTTGAAACACTACGTAAAGCCTTATACTGCCAGGTGAACTTGCATCTCTGCCCTGACTAATATCATAGACTTTGGAGTAAACCTCAAAATAAATTTAAAATTTTGTACCTCCATATTTCTAATTTATATTTTAGATCCAAAGAGCCAGAATCAGGGTCCAAGGAAGTAAGATGATGTTAGAGCTCTTGGGATGGGACCACTTGGTTTCTTCAGCCAAGTATGCCTTGCTCAATGGTTGGCTTGGCCTTCTTCATGGCAGGAACTCACCTTCTGCTCTTTCTACTGGGTTAGTGTTCCATCATATTGATATTTAAAGCAATGAAGGAAATTCTTTTTGTTTTTAAATGTATTATGTTTTGTGCTGTAGTTGAATTTAGGTCATATGAAGAAGTTTCTGATTTGGAAGCATTCTGATTGCACAAGTTACTCGTATTAATTACAACGTGTCACTTTGTGGAAGCAATCCATGACTTAAAGAATACACTTTGTATTTCCATGTTAAATGTTAATTCTAACTGAATAAGTATTTTATGTGGAAATAAAAGTGTGTTCTTTAAGTTACTCGTATGAGGCTTGTTAATTGTTTTAACATGAGTCATTTAGAAATCTTTCAAATCTCAGGAATATCCTCTTTAAGTTGTGCTTTTGCTACATAGGACAACTTTTGAAAAGGTTGGAAAAAACTGCAATGGAAGATAGCCAAATTAAATATGGAATTTTGAGTACTGTGAACGCAATAGTAGTCAGTTTTCTAAAGGTCCTGTTTTGTTACTAAGCTATTTAATTAAAATAAATTACAGGATTCGAGTATAGTTGTATTCATATCTCATTTTATGAATTACTAAATATGTTTTGAATACTTATTTTTTATTTAACGGAAAAAAACATTGCTTGACAGATGAGATATGCCTCTGAGGCATCTTGAAACATGAGATATGCATAACTCGAATGCAATATTTTACTGTCCAAAGCATGTAGTATTTCAAATTTAATAAATACTACTCCTTTACTTTAAATGTAAGGCATTAAAGAGTGTAAGTCTAATTATTCTCTTTAGTCCAATTTAGTGACTACCTACTTTGGCTCAAGTAAGAATCACAGATAAAAAACTATTTAAAGTTAGTCGTATAATTTACCAAGGAAATGGATAAGTTAACCTTAATGCAAAAGCAATAGAAATCATTATAACTTTTCTTAAAGTTATGAAAATGAATAAATTTGATCCATTAAAAATTATAACCAATACATAATAATTAGCCTTAGTAACTAATTACTATTTTGTAATATGTGTCTGCATTAAGATTATCATTTATTTACTACTCTATGTAACCTTGAAGACATGCATGCATCCAAACTCATGTTATGATGTATAAATATTATATTATGATATTTATTATTTATGTGTTGCATGCCAGCCACTTTCCCCTCCCCAACTTAACAAAACACCTGACCACAGCTTGATCCCTAAGGTACAGCCATCGACCTCACTACCTCCTGCCAAACTTTCCCAATTCAGAATTTTCCAAATTGGTCTCTCTGTCTCTTCCTCCACTTCTCCTTCCTAATCAGCTCAGTGCTGCACATGCCAGTCAGCATTATATATGTATATAAGGTATGATTTTGGTGTAAGTTTTATATTAGTAAACTGGGAGTTCAATTCAGTAATAAAAAACTTTGGGGCTGATCTTGATGGCCTTTACATTAAAAATACCACTTTAAGTGGTTCTTTGTTGAATTATTGGCCAAAACAACAAAATTAGTTTTTTATTCAATCATTTGGAAGTTTGACCTTTTCTTCAACCCAAAAAGGGCAAGAAAATTCTTGGCTTATAATGAGTTAAACAATATTATTTTTTAAATACTGATTAAAAATATTAATGAAGCATTCTGTGAAGGATCTGCAATGAGAGATTAAAAGTGAATGAAAGATTGTTTTCGAGAAAGCAGGTCCTGAGAAAGCAAAGAATTGATTTGTTGAAAACAGTGGTCATAGAACTCAGAAGACAATCATAATTTTTAGGTACCTACCTATGATATGGTCTGTGCACCCATGTATGATTTATTCTGAACTAATGAATTTGGGATTGAAATTTGTCAGATCCTTGGCTTGCTATGCTTTTTGTCATCATATTTATATATACTGAAAGTCATCAAGGTTCTATCTTTCATCTCTGAGAGTCTCTTTAGAAGTCTTCCAAGTCAAAAATTAAATGAAGATATTTTAGGTAAAGGAATCCTATAAGATTCCTAGAGCAGAGAGATAATATAAGCCTATGATTGGCATGGTGAATATTAGGTACAGGTATACGTTTGCCATGCAGTGAATAGGTGTAATCCTGAATTAAATGAAGCGCAAAATTGCTTTTGCAGACTTTATCTCAAGGAAACAAGATCTCTCTCTCTCTCTCTCATTAGTAATCATTTCACAGCCAAGTTTGTAATCACATTGAGGCCAGGAAAGGAAGGAGATGAAGTATAGAGGGTAAGGTGCGGTAAAAATTGAATCCAGACCAATGAAGATCATTTTATCTGGTCTGGCCCATAGCAGAAATTTACCATAAAATATTTTAAAAGTATTTTGTGGAGCCAGATCATACCTACGAGGTAATTAGCTGCATAGTGTTGTACAACACAGAAAATGCCTTTACAGTCCTGCTTTGCTTTCATTTGATGTGATTCAGCTTTGTTGAGTTCAGTGAAAGGCATAATTTGTGTGTCCATTTTGTACTGTTCTAAGGTTGACCTTAAGGAGCACAAAAGTTACTGATAGTGGCTCTTGGGATGAAGGAATTGAATCAGCTCCTCCATATGATCGAGCTGAGGTCCTTCTGGCACGAGCTGGCATACTTTCATGGGCAGTTGGTGCTTTGAGAGAAAGTCTTCTTCATCCACCTTGGGAGAAAGAAGGAAATGCACCTGCAACTGCTGTTTTGGCTGCTAGTAGTAAGGGGGGACTGAATCAAGGCACCCAAGGTTGGCTCTGCCCTGGAAAACTACCGTGGGCCAGGTATGTGGTTATCATAAATTTCAAATGCAAGAAGAGCATATTTAAAAAAAACTAATTATGGTATTGGTGATGCTCATAAATTTTATAGCTCTGTCAGCCATTTTATGGCTCTGTCCAAATACATGAGTAGCTAGAATTTAGAAATTAAAAAAAAAGTGTTCATTATGCATTTGTATAAAAGGAAATTAAATTTACTGTACATTGATTATGTACAATATTTTCTGAAATAAATATTTGAAAAAGAAATATGCCTCTAAAACTGACAATACATTTAAATGATTAACAATACACATACATCCGATGTCTCATTAATTCACCAACTCCCTGGTTTAAATCAAGATCTAATCTTGACCTCAAATTATTTGAAAATACTGAAATGATTTTAAAAATTTGCAGTATCTGTAGAGTTATATCTTCAAACATAATTACTTTCTTATTAAGGATTTATTTTCTGGGCCATGCATAATTCCATAAAATACTTGAAATGTTATCCAATCACATGCTGATGTGTAATGTGAAATAAAAGGTCTGTACAATAAGTATCGGTACTGGTTCCAAAAATTGAAATTTATTGCTGTTATCATTACAATTACGTAATAATCTTCAACATACATTCCTCCTGCATCAATGCACTTAGTTCAGCGCATCTGCCACTCGTCAAAAGCCCCCTGAAAGTCGGTTTCCGGAATACTGATGAGAGCCTTTGTCGTCGCAGCTTGAACAGCCTCGATGGAGTCGCATCGCACCTCATTCCTCATCTGTTACAATGGTGTGGATGGTTCCGTCTGAAAGGCCGGTCTCCTTACTGATAAGGGCGATGGTTAAATGCCTGTCAGTGTCCAAAACTTTTTTTACTTTGGCCACCTGAGCATCGGTTCGAGCGGTCATCGGGCATCCGATGCGGTGCTCGTCTTCAACGAGCTCCCAGCCTTCCTTAAACATTTTGTGCCACTCGAAAACTCTTGCGCGGCTTGAGGCATCATCCCCATAAGCCTCCTTAATGAGTTCAAGGGTCTCCGACGTGGATTTCCCAAGTCTAATGCAAAACTTCACAGAGTAGCATTGCTCGACGGTGCGCTCCATGCTGGCGCAATGACCCCATGAACAATCACACATCACAAAAATCCACCTCCTGTCTCAACCCATGCCTAGAGGCGACTGAACTAAAGTGTGCCTGAGTGGTGGGAGACCCCTCTACCGAGCCAACTGGTCGCACCCCCATCAACTGCTCCGTCCAGGCTACAGCAAACCAGTCATGATACTTATTGTACGGACCCTTTACAAAGTGATTATGTATTGCAATATCTCAACATTCATTGGATTAATATTGAATAGGTGAAAGTTGATAGTCCTGGATAAAAATGATACATAGAATTGGAAATAATCTTTCTCCCATCCTCCATTCATCCATACTATTGTATACTCTTTTATACATAATAAGAAAATAAAAACCTTTTCCGAAAATATAAAAGTAGTTCAAGGTTGCTCAAATGAGTCTCAACTGAACACCTCATGTTCCTCTTTATACTTCATTGAAAGTACATTAAAATTCTTATAGCTATTAATATGATATTCCTATTTCAGAGTATTGTTGAACATTCTTGGGATGCTCACTGGTGATCATCATGGAAATGAAGTCAGCTTAATCATCAACTCAGGAGTTTTATCATTAGTGCATACATTGCTTAGGCAAATAGGTACTTATGCTAAAATGTTTTTACTTTTGAAAACTGTATTACTTCTGAACCTTAATTCATTTATGGATATATGTTTCTCATAAGGTCCTGACCCCTCCCAGCACGGATTTACGGATAAGTATCCCCGTGAAGTAGTCCATGCTGTATTCGAAGACATGGTCCAGAAAAGCAAACCACCCCCTATTCCTATGACTGGGCCAGAGTTGGCAGCCCTGATGAAGATTGGCACGCGAGTAGTACGTGGAGCAGATTGGAAATGGTGTGATCAGGTACAGGATGGAAATTACGAAAACTGTGTATAGATGTAAAGACAGACTCAGCACTCTGGCTACAGGATCTGTGTGTAAAATCAGAAACTGAATGCCAATTCAAACTCGTGGCCTTCAAAACTGTTTCTCCGGTCACCTTTGTGCTAGATGTTACTCAGGTTCTAAAATCTTCAAATATGCACCAAGTTCACAGTATAAGATTATTACTATTATTTTTTTCTTTTAATTTTTGAGCTAAAAAATTATGCAAAGGGAATGAGAAACAAAGAGACATTGCATTTTGCCGGCCTTTGGCAATGATATCAAAAAATTTATCTCCAGGGTCACAAAGTTTGTTGATCCAAACCTGCTAGTGAGACTAGGGAGCCCTATAATAGCACCATTCTAATGACAAAAGACTGTGGCAAAGAAAGGGCTGATACATGTGAAATCAGTTAATTATAGGTTTTTAATTTTAAATCTCCAAATACAATAATGAAATAATTATTTCTTTACTGAAACATATTTCTTATTTGCCCAGTGATCCCACCATTTTAGGTAACTGAAAATAAATAAAAGTATGTTGCAAATTAGTGAAATGTTATAATAGGTAATCTACCGGTTAAGGTAGGTTTTGGAGGGACACAACTACCAAATAAATATTTTGTTCCTCCTAACAAAACACAACCCAACATCTTACTCTACAACGGGGTCCCTCTTCATCTCTGTTTACTTCCATCCTCCCTTCATCCTGTCCAACATCCCCTTCTATTCATGCCCTTTCCTCAAAGTTAAATACAGTAAACTTAAAAAATAGAAGTTTACCCTGAAGGCTATAACCTCCTTTTTAATTTGCTTTAGTGGCCATAGGTTCATTTTATTTACTTCTTAATTTTCTGGATACGGCATGCTTCTTTCAAGGGTGAAATGTGGTAACTTTCTCATCAAAATGTGTTCAACCTTCCATGAATGACAGCTGTTAATCTCTTCCCCTAATAACTACTTCTGATTCCTGTTTGCTTCTCTTCTACTTACATGGTGCGAGGTCAAATAATTATATTGGTTCAAATTGACTCAAAATAAATCTGTTCTCCTTTAACCTTGCGCATGTGAAATATGCCTTATGCTGAAATAGATATCTCGACCAATAGATAAAAGAAATGATTTGCACTTTGACATTGTTGCATTGTAATGCGCATTAGCGGATGACTGTTAAAAGTTACTTCTGCAGCATCTTCTGCAGTTTTTTTGTATTTTTCTAACCTTTGAACTTAGTGGACATCATCATTTTAAAAGTAAACATAAAACCTGCATGAGTAAATATACATTATGGTAATTGATTTAATAAATTAATGGAAAAATATTAAAGGTCAATTATGAAATGTTTTTAGCGGTGGGTTTCATAAAAGAAAAGTAGACCATTACAGTTAAATTTATCTAATTATGCCAAGTTTGGTGTAGTCTGAGTGGAAGAATTTTGATAAATTTAATCAAGCATTGGCAATTTTCAGGATGGTGTGCCTCCAGGGGAAGGGAGAGTTATTGGGGAATTGGGTGAAGATGGATGGATCCGTGTGCAGTGGGATAATGGATCAACAAATTCATACAGGATGGGAAAAGAGGGAAAGTTTGATCTGTGCTTAGCCCATCCTCCTACACCACCTCCCAGTGATCCAGAAACAGACTCAGAAGAAGGTGAAGGTGGTTGGTGCTGTGACGATGAGGGCGGCTTAGGACTGGGGAATGGAGATCCTGGTGCTCCACTGCCTGGAGCCTCACTGGCTCAGCAGAGAGGTAGTTTTCCTTATTTACTGGACATGAATCCCTGTATTTGAGTGTACAGAAAAATTCTTTGCTGTTACTGCTTCAGTATTTTCAATCACAGTGTGGAAGTTCCGGAATGGTTTGGAGCAATATCATTTATAGGGTTTATTCTGAAGTAAAGTCACTTACCTGGGGTAAATTTCCATATACTGCCGGCATTTTAAAGGATGTGTTACTGGTAAATAGCTGGGAAAGGAATGCACCTCAAAATGTATTGCCTTGGGCATCATGTGTATGCATAACCTTGGAGAAAACGCCACTTTATTGTGAAAATTTATATTCATTTGTTATTTAAATATTGACTATAGAGGACCTTATGTTCTGAACTAGTAATTGCTTGTGGCACTGGGTGAAATTCCTATGTGACCAAGTTTTTCCAGGATACCAGTTGTGACAAGTTTCACATTGAAATCATTTCCATGGAGAATTTGTTTTAATTTCGGGAGAATTGTACTATTTGTGAGGGTCAATAATAATAATACATTTATTTGTCTGGAGATTTGTTGCATATTCATACATGCACAAATATAGGACACGTCAGATATAAATTTCACAATTTGAGAAGAGATACAATATGTATATACATACCAATACAAAAGTATAATTACGTATTAATTTGTTAAGCCAGAATTGATGCATAGTGACAATTCCAGGTATTCATGAGAAAGTAAATGAGAAATTATCTTTGGTGATTTTTAGCAGTAATCCCTGTTTTGATAGTCTCCCAACATATTTGGATTGACTTAATCACTAAGTTCAAATTTGAATTTTAGTGACTCTACCACATCCAAATATATTCATTAGTCAGGATTATGGAAGATATAAACTTGTTCCCATGACAAAGTCCCACCTGCTACTCAGTATCTCTGCCTTCTGAAAATTTAAAAATGAAATTTTCCCCATGTTAAATTCATCAATGTGTGATCATGCACTCCACTGGGGGCAGATGTGAGAGATCACTTAAAATAAGCCAGTAAAGATTAAATTTAAGTTTTGGGAAAATCTTATGTATGTGCTTTCCAGGAAGCAAACCCTATTGTAAAATTAGATTTGCCTTTACCTTTAATTCTAAAGGCAACTTCTAAATACACTGTGAAAGCAATGTTTAATGAATGACGTTAATTATCATGTTACTTACTTACTTACTCTCTATTCAGTTTTATAAGCAATGGTTTAGTGATTAGATCAGAATCTTGCCTTAGGGAATGTTAATGGTAATAGGCCCACCTTAATGTCATAATGGTACCACTTTTAATTTTATATTAGTTTGTAACAAATATCATCCATTACATGCAATATAAAATATGTGTCACATATATCAGGATTCTTCTGCAGAGTTAACACATGCTCTTTGAATTACAGGCATCCAGTCTAGTATGCATCCAGGGCATCCAGCCCGTCTTTTAAGAGAAGCATCAATAAGATTTCTTCGCTCAGTGGCTTTGTGCTCTGGGCTACGTGCGAATCAGATGCAGAATTCAGCTACATCAACATTGTCATCCTTATTGAGAGATCACATCAAAGCTGTGAGTTTGTGTTACATTTTTTATACTATCTAATGTACTCATTGCATACAAGTATATATTCCTACCCAAGTTCCAAAAACATTCCTCTTTATGAAATGTCTCCAATTTTGAACATGGGTTAATTAATTATATAAAGGAAAAAGTTTGTTCTAATGATACTAAGGAACCCTAAAATTCACAAGCCTGCCTCAAAATTTCTTGAATCTTCCCACTTTAAATTCTATATAGTGGTACCTCGCTTAGCGAACACTTTGCACAATGAGTAATTCGTATTTAAGTGAAATTGTTGGTCCTGAAAATGACTCGCTTAACAAGTGACTTTTCGCACAATGAGTGATAAGGAGAGGGTAATTAATTACTTGAATGATTGCATGCCTGCTACTTCAGTTTGTGTTTAGCACTTGTTCCACTGGCATTTTAGTGCTGCTATTCATCACAAATATTTCCAAACTTGTATCCTGGCATTATTTGTGATTTTTTCCTCCAAGGTTTAGTAATATTTTGTGCATAGTTATAAAAATTACCCCGAAGAAAAAGCCATACAAAGACAGACCTAAGAGAATAAAAATAATTCTAGAAATGAAAAGTAAAGTCTGAAAATCGCGAACTAGGTGTGAGCATGGCTGATCTAGTATGTAGGTAAACAATCGGTCGACATCAGCGATTTGTATTTTCTTCCTAACAAAATTAAGGTGATAGAAGCTTCAAATAGAGTGACAAGAGTATCAATGCAACAGTTAAGTATTCTCTACAATTTTGAAAGGTTGCTTCTTAAATATATAAACAATTTCAATGTGACACCATTAACAAGGATATAATTTGTTAGAAGGGGAAAGTGATTTTTGTCAACCTTATTATTGAGATATCTGGTTCATTAACAGCTGAAGAAGTATTTAAGGGGAGCTGTGTGTGGTTTGAAAAGTTTATGAGAATACCCACCACCTATGGCATTGTGAGGCATGGTAAAATAGCGAACTCTGAGTCAAAGGGAGCTGAGAATTTCATTGGTGATTCCAAAAATTTTGTATATTCTGAGGGTTATCTGCCACAACATGTTTTCAATTGTAACAAGCCTGTTCTCTTCAGGAAGAAGATACTGAAGCGAACCTATATTTGCACCCACAACAGTAGAAGAGAATACATTGCCCGACCACAAGGCAATGAAAGCTGTCTCATGCCACTATTTTGCACAAAGGCAAGCAGCAATTTGAAAATCAAATCCTTGCTTGTTTACCGTTCAGAAACTCTACAAGCCTTTAAGAAGTATTAAGTCCAAAACAGCAGCCTAAATGTGATATGGAGATCATGGGAAACTGTTGCATCGTACCATGCATGCAAGACAGTAGCGTAATAAGGAAGTGGACATGCATGCCCTAACTTTATTTATGATGATTCTGCATCACATTTTTACAAAAACTTTAAGTGTCTGCAAAAACTAATGTCTCTAAATGGTTTTCTAGTCAAAAGGAATTAGGTACATATTATTAATAATAAACTGTTTATTTCAATTCTCTTTTGCTTTTACAAAATTGAGTTTTCGTTCCCGGTTACTTCATTTCACAAGAGAAGAAAAGGTGTACATGATCCACGTTCCTAAACACTGTATTTCTAATTTTCTTTTAATAAACCTTTTACATAATTTTATTTTGGTATGGAACACTTTTTCATGTTTAAATTAATTTATATGAGAAATTTAGTTTGCCTAAACGAGTGTTCACTTTACAAGATAGATCGTGGAATGAATTATGCTAATTTTTTGAGGTTCAACTGCAATTTCCACTTCTGACACTTATCATCTAAAATACTTCATTTTGAAACAGCAGGAATATCATAGTATCATTAGCTGGATGGCAAACATTGAAGATTATCTATTTTTACTGCTTTAGGGCATAACCGATTTTGAGATAAATCAGTCCAAGCCCTTGTCCCATTTTGGAAATTTTTAAAATCACTGCATTCTCAGGTTGATAACCCTTATTAATTTGGGGGTGTACTTTATTAAATGCATGGCCTCTGTCATCTACTTCTTCTTCAGGCATGTGGAGAAAAACAATCTGGAATAAACAGAGGGCAGATAGGCGATGGAATGGTTGGAGCAATGGTGGGTGGGCAGGAGTGGGCCACACTTGGTCTCATCAGAGCTCTCGCGACCTCCAAGAAGATGTGTTGTGCTCTTGCCACAACTCCTTGGCTTCAGCTACTGCTTTCAATGCCAAGGAGATCTCTAAATGGTAATGCCAGTGAAGGTATCCTTAACAATGCATTGCTTGGTCCAGAGATACCTCTTCCCAAACAGGTATGTTAGCATTTGCTTTTTATTGAGAAACTGCAAATATGTCAAATTGAAAGAGTAAATTGATTAGAAAAAGGAGTGGAGGTAGATATACTCAAATAGAAATTAATGATGATAATATTAAGAATATCCACATCTAACCTAAACTTAGATCCGAGGGTAGTGATTATACATTAAAGTTGTAATGCAGTTCAGGGTGAAAGAAATAATGAATTTTCCAGATTAAAGCTTCAAGATTAAAGGTGAAGGATGATGCAACAATACTCAATGCAATTAAAATGTGATAATCGTATAAAGCACAATGGATTATATAAAGTGGAAGATCCTGGATACAAACACAATCCAGGTTTTTCTAAGCAATCTGAGCAATTGTTTTATCATCTTTCCTTAATTTCTGAAGTACTTTAACCATTGTGACAAAAGTTTTATCTAATAAAATTAGTCATCAACTCAATAATGTTTCATATCCATGTAATATTAGGACAGCATGATAAAAGTTGAGGGTTAAGAACATACAAGCTAATTCAAGCTGGTTTTGAACTCAGGGATACCCTTGAATGACTCCATATAAAAGCATTTAGCAATGTGACTCTGATATCACGTCTTTATTGGCATAGGGCAACCAACTTCTGGCCACACTATTCTGATTGAGTGAATTTCATTTAGTACTAGAGCTCTACTCGATGCAAATAATTAATCTGTTTTAGTTCCCATTTTACCCAAAGCCCATGTTAAGTAAATGATAATTTACTTACATGAACTATTCAAGTTTATCATATTTTTTCATAGATACTTTCCCTGAGGCTTCTGCGTGCCATCCTACCTGCATGGCAAGATGAGGATGGAGAAAAGTATGAAGGGAGTGAATTGAATGAGGATGAGGAGCACGAAAGCCAAGTCACAGTACTGGAAATGCAGAATGATATAAAGCAAGAGAAGCAAAACCTAAACTGTGTCGATCAAGTAGTGGAAGTTGTTTCCCAGGACAATGCAGAAGAAAGTACCAAAGAAAAAACTATTAGGGATGAGGTGGATGGATCAGCTGATGACCTTCCAACAAGCTGTGATAAGCTCCTGGAAACAGAAAGTGAAATGTGGAAACCAAAGCAGAAAACTTCTTCCGTTGGGAAAACAATTACGCGAATGGGACTACTTAGATCCTTGATTCAAATTCTTGGTCGTCGCCTCTTGTTGTGCCCCTCTGATCCAACTCTTCTGTGTACAGGGCGAGGTATGGCATTTGTCTCATATTTTCTATTTTTATCGACATAGTGGTACATAATACTTTTTAATGAAGTTGTATTATTGCATGGTATAGTGACAATAGTCAAATGCAGTTCTAGTATGAATGCTGCAGGTGATAGCTAATTTATTTTCATTCACTTCTCCTGGCCCTCAACATCAGCCAGGTAAAGTAAGGCATGAACTTGAAATTGAAGTTAATATCAAGAATGAAAACTTTGATAAACCCCCATAAAATATAGGATATGTCACAAAGTTGCTATGGGTTGGTTGTTAAATACTCATGAAATATGATATGATAGATGATATTTTCTTAGATTTTGAGTGTGTATCTTCATTTTATAAATGTTTATAGTTCATTAATTATAAAGACAAGTAAAAGTGACAGTGTGAATTACATTTTTATCTGTAAACATTTTCCTTCACATTTCAAAGCTCTCTTCCATCTAAATGCTCTATTATTTACATGTTAAATAAATAATGAGTTGATTCCAATAATTTATTATCCTGATTATTTGTGTTAAAATGGAGATGTGGATGAATAAATTTGGAAACCCTAGTAATTGTTAATCAGAAACCCAAGAAAATGAATTACATGAATTTTGTATCTATAAATTTCCATTAATTTATTTTAAAGCAAAAAAATTTTATTGCAAAATGTAGATTTATTGTCGATAATTTAATGAATTTATTGTACAATGTAAGACTTACAGAAAAATGGTGGCATGTCTATTTAACATTTAACACTATTAGGTCTCCCGAAAGCCATAAAAGTTTATAATTTCCAAAAGTGGAATGATCAAACTTATAAATACTCATCTCAAAGATACTGAAAACCTATAGAAATTTATACTATGCCTCTTATTGGTTTTATATTTAAAGTGCGTCTTACTACTTAATCATGCAAGTGAATCCTAATTTCAGTGGCGAATGCAGAAGAAACTAGAGAGTGCAGAGTTCCCCTAACAGCTTCTTACTCGAGCACTGTTTGTGAGGAGCTGGTTTCTCTGATCAGATGGCTGCATACTCATTATCCTCATTGGCGACATCCAATTAACCAACTCCTCTCGTCAAAGTTGGCTTTAGCTCCACTTCTACTCTCCAATATGCAGGTAACTGAAAAGTTTATTCATTTTCTTTTAAATACAAAAGTAATGCTCTTGTTATCAGAGATAATATTTAATCATTTTATGTGTGGATGATTTGATGATTTCTCTTGGAGGAAAATCTTATTTATATGATTTTTGGCTATAAAACCACTAGTGAATTTGCACTGGCAGAGTAATGTTAGTTTCCTTGGTTGGTAATTTTAAAGGACTTTTAATTAAATAAAGCCAGAATTAATCAGAATTATTAACGATTGCAATCATTTTTAGTTTTTCCTGCACCCCTATATGAAAAGACAGTACTGTTTTGAGGAATAATTTTTAAGTGATCCTGTAGCAATTCATGGCATTATTTAGTTGTTGTCAATAGATTTAGGGGAGGCAACTAACAGATGAGGTAATTTGCACCATTAGGGATGGACGGGAAATATGAAAGGTGGAGAGAAACTCGGCATCAGCCTACTCTTAACGAAAGGCCCCAAGGGGCCTGCAGTTTAACGTCCCATCTGACTGATGGTGTACTCACTCAAAGTGCTCTCCATGAAGCACCTAAAGTAAAGATCGAGATACCTCTAAAAAAGATCTGCCGTCTCCAGGATTCAAACCCTAGCCCTCTGGATGGGCAGCTAGTACGTTAGCTAATGCACCATCCCAATCGCCTTAGTTGTTGTTTATTCTTCAGTTAGTCAAAATAGCAATGAGAAGAAGAAGAGATAAACTCACATATCTTGAGATATGGAGCCTGATGAAGACAGTCATATAGGGGAAAATGAATGGAAAGAACTACAAAGGACTGGATGAAACACATGGAGCAAATAAAAACAGGTGGCAAAGAGGAGGGATATATAGTCTTGAAGATGTTACCAAGTGGAAGAATTAAGTGGAGAATTGTGTCAAACAAATCTTAGGATTGAGGATCAATGATTTTGATTATGATAGACATAAAATAGCATGTGAAGTACTAGCGTGATTTGAAAAGTTCTTGGAATGGAATATAAATAAACGACACACCTCTGTGAAACTTTTTTTATTTTTCAATGTAGTCTCCCTGTACACCAATGCACTTTGTCCAGCGATGCTCCAATGTCTTGATCCTATGTCAAAAATTAGATTCTTTCTGGCCTGCAAAATACCCATCTAATTCAGGTGGTAGTTCTATGTTTGAAGAAAATTTACATCCACAAAGAAAAATTTTGAGTTTGGGGAAGAGTTGGAAATCTGATAGAGCCAAATCAGAAAAATATGGTGGGTGTGGCAATGATTCCTATCTTAGTTAACGTATATTTGTTATGGTAATTACATGTGTGTGGGTTTGAATTTTCTTGATGAAAGATGACTTTCTCCCTTGCCAAACCTGGCTTTTTTTCATGTATCTTTTTCTACAATTTGTCCAAGAGGGTAGCGTAGTATGGTAGTAAAGTGAAAAGTTCTCGGCCTGGCACAGAGATGGTGTTCCAGTCAGCGAAAACTTATGATTTCTGTCTGGGTTCACATGTCAGTAGTTTGTAAGACAAGTTTCAACTTCTTCTCTCAGGTAGTTTGGTTACACGCATTGTTGCAGTAGACATCATCCGTGTCATTCGTTGAAATGGCAAAACTCGAATTTCGTGCAGTCATAAAATTCTTTGTTTTGAATGGATTAACCCCTAAGGAAATTCATCCAAAGTTGGCAAAAGTGTATGGGGACTCTGCTCCAATTTCAACCGTTAAAAAGTGGGCAGCTGAATTTAAACCTGGTTGCACATCCCTCGAAGATGATCACGTTAAGGACGGTCAAAAACCGCAACCACACCAGAAACCATCGAAAAGGTGCACGATATCGTGTTGTACAATAGGCAAGTGAAGGTGAGGGAGATAGCTAAGGCCGTGGGGATATCGGAAAAAGGTGTGAAACATCTTGCACAAAGAATTAGGGTTGCGAAAACTCTGCACAAGATGGGTGCTGCATTTGCTGAATGCCGATCAAAAGCAAATGTGCAAATGATTTTTGCTGCAATGTTTGGACCAATTCAAGATGGAAACAGTGTGGCAATTCCACCGTGGATGAGACATGGGTCCACCACTACATGCCAAAAATGAAACAGCAGTCAAAGCAGTGGATGGAAGCTGGTAGTTCAGCACCAAAGAAAGCGAAATCAATCAAAACTGCAGGAAAGATTATGGTCAGTGTGTTTTGGAATGTGAAAGGGATCCTGTTAATTGATTACCTTGAAAAAGGCAGAACAATTACAGTCGAATATTACTGCAACCATCTTGACCAGCAGGATGCCAAAATTGCGAAAAGAGGCTTGGCTTGAAAAAGAAAAAAAATCATCTCTCAGTAGGACAACCTGCTGTCACCTGCTCACAAAGGTGTGTTGGCGATTGGAACACTATGATATTTGTGGTACAATTTGCTCGGTCATTCCCCTTATTCTCCTGATTAGAATCCTCAGACTTCCATCTGTTCCCAAAGTTAAAGAAATTTATTTCTGGGAAGCACTTTGCATCCAATGAAGAAGTTAAGAGGGCCATAGATGGATATTTGCACACCCTTCCAGACTCTCACTTTAGGGAAGAAGTGAGAGTCTGGAAGGGCGTGAAACCAGACTTTTATCTTTTTAAAAAAAGAATTTGTTTAATTTTTAGAGGGATTTTCGAATTGAGTTGATTTAGAAAAAATAAATTCATGGCATTATTGACATGAGGGGGAAAAGCAATTTTAAATATCTTAGAATAACGAATAAGCTAATTTAATTATCAAATGTTTAGCCAAAATATATTTTTATATTTTCTTCTCATTTATAATATTGCTGTTATAAATCATATTTCTTAATTTTTTCAGTTGGAAAAGTGTGGGAAGAGACCCTCAACCCATGATTCTGCTGACATGTGGCTTGGAATCCAAGCATCTGTGATTGCAACATTGTCAATAGTAGGTGGCATTGATACACGTCCTAGAATCGGAGGAGTTGTTATAGTGGACCAGTTGGATGAAGGTAACAACTAAATTAGAAATATAATTCAGATAGTTCATATTTACTTGATAAATATATTTAACATGATATAAGATTTGTTTCTATTGAGCAGGAAGTGTTTTGTATGATTTCAAAAGCATTATTCAAATGACCATGCAACATAATGTGATATCTTTGGAAAAAACAAAGCATCCTCACCAGTTGAGTAATACTTCTACGTACAAGGTCTGTCTCAAATATAGTAGGACTTAATTTTTCCCGGGATAGACGGGACATGCAGCGGTTTCTCTGACTGAGTTTGAGGGAGAGTAGTAACGGGAAAGACTGGAGGCCAGTGGCAGTTGGCTCCCAGCCTTAGCAGAGTTTGGCTCATTCATTTGCGAAACCCCTATAAGGTGACCTTGTTTCCCCTATCATGAACTGGTTATTGGAACAGTGCTATGCCATCAAATTTTTCATTGAACTGGGAAAAACCAGGTAAGAGACTTATGATGTGCTCAATGCAGCTTATAGGGATAACATAATGGGTAGATCGGGTGTTTTTGAGTGACGCAAGTTGTTTCGGGAAGGTAGAGAAGATGTCGAAGACACCGAACATTCAGCACGTCCATCAACCTCAAAAAGTGTTGAATATCTTGCAATAGTGAAGGCTTTGTCTGAAGGGATCCCAGCTTAAGGGTTTGCATGGTTTCTGATGAACTTGGCTTCCCTAAAAGTGATGTGCATTGGCTTTTAACTGAAAATATGGGTGTGAGAAAGTTGTATGCAAAGTTGGTGCCACGAGTGCTCTCTGAAAAACAGTAAGTATCACACTACCTTGCCCGGCACAACGTGGCAACCCTGCCTTAGCCACCACTCTACAGCCCTTATGTTGCCCTGCCAGACTTCTCTCTCTTCCCCTGCCTCAAATCCATGTTGAAAGGATGTCACCACAACATGGAGGAAGCGTTCATACAGGCCATGACAAGGGAGCTTAGCAGCATTCCAGGCGCCGCCTTCTAAAAGGTGTACGAGACACGGAAAACCCACTGAGAATGGTGTGTGGATCCCCAAGGGTGCTACTTCAAGGACTTTTGAGTGAATATATCAATTCTGACTATAAGTTTTTTTTTAATCAACTCAGTCCTATTACTTTGGGACACACCTTGTTTATGGCTGACCTTCACATGTACTAAGTTGAGGTGACATAGTCACTGTCTGTCTCCGTATACACAGTAGGTAACGTGGCCAAGCCAACTTGGATGCTGATTTATTGGGATGCTTTAAAATAATGTCACCCTTTTCAGCTACAAAAATAATCTTGAATCTAATAATATGACATTCAAAAACCATTGAGTCAAAAACAACAAGGCCTACTTGGTTTCCTGTCCCCTATTTGTACGACATATTGCTTAATACATTTATCCACCTTGATGCATAAATTAGTCTCGTACATGATATCCCTCAGCAATTGAAAATGACTGCACATGTGCTATGCACATATTCTTCTCACTATAAAAAAAAGTCAAAAGTAGTTTGGTGTGTAATCACCCCCTGCCATACACCCTAGCAGTTGCTTGCCTGTAAAAAAAAGAAAGGCATGTTTTGAGGTACACAATGACATGGCAATGTATAAAATTTTTTTCCTACCCATGACCGTCATGACATAGACTAGTGAGAGAGAGAGGAGTACTCAAGAGCATCAAAACAGAAATATTACCTGCAAGTTAATTAATAGGCATGAGTATCACTTCATTATTGGTACTATTGCCTGTCTAGGTGATATAAACCATAGCAAAAAAATTTACTACTTCCTTACCCTGGCACCTACTTTCATTCTAAGGGTGTTTGTAAAAAGAAATCTTATGACTTTAGTGTGATATTTTCAGTTGTGTCACAAATTTGGCCTAAAATTTATTTTTGCCTGGGGATTCTCATAGAAAAAATTATTTTGTGGAATTAAACCAAGAAAACCCATTGATTCACAAAATCAGCAATTCGTCATTCATAATTCTTGATTACATTGTTCTTACTGTTAAAGCAAACATAAAATTGCATCCCTCATATTATTTCTCTGGTGTAGATGTGAAATGCAATCAAATTATCAATTTCAAATTCCAATTGTATGTTCCTTGATCTAAGTTTTTTCAAAATTTCTTGTGATGCGATCATATTTTGATTGTGTTATAACTGCAATAAAAATTTCATTTTACTACAGCCATTGAAAGAATGTATTAGTCGATGAGTGATAATATAACCAGAGAAAGTCACGAGAAATTTGTGGGTTAGATTCCTGCCTAGATGAGGTCCCCTCCTCCTCTGTCGTTTTCGATTGTCCTTGTTGTTTTTAATGTTTATAATCCAATGTGAATGATCTGAAGCTTGGTCTTTTTCAGATCAGGTCTAAGTACATTAAATATTACTAGTTCCTTTAAGTTATTGAACTATTCAAGTCAACAAAATTATAATTAAAAATATCAAGGTAATTGACAAATCAGGAGTTTATTTTATGTACTTGTTTAATTTTTTTATATAACTGGAAAATATTTGTTTATTAATGTTTATTTTGAGGATTTAGCTGTTACAAATGGATTTATATGTATTTCATTTCCTTTGAGTAAAATATAACCTCAAATGCAATAAAAAAGATTCCTTAAATAGAAGTTATACCTGTATTATCAATGAACATTTCATGTCATCATCTTCATTGATCATTAATAGCTTCAGTATCAAAATAGCATACATTGTTGCTATCAAAGCATTTGGAAACTTTTTTTAAGACCACTAATGCAAAGTAAATTCCTTTTTAAAACTGTGCTTTGACTAAAAAAATTGATTATGTAAATAACTTTTTATTTTGTACATAAAATGTATGTATAGTAGTTAACAGTATCCAAATGGTGTCTCATAGCCTATTCATTTTTTTAGGTACTGTATGCCGAATTAGTAGGCGTGGGAAACTCTGTGTGCAATTACACCATGAAGATAGAAGTGGAAGTGCCATTATTCGAAGGATTTCATTGCCTTCCTCATTTCCATATATACACTCAGAATATGGCAAGCATAACCAGTCTCATGAACGCAGGTCAAGTTCCACTGCAGTGGCTTCTACCTCTGTTAATCATCGTGGACATCCTGGTGATGGCTCATTTCCAAACCTCCTTCCAATATTACGAACCCCTGATGAGCGCTTCCGGCTTGAAACTTTGCCTTCTTCAGACTGGATGCCTGATTCATGGGCTTCTTTTCTAGCCCTCACAGTGTCATCCGTCCCGTACAGAAAACATGCCAGAGGGCATAAGTGGTATGCTTCAGATCTCAGCGTCGATGATAGTTTCCTCGCGAAAAGTAAGTTTTTATATATTTTTCAATGTCTTCTACTGCTTTATATAATAATAAGAACCTCTGTAGGGCAATTTTCATTTATTATGCAACATAAAATCCTTATGTTGATGATATCAATAAGTGATTTTACATGAATTACTTAATTTTCTCGGGGATCGAGATGGTGCGGGGGCTAACGTACTGGCTTCCCACCCTGAGGGCGCGGGTTCAAATCCCGGCGGTGTTGAATATTTTTCAGAGGTATCTCGATCCCTACTTGAGGTGCTTTGTGGAGGGCACTTTGAGTGAGTACGCCGTCCGTCGGATGGGACGTTAAGCCGCGGACCCCTTGGCGCCTTTCGTAAAGAGTAGGCTAATGCCGACGCCGGGTTTCTCTCCACCCTTCATCCTTTCCTGTCCTTCCCCTATGGCGCAAATGACCTTAGCTGTCGGTCGCCTCCCCTCAAAACTACTACTACTACTACTTAATTTTCTCTTTAACCATCTTCTTAATGATCTTCAGAAAACAAAAGTTTGCATCTTGGTTGGGACTTCAAATTTGTGCTTCATGATTTTAAGTGCATATTTTGAGTACTAAACAAATCCTTTTATGATAGATATTAATAATTATCAAAAAATTTTCTACCTCAACTTCCTCCTCCAATTATTTTAATGTTATTATTTGTAGTATCATATTGCTTATTGTTATTTTGGTTTACATTTGCTCACGTGAAAATTTTAGAGAAATAATCTGCATTTTCTGTTAGCAATTTCTCAGTTTATATGGTGGTCTTATTATGAAATACATTTGAGATTAGCTATTTAGACACATTTTCCTTTCATGAATTTCACAGTTTCTTTTGATTTCAATCATATGTAATTTCAAACATATCCAGTTTAAATGTTAAAACAGATCCAACTCAAAGCATAGGAATATCCATAATTTTAAATATTAATACATATTCAAAAAAGTCTACATTGAAAATTCTTAAGCTATTACCTTTTTCTGATTCCAAAAATATTTTTTCAAAATATTCTCCAGGTTATGTGCAAATCAAAACATTTGAATATAACTTTGTTTCATATGTGAATTATGAAGACATTATGTGTTTGCTATTCATTTCTCACAAAAAATATCATACAAGTATCTTCTTGTTGTGTAGTTAATAATAACCATTCAAAAGTTGTGAAGGTTATGTAAATGGAATGTCAGTTTTAAATCAACTGATGGATTAGAATTTTTTTCAAGTACCTTAAGTATATCATTCCATTAGCACTCAATGTAATGCTCCTTTAAGGAGATTGGGAGATAGCCTGAGGTCAGGCAGGTAACACTTGTGGGGATCGGGATTGGTGCGGTGGCTATCGTACTGGCTTCCCACCCAGAGGGCTCGGGTTCAAATCCCGGCGGTGTTGAATATTTTTCAGAAGTATCTCGATCCCTACTTGAGGTGCTTTGTGGAGGGCACTTTGAGTGAGTACACCGTCCGTCGGATGGGATGTTAAACTGAGGATCCCTTGGCACCTTTCGCAAAGAGTAGGCTAATGCTGACACCGGGTTTCTCTCCACCCTTAATCCTTTCATATCCATCCCCTATGGCACAAATGACCTCAGCAGTCAGTTGCCTCCCCTAAATACTACTACTACTACGAACCACCTGTACTGAGTGAGTCAGCATTACCTGATGGTTTTTGAAGCGTTTTCTGATGGTTTACAAGAGGTAGCACTGATTCACCCTGTGCTACTAGCTTTCTAGGTTCAGGCATTTTACTCCCTTTCACTTTTCACCTCTACTTTCTTCGTTTGGTCAAGTAAACTGGGTAAACAAAAGAGAGGTCAAAGTCATTATGCAGTTGACCCTGGGTAATGGCAGAGTTACTCTTGAGGTGTGTGGAAGTTATAAACACCCATAGAAGAAGATTAAACAATGAAAACTGATGAAAATGCTCCCTCCTAAAGGATCCTACTTATCCTTCATGCCAAAAATTCTTCAGTTTAGTCAAAGAGCTTCCTCTTAGCTCTGCAGGGAAGAGAAAATAGCTATTTCCATGAAAAATAATCATGGACTTGGTAGTTCAGTGGAAGAGGAAAAGTCTGGTCACAGTTCAATCACTCTTCAGCATTGCTGCAATAGCACGCAAATGCAGGTCAATGAATGTGAATGTTTATTGAAATTAAATTGTAAAAATGGAAATTTCATGTCAAGGTCAAATATCCATCATTTTAGATTTCCTGCTATGGAGTTTTTGTAATGGATGAGTTTCACTCAAGGGAAGTTTTGCCATGGTATTACTTGGCATAGTTTCTTAGGTTTATAAAAATATTTCTCCTTTCTATTCTTCTCAAGTAACCAACTCCTTTTTGTCAACAAAATTATCATTGTAAAATAATATCTGAGATGATATGAATAAAAACAGCATCATATCCTAGAATCTTGTATTTTTGGTGCTTCCTATTATTAATTGTCCATCAATTTGATTGGCGCCTTCAAGAGTAATGGAAAATATCTCTTAGGGATGGGATGTGAAGTGAAGCTAGGTTCTTGAAGGAAGGATAGATTGAATAGTGCAGGCAGATTTTTTTCTTCTTGAGATATCGGAAGTGGTTACAGTGATCTGAACCAAAAGAGAGAGTGAAAAAACTTACCCCTCGCATCCCAAAGCTGAACTGAGACTATGACTGAATTTCTATCAAGTGTACTTGGGGACTGAAAGTATTGGTGATTTTCTATAATGGTTTCCGATTTCCCTTCTCCTTAAGGTGCAGTGTATTGAGAAAGAGAAGTAGCTTCAGATTTTCATCAGAAGGTTGATACTTGAACACTTTATTTGAAATGTCATCATCCTGTGAACTTCATTCATATGGGTGTTACGGAAGATGTATTCATTCCTACCGATCTGACTTTGTATTTGTTTTGACATTCATTTTATTGTCACTTTAAAAAGTTTTAATTCACATACCGTATTTGCTTAGTAACTAGGGTATTGTTAATTGATTATAATGCGGCACATGTTAATGGCATTCATTTTATTGCTGTTATGAACAGTTTTTAACTCTCCTGCTCAGAGCAATGAAACCAAAACTGATGTTAATATGGTAAAATGTACACAAAACAACCAATTAGTAAATCAACAAACCCCAAAAAGTATAATGAAAGGAGACAGCCGAGCAAAGTATTGCCATAGTTATTTAAAACACTATCAGGCTTCAGGTATGATTGCAGCGTAGATTACACCCATGGCAAAGTTTGTCTGTAATTGGCCAAAAACAGTATGCAAATGGTGCCAGGCCCAGAAGTGGAAGGATGTAAGCCCTAGCAATGTGTTCCATTGGTGACAGAGTCCAACTGCTTGCCTCCCAGAAATTCCCTGGACCCCTCTGCAGCCTCCTGGCCATATTTAGTGTTTTATCACTACTATTAGGAATTACAATAGCTACTTCCAAAAGGCATCATTTAAAACATTGGAGGTGATTGACTAATGCGTAATTTTAAATCAGGGGCTTACATTAGTAAATAATAACTGACGTGTATGTTAGTCTGTAATAATCTATATAATACCATTCACATTGAAGTGAACTGCATTGTCAAGTAGGTCATAACCTTGTGAAAAATGGATTTTATACTAGTATAAGCATGTAGATGTAAATGTTATCACCTAAACCATGACAAAATGTGGTGAAAATGTATTATATCCATAGGGTGGAATTATTTTACTTGTAGCTGAAGTTCATAAATGCAAATTTCATGTCTTTATTGCTTTGATTCACATGATAACCAATTTGAACTATTTATTGGAGGTTTAAGTAAATTTGGGGTATGAAAATTCGAGAATGTATGGTACAGTTATGCAAATTTTTTAAATGTTTATTGCTTCTTGCAGATTTTGTAGTGTCTCCCTTAATTGAAAATATGGTTCAGTTTATTCATGAAAGTAAAAAATGCCCATTTGTTGTCATTGTACATCCAATGGCAGCGAAGGGAAAGTTGGATAAAGAATATCAAACCTTCGCTCAATTTTTGTTATCCTTTCATCCTTGATGACTACTGCGGTTCATAGATGACGGCAAAGAAACTATTTTAAATCTCTTTTTTTTTCATTTATTATGTCTATGACCCATTATGTCCAATATTTGGACGTCCTTTTTGTTAGAAATCATTTTCTCAGATTGCACTTGTCAGAATTAATAATTTTTGTTATCATTACATTATAACTTGTTTTAAAATCAATAAGAGCAAAGTCAATCATTATTCAAGTTTTTATTTATGATCTCTCATTTTTTATGTTTATTTTTTATGGCTGAATGAATTTTTATTGGTTCACTGTTGTGGATATATAATATTATGCATGTTGAACCCTGGAAGAGTGATTTTCCATGTCAATAAACTTTGGTCGTTAATTTCACATTCTACTTCATTGTTCCATTCTTTAAACCTCATCTCCACACTTATTTCCATTTTTAGGTTCAGGCATTAACATGAGACTCCTAAGGTGGCAACAACAACTTTTGGCTGCCATGAAAGCTGGAAGAGCCCTGTTTCCTCACCAATCACTTCTTCGGCGGATAATGTACCAACAAAATATTCTGGCCAAGCAAAATGGTTGTGTAGTTCCTTTAGTGGAGACAATCAAGAAGAAGGAAAGCCAAACAGGGAAGCAGATGGTTTCAGGTGATTCTTGGAAAAAAGGCCAGGTTGCTGTTGGTGCACAAAGAGACTCAGTAAAGCCTCAATCTGTGTGCTCTTCCTCATCTGCTACAAGCTCGAGTGCAACCACACCATCAACATCAAGGTCTCCATCTCCTCAGCAATCTGCTGCCCATTCCAAAGGGCAAGAGCAGGCTGAAGAGCATGAGGAAGATGAAGAAGAGCAGATGGACCCTGAAGAAGAGACAATTTTACTGAGGCAGCTGCTGTTTAAAGCAATTCAGCCATCAGTGTTAAAGCCAATTTTCTCTAGGGAAGAGATGGAGGTGTGTGCAGTAAAAGATGATTTGAGAACATCACAAATTATTCAAGCTCTTTTTGTTCTTGTTATCACCCTACCATCACCTAAATGCCTATAGAGAGTGGTAGCTCTCTTTTTAGAATTTTAAATATGTTTAACATTCTCGGAAAAATGAATATTTTACAGGCTACTCAAATCCAATTTACAATGCAAAAGTGTGTATTCATGTAATAATAATGACTTATTCACTGTTGATGACTAATAAATTGCATGATTTCACTCGAGAAAGATCAAGTGCAACAACGTAGGATGCTAGATATAAGATGGAAGTTCACTAAAATATGGTTTATTTTTTAAAATACAAATATTTGTTTGCTTGAACCACCATACCTGACCTAACTTTTTCATCACATACATTCCAGGCTGCAGCATTGGCCATTTGTCAGTATCTTGGTGCTAAAGTAAGTGATTCTGCCCACCAAGTCTCAAGTAATGCCGCAAGAGTTAATTCCCATTCTGGGACCCAGGACCAGATGGGTTTACCTAAGCAAGAAGCAGCAAGGGCCCCACTTCAAGAATCCAAGGCTGGGGTGCAAGGAGATGAACCTGCCAATTTCAAGGGAGAAGCTATGCATCAAAAATCTTCATGTTTACGAGAAAGGAAAAAGATGACTCGGAATGCACCCAAAGCTGTTAGGGGTCATGGAAGAGTGGCATCTCCTGCTGCCCCTTCACCTATAGTTGCTCAGTTAATGGAAATGGGCTTTGCCAGAAGAAATGTGGAGCATGCATTGCAAGCATTAGGTAATTATGCTCAAGTTATAGCAGAAAATCACTAGCTAGAATTTCCTAGGTCTGGCTTAACCAGTTAAACTTAGTTGCAGAGTTTTTGGGTTTCAATATTGAAATGGCAATGATTTTTTTATATCATGGCTAGAAAAGGTAAGTAAGTAAGTAGCTGTGTCCCCGAGTAGACGAAATCTTGCGAATGACTAGCAGTATCTTGAAATCAATTTATATTATATTTTGCTTCCATGGAAAGAATCTTAAAAACTCCCAACCACTTTCTCTTACCATGAGACACCAGTTAACACATTTTATCATGGATGGAAGTCAGAAGATCGATGTATACTCCATCCCAAACCTTGCTAAGAAAGTTCCCAACCTTCAATGGATACTTTGATGGAATTTGACTTTCAATATGACACATCTCAAGTTGGAGTGTTGCCTTCAATTTCATTACCTGTTCCAAGCTAGATGTAGCAAAATGCCATATATTTCATTTTTACACTTCCTGTTTTTTTAACCCAACAGGGATTCAAGTGGTAATTTGTCATTGAATAATGGGGTAATCATTTCTATGATAATATCAGTAATAAAAACATATTAGGAATTATATTTATTAAGCACTTCTATGAAAAAGTATCTACATATTGGGCAATAATGAGTCAAAATTATCACCAATTTAGTTAGTTAATTAATAATCACTAAGTTTTTCTCTGTTGATAATGATTTTTAGTGGTGCTGCTATTACCACAGATATTAATTTTTGAATTTTGTGTGCAACAGTTGATGTATAGTATGAATTTTTTGACAAACTGATGCCATATACTATTATGTATTTTCTTGGGGTAAAAGTTATAAATCCAGTATTTATTAATAAAAACTAATTTGAATGATTTAGTCAAATTTAATTTCCAAGTATTAAAAACAAATGTTTTGCTAGTTATCATGCCTCTGTGAAAACTTCAACCAAAATCTCTTGTATATTACTGTTGCAATTCATTAGAATATTCACCATAAAGCAACATAAGCAACCAATGATTCTCCTAAATATTTTCACTAATATTTTCCGTCTTTTCTTACTTTTAACTTGTTGATAGACATTATTTTATATTAGTCTTTTTGTTATTTATATATACCTTGCCATTCTTTTAGGTGGTATTAGTGAGGTGACACCAAGCCCTGAAACCTTGGTTGGATGGCTACTGGAGAACCAAGATCAGATACACTCTGATTCAGAAAACACCTCATCATTAGATGGATTGAGGCCTCTTGATGCAATTACAGGCCAGGAGAGAGCAGCCATTGCCATGTCAGAGGACACAGATGATTCACTTTCTGATGAATTTAGTACTGATGGTCCTTACTTGGCTAGTAATTCAGTTCAACAAAACTTAGGCATTCATGAAAGGGTTTGTGTACAATTTTAGCCATTTTGGTCCTGTAAAATAAGCTAATTGGTTCTTGGTTTGCTTGAGCTTACTTAAAATATAAATCCTCAATTTAAAATTAGATTTTTAGTGTGCTATGTGCATATAGAATTCTTTTAGACATAGTTAAATAGATATTTTGAGGATTGGAAACTTAATAATTAACATTTGGCCAGTCAAAAATGTTTTAATACTGCATGTGATTTTGCATTAACAAATTCAGGGAAGTGCTGGTGATTGATTTCCTTTAGAAAAAGTGTTCTTTGGCTTTGGGTTACCTTATGTTGGCATACATAGATATTAACATACTAACTTACAGCATAGAAGTCCTTGATTAGCTGTGTGAAAAATTTTGTTTAATAAATGATTTTTGGGTGTTATTCAATTATTTGTTCAGCCTGAAGAATGGTCTTCTAGAAGCTGGAATGTTGAAGGTTGTTTTGGAGAGCACAGTTTATTTGAAAGTTCTGCACCTGCCTCATACCCATTGGCTGATCTTCCATCAATCAAGCCATCTAGTTTTGCCTCACCTTATCAGTATGCTAGTTGCATCAGGGAGATTCTGAAACCAGGTGCACTAGTACGCTGCTGTACAAGAGCATATGGAGAAGCATTGCGTTATGGTGATGTTGGGCGTGTACTCCATGTTGAGTATGTGGCAAAGAATCATGATGACTTGGTTGAGGCAAGTGGACTGTACAATTTGTGACTAACTTGTCTTTTGTTAATGTATAAAATAACATATATTTTGAGTTAAGAATTACTGTAATAGCCTATTAATCTCCCTTGGTTGGCACATTACCATGCCCTTTGATGCCCTAATATTTTGTATATCCTGCAGAGCATGAACATATTTTTTTATTCCTATTTAAATATATGAAGTACCTAGAGGAGGCATACAGAAGGATTCTGGATACAGGAAGGAGTTTTTTTCATTTATTCATACCAAGATACAGGCATTAGGGTTCATGCTAACTTGAGGGGTCTGCAATCATCCCACTGCTTTCTTTGCTATCATTAAATAGTTCAACTAATTTACATGGTTAATCAAAATGATGTTGCCACTTCTTCACCCATTTAAAAAAAGTTAAAATCAGGGTTGATGCTGTAGATTTACGAATTATAGTGAGCTATGAAGGAATCACGGGGGCAATTAAATATCAAATAGGTGGAGTTACATCAAGCCAGCCCCAAAAATATAACAGAATCGAATTCTCAATTGGGGCAGTTGAAAACATTACAGGGTTACAGAATATATTTATAAGATGTATCTTGATGTTAGGATGGGGAAAACTTTGCTAATATTTGATGATGTGCACAGACTCTTTTAAGATCCCCACAACTTTATTGGCATTCAAATACACTCTTCACCATAGAGAAATCTATTTTTCAAGATTCCTCATTAGAGAAAATCGGCTAAATTAATGATTCCTCATATATGTACTGTATGTATTACATGGAAGTAACTCCTCAATGGAATTCCTTTATATTCATGTAAAAAAATTTCTTTCATAGCCTAACTCAAGCACTGAGGATTAGGTTGTAGAAAGGACTATGTAAACCCAATCTCAT
Source organism: Hetaerina americana (assembly GCF_022747635.1). NCBI lineage: Eukaryota > Metazoa > Arthropoda > Insecta > Odonata > Calopterygidae > Hetaerina > Hetaerina americana. Next base: position 67,352,686 of record NW_027287095.1, on the reverse strand, counting down.
CCCAATAAAGTCATTAAATAAAAAAATAACTCTGGTTAGATGTAGGTCTATAACTGTAGTTAGTGGTAAATCATCAGAACTAAAAATATTTTCCCTTTTTCCTACATAGTATTTCACCCAACTCGTACATTTGTAGGTCATTGGGAGAGCTGAGTATATTTCCCCTTGTTCCTAAATAGCATTTCATCTAACTTTCAACTAACTGTGGTGTACTTAGCACTCGAAAATGGCATACGCTGAGACCCCCTGGCTTAAAATTCATTTATTTTTATTTTTTATTATTTATGTCTAATCCCCTAGAGAAATGATATATGTTAAGATGCTGGACTAAATATTTGCCATAGCTCTATGACTAAGGTTACCAAATTTTAGGGGACAAAATCAAAGTGAAACTTGAGCCAGTTTAAGGTGCTGTTCTATATTAAGAGGGCTCCATAGTGTGGTACACTGAAAAGGATTACAGAATGAATGACATAGCAAATGAAGTGCCAGTATTTTGTTTGATAGGTACAACAGATACCAATACATATTATGAGTTACTTTCATTCTCCAATGTACTGAAACTAACTCTGCAGTTCATTCGACAGATTTAAAATTTTTTCTCCTAAAAAAGCAAGACAAATATAAATAATATTTGTAGTACACCATGCATGTAATGGGTAACAACAATTTCTTTATATTAGCCATTTATTCGATATCAATCTGAAAATCTGGTATCACTAGCATGTTCCTTTTTCATGTTTTAGTTGTCACCCTATTTTGAAAACTAACATCAAAAATTTAACCATTAATTGTACATCAACAATTAACTTGGACATATTGCATTAGCATTGCAAAAAGGCAAATATAATAAATTACCATTTAGGTTTTCCAAATGCTCTATGCACATTTTCAATGCCAATAAAACTGTATTATCACTCCTTGCAAGTAAATTGCCGAGTTGGCTGTCCCCTTTTTATAAAATTAAAGAATAGCCGTATTAACAGGTTTTGGACATTTGAGCGTATTTTTCACTTACAATCATGGGTGATCTAACCCTGCTGGCTAAATGCATAGAAATAGTGATCATTTTAAACAAATAGTTGGGTAAAAGCGGTTGTTCTTTTATTTCCATTTTTAGAAGTTTTTTGAATAAACCATGAAAATGCATATTTTTATACACTCAGTTACAGTGAATTGATTATTATATCTATGAAAATAGAACTTTTATGAAAATTTGTTTGAAGAAAAAGTGACGGAATTTTATGTTGAGCTCAATTTCTATTCAACAGCATCACTCAAAGTGAGGCTAAAGAGAATACATTATTATTAGTATTTATTGATTAATGTTTATTGATTCCTAAATAAATTGGTATTAGTAGTTTACTGTTTAAGGTGGTATAGAGTGGGCACAGACTGAACACCACTATATTTATTAACCTCACCCAACATGAAAAAACAACATACCACAATTTATCCTTCTTCAATTCCACATACATTCTACCTCCCTTAATTTATGCATCTATACATATTCTCCCAGGCATACATTTTTTATAAAAATGAAATAATATCCAAATGATTAGGTTCAGAGAAAAGTATTTAATTCATAAGTTGTAAATGAACCTTTATCAGCAACTGTTAAATTTAGTTGTATTGCAAATTTAAGCAGAGGAAATCCTTGTCATTTAATCCTTAGAAATGGCTTTTAAAATCTTTGGAAATGGTTAAATTACTTGGCCACTCTGTATTTTGTAACTTCTGGTGGATCAACTTGAGTCAAATTCTAATCCGTTTTCTCACAGTTTTTAAAAATGACAAATTTTTAATATAATTTCATCTAGATTTTAATAGTTGTCAGTCCACAAAATTCCTTTAGATACATGCATATAAATGGATTGACATCATTGAAAAAATTGTTCCATATGTGTTCAGGGGAATTTAGAAAATGCATTTCCTCTGAAATCCAAGGAAAAGTTTTTCATGAATTTAATGCTACCCCCTATGTTGTGTACGGAGAAAGTAAAGATGAAAAACAGCTCAGATGTAGACCTCATTCTGTAACTTTAAGATCAGGATCTAAGTATGTCTTGGAAAACAGGATGATAATAAGAATGATGTCAAAATTTTAAATAGCATTCATTACAGTGCAGCAGAGTTTGATCAGATCATCGCTATATTTTGTGGTTGCTTGTGCTAGAGCTCATACCATGTGCATTAAGTTATCATGAAACAAAACAATTTTCACCTAATAATACAATTTATTTTATTTGTTCTGTAATTTAAATGAACTATTGAGAAATATATTGGTGTAATTTTGCACTTAGCTGAGAGTGGTTCTGGGATTTTATGGTTTAATTTATATTATATCCATGTATTTTAAATAACGAACTGAACTACTGTGGGATTGATATGTTTCTGTGATTAATAATTTCTGGATATCATATGGAATATGGACTGTAATACTGGTGTGGCATCCATGACTTTCATATCTCATAAATATTTTTTCACAGATTTTCTGGCATACATGATGAATTTAGTTATCTCTTTTATTTTTAAGATATAAATCATTATAATTTTGATCAAGTTATTCAAATAAATTTCAACTTTTATGTGACAATATTAGAAAAGTAAGTAATAATTTTGCGGTTAATAATACTGTTGTGGTTAATACTTGGAGTCGTAATGGTCATTTTAAATCTTCCAATGAGAACTTTTGGAAAAAGTGGATGGATGAATGATAAGCAGCGATTCGTATTGTTCAAAATCCTTTCAAATGGACACAGTAAAATGGATTTAGAGCTTTGCATAACTCATTTTGGCAGGTCGATTGGCAGGAAAGGGGTAGTCCATACTGGATCAGGGCATTCCACCTGGAAGTGTTGGAGTTTGCCTCAGCCTCCTCACCTGCTTCTTTGTCTTCCCCTCCTCCTCCTCATGGTGCATCTGCTGCTGCTGCCACAATGTCAGCTCCCCAATCACTGACTTCCACAGACATGAAGGTCTTGGCACGCGGTACCGGATCAAGGCGTGCAGTCTACACTCAAAGTAATTGTTCTATTTCCATGAGATCCTCTGCACTTTTAAATTGCCGAACTGTGAAGTGGCTTGGTTTTGTGCACCTTATATAACTTTTTTTTAAACTATTTATTTAAAATATCATGCAAAGCAATTGGACTATCTTCCTTAGCTTTAATTTAGAGTGTTGATGTCCTGAAAATTTTGGAATAGTTAATGATGCAGTTTAAAAAAGATGCACTTCTGTCTCTCCTGTAGAGCCAACAGAATTTTAGTGGATCTATCAAAAAGTTTATGTTGAGTAGAAATATTAAAATTGAAAACTTAAACTGTCATCTCTCAAAGTGTTTTTCTAACTTGCTGGCATTAAGGACATGAAACATTCTCTCAGAATCTCCCAGGTCATTTATATTATTTGCATATTTTAGTATATGAAGTTCTGATGTGACACTCAGCAGAAATGTACAATCATACTGCAAGCTTCATTTCTAGCAAGAATGGTGACTACATTTTGGAAATATTTTGTCACACATGGTTAAGTATATCTGGCATCAGCATATGAAATATTGAAAACCTTGATATGCATAGTAGCATAATGCTTTGAGCTTGAAATGCTAAGTAAATTTCATTATCTGTAGGCATATTAAAACCGATGTGTGAACAACTAATTCATGTATCAAGTTTTTTCTACTTCTAAATGAAATTTCACCTTTTCTGTCTTATTCATTATATACATGAACCATGATTTTTTTTAAAAGTTAATTAGTTCGCCTGATGCTGAAATCTGTTGATAACTTAAGTATGAAAGTCCAATTTGTCCCTGATTATTTCTACATAAATTCTAGTTGCAGAAGTCAGTGACGCAAGAAAAATTATCTGATGTTACAATGTAATCAGTCTCCAAAATATTGGAGACTGAATACATGATTGCATTGAGATTTTGATTATTGTTCTTCATACCCAAACTTTTAGATTTGAATTCCTTTAAATATGATCTTAATTTGCATTTTTGTTAAACTCTTGGTCATTCATGGGTTGATTATACATTTTGCGGGTTCCCCATGTATGACTTTTTTGACCCATCAATCTATTCCATCTTGTGATATTAACAGATAGATAGATTTATTCGCCATTGAACAATACATAATTGTATGGGCCCATAATTTTCCCCCTGTAAATTAATTGTTTATGCTGGTTACATTTAAATAATAAATTTGCCATTCATTGTCTTGTTAAGGACAGTTTTTAATGTAATTTAAGAACAAATATTTAATTTACTTGGGAGTGCACAGCGCAAATGATTTAACCAAGTTCAAGTTAACAAGCCCAAGTGGTCATTAAGCGGCAGTCAGCACTGATTATAGGAGGGGTAGGATTGTATATTTTAGCTAAGGAATCACTGTTGTATTGTGAAGTTGAAACATTATGAATGATGCTGTCCCATAATAACAAAGAGAAGCTATTCTTTTCTCGATATAGCATGATGGTTACTTAGAAAAAGGAGATGTGTACAATAAAATTTCTGTTTATGGAATTATGTTCTGATTTAATGGTTTCATGACTACAGGTTGTGGCAACTAAACTTCACTTTTTATAAAGCAAAGCCCCTTTAAAAATTGAAGTTATGTTGCCACACCCTGTATAAACTAAGATAGAATAACCTTGGTGGAATTTGATAATTTATTACATGTAAAAGTTAAAAGTTTGTTTCAGTAAAGGTGCTGAAAATCATATCTATGGAAGATGTACTTAATTACTTTTTTGAATCGTAATAACTGATTTTGTTCAAGTATTGTGACATGAAAGGGATGTGGTCCACACCATTCCCTCCATCAGAATTATCATTTTCATTTATTAATGTGTTTAGCCTGTTAATTTCATCCATAATTGCTTCACTTTTTCCATGTTCGTTTTCTGCTTTTTTATCATCGAAACGCCACTTAATTTTCTTTCTCATATACTACTGAGGGGTTAAACAAAAATGGTCCACTTTTGATGCAGGAACATATATGGTGTGGTATCCCTAAAAACTTGGTGAACAGTCACATAAACTTTCAATGATTACATACCACATGCATCTGCCATAAAGAAAAAAGACCTAATTTAAGTGGCAATTTTTTCAACTTTGATTGACTACCTCTTTGTGCATTCTCGTGAATATGTGAATATTTAAATTGCTCACTATTATAAAAACGCTACGTATCTAAATAAATAGAATCCTAGCCTGTCAAAAAGTAGTGTTGCAGTTATAGGGAAGTCAAAAATTATGATTTTTCCCAGTCATTTATGTAACTCTCACAGTTCATTTATAAAAAGTAAATTTGAAGTGATGCCATATTTTAACATTTAGACTAATGGGCCTAACAATGTATTTATATTTGTACACTTTGCAAAATTTCATAATGCATAAGTTGTAATTTCAATGCACAGAAAAAATGCTTCATTAATTACACCTGCACTGATGTTAAAAGTGGTAGGTGCATATCATATGAAATAATTGCTTCACTTAAGTGTTCAGGTACCAACTATTGGCAGATCCTTTATATTTCTTTAACACTGTAGAGCTTAGCAGATGGGTTCCATGTAGTTGGATATTCATCTTTTAAAGGTCTCAGGATTACTGCATGAACGTTATACAGAGGCAGAATACTACACTCTAGTATTTAAAGGTCATATACTTGTGATATCTAATTCATTATCAATAAAATAAAATCATTTCACATAAGATCTAGTGTCTGCCAAGTACTTTCTATGCCAGGGTTCATGTATAAAGTTGGTCATTGTGAAAAATCCTTGAAATTCCATTCATTGGAGGTTTTCTTTAAACCAATTCTAATCTTTGGCTATCTCCCCTCATTATGGTCGCTTTTTTCTCAAATGCTTTACAATTTGAGTGCCCTTCTTGTTTTCATCAGGACGTATTGGAAATAGAAGGGATGGTTTTGGAGATGCTACACATCATACTAGCTGGTCAACTCATACTCAAGAATCAGATCTACTTTCTGTTGGAATGTCTGCCCCATCTGCTGCTTTAGGAGCTAATATTGTACACAATGGTATTCATTGTGATGGTTGTGGTGCATCACCATTGGTTGGGCCACGATTTCGTTGTAAAACTTGTGACTCCTTCAGTTACTGTGAAGTGTGCTTTTACTCTAGGATAACCCATAGGAGGCATCACTTTAACAGGATTGCTGAGCCAGGTCAGTGATTGGTTGAGATGGAGTACATTTCATATATCCATGTAAAAACCATGATTTCCCATCCTTGCTTTTCACCACCCATTAGCCATTGTATTCCAAGATAGGCCATTGCGAATTCTTGTTGTAGTTCTTTTTTTGAGCAATAGTTGATGTCTCTCAAGGAAATCATATATCTCATTTGGCATAATATACTTAATATCAGCAGAGTAATAAAATTCTTTTAAGAAAATTTGTATAATTGTTACCCTATTTGTGTTTTATACAGACTGCAAAATGGCATTTTTCCCTTCTTATCTTTCAATTTGAGTCTACTTCCCCTCACGAGTGAATGTTTTTTCTCTTCATTGAGCTTATTTTTTATAATCCCCTTGCATACAATCTTTTCATGGCTGAGACAAGGTTTCCATTCTAAAATAATTGACTTTTTTCCACTCAAATAATTTTTCCACTTTTTTCTGTCTTTGGCAATTCAGTTATTTAGCCCTTGTTAAACTGCTGAAATCTCATTCTTAGTTACATGTGGATGGGATATTAATAGCCATTTCTATTTTGGCACATGCTATGTGATTGTGAAGCTCTTTTGTTTATTTATTTGTATACTTTAACCCAAATATGAGTCCCTATATAGAGTTTTCTCAAGAATCATATTTCTAGTAAAAATAATCTAAGTGTAATCTTTAAAGCAATTATTCATTACTTACATATTATGTTGTTTTAGTTAAATGTATAAATATGTCACCATTTTCAATTTACTTACTGCATTCATGGGAGTTGTTTTCATGTGCTTCTTAGTTTAATTAACTGCAAGTTTACCTTTTTTGCTGCAGAGAATTCACTCCCAGTTTCTTTCACTATGAAAACAGATGATGGCTGTATTTCACTTTAAACTTTATCTAACCTAAATAATAGTTTACATTTAATCCTCCATTGATGGATGTTGTCTTGGTTTAGTTTGTTTTGTATCAGAATTATTTTCTTGCAATTGCAATTTTTTCAGTTGAAAAAATGCCCCAAATTTAAGGAGTTTCTGGTGCTTATCAGATTAGGCTCTTCAGCAACATGGCATTTGTTTTATATGTTCATTCTCAGATTAAATGTAGTTTAGTGCTGTTAGGCAAAACCTGAGTCCACTCGGGTAATCTTTTCATGAGGTGTATTATGTATTTACAAGGGTAGTACTTCACTTCAGTTGCAACTTTAGTTAGATACAACAGTATCTTCTTTCCGCAAGTAAGTTAAATTTAATACTCTATTAGCTCCAAGTGCATTATTATCGAGATAAAAATTAATTTTTGTCACTCAATAGTTAATTGGAAAATCCAGAAGGTGAAAAAGGAGAAAGATGAATTATAAGGAGATTTTTTGCTTCAGAATATACTAAATTTGCACGTATACAGAGCTAGATACTGCCTCCCATCAAAGTACATCCCCATTTTAAGAATAGGTAGGCCGACTAGGCAAAGGTCCAACTGTACACAATCACTGTTAACTATTTTACTCATTAATTTCTTTTATTAAAGGCTTATTGAATGTGTTTTACTGTAGGGCTTTCAAATGCTAACACTATTTATTCAAAGTTTTTATTATCACTCTTTCTTTGGGATAATGATTGAACAAATTGTGTGAAGGGATAAGGGAGTCTATTGTATATAAGAAGGAATGCTCCAAAACTAAAATTCCTAATGAAAAATATAATAAACAATCATAATAACCGTTGTAGAATGGAATAATTTCTTAAGGAACTGTCACCATTGTCCAAGTAGTGCGAATGTTTACTTCTATAAGAGCATTGATTGGAGCCCTCAGTCCATCATTCTTTGACTCTTGTCTCTCTTCTTTAAGCATTTTAAACCATCTTCGAGAATTGATATTGGGAAAAACAGACTCTCCATAAACCACCTTTATCATTACTTAGGCCTTAATTGTTTATTTTGCAGTTCAAGCAATAGCAAAATGTCAATGCAACTCCATATGTTTTGTCTATTGTTGCTGTAGGAACACTAAAAATTTTTCAACTTGCAATGGTTGCCATTGATGCATTGCTGGATTCAAAACAATGAAACCTACTGCACATATACTCGTACATTACACATTTACAATGCCACAATTTCTGAGTGTAAAAATCATTCCCATTGACCTGGACTAGAACCCAGATCCCTTAATTTCCGGCCGAGTGCTTTAGACAGTTAAGCTATTGAGGCGTCCTCTTACTATTATACATTTAGTTAGCAATAAAACATTTGGTACAATTACATTTTGGTGCAATAATTGATATGAATGAAAAAAATATGATCACACTTTATTGACCATTACTTACATTTATGATTTTTTTTAGTTTGCCTTAAGGCTATTGCTACATATAATACATTTCAGATTGTTATGTAGTTTGTTACATAGCCTGGGACACATTTCTAAAAATCCAAGTTTGTCTTTGTTCGCATGGACCTAAAGTGATGTTGATAACTATTCCTTGTTTTATTAGTGTAGATCAGAAGTGACCGAGAAATCATGCAAATGTGTGCATGCATGGTAGTTTGTTCCATGGAATTTTTAAATCAACCTATTAGTTATTGAAAACTTGGAGAAATATAGTATTTGTAGTCTGTGGGTTTATTAAGTGCCTAGATAGCTAAAATCATGTGGTTAAAAATAGAACTTTGGGTACATAAGCATCATCTTAAGGTTAAGTTGCATTTTTATAGGTCTCTGGATACAACCAAAACTTCATGAAAACTGCATCCCTCTATCATCAGTCATTTTGGTCCTGGATTGGTATTCTTCATCGTCTCACAAGAATTCTTTACTGTAATACATTAGTCAAATAGTGGTTTTCAGATATCACTTAATCATCTAGATTAGCTTATGATGTGGGTGCTAAAATTCCAATTTTCCATGTGCAAAGTGACTTAAAAGTAACAATCAACAAATATTTTTACACAGTAAGAGTGGTTTTCCTCATGTTGGAATAGTATCAGTTCAAAAAAATGTAGATGTATGGAAGCAATAGACTAGTCATAAAGCATGTGTAAGCGTATTTTTGGTTATATTCTAGTTTTAGAATAAAACAATGTAAAGGGTTGTGTATGAATATTGTAGTTTTAAATAAAACAATTAAAAGGGCTACTTATTATAAATTACTGGCAATATTGGCAAATGTACTGCTGAGATGATGCAAGTATTCGGATTCATGTAGGACACCACAGTAGAGCCATTTGCATGCAAATAATAACTATGAAAGAAATGATGCATTTGTCAGTGATGCATGACTGCAACTCATGTTAGAACTAGAATAAACAAAAAGTTTTTTAGAAATTTCCTAAAGAGTCATATTTCTGATTAATCAATGAAGTTGAATTCCACATTTAAGTAGTTACCATCAAAATGTCCATAAATTCTTAGAAACAAGTTGGTAGTTCACATGTTTTGGATGCTTCATGAAATATGCTGAAAAAAAGCAAACCAATGAAGTAACATGTATGAGATAAGCACTCTCTGATGAGAGATTGATTGTTTATATATCTTTCTCATATCCTTTATCTTCAGTCAGCTTATCTGAAGTATATAAATGCAAGAGGCCCAAATAAATTACTGGTTCAATATCAAATACCTCCAACAGGACACTATTTCCATTAATCAATATTCAGCCATTTGCCATGAATGCAGCATAGGAGTACAATAATAGTTGAAAGTGGTAGTCATTTTTATCCATCATTGTTGATGATTTTTTGGGAACATACTTTAATTGTAGCAAGGATACGAAAATGGATCTTAAATGAACTGCAATGAATGAATGTCAAATATCTTTCATTTTTTTCAGGAAGTGCCGCAGTGTTTGCTGGCAAACCAGGACGTCATAAAAGAAGTCAAGAAAAAAGAGATGATAGTCCTAGTCCATTGTTTGATGATTGGTCCCAGTGTGTACGAACGCTGGCTGTCTCATCACGAGATGCAACTGCTCACCGAATGGTTGATCATTCGGGAGGATACTGGCAGACATGTGGCCCTCAAGGAAAGGTATTATTTGGAATTCATGTAAATTTATTTTTTGTGGTAACCAAGGGTGCGCAAAGCTTCATTGTTATCAATTTTGCAGCATATCACTTAAAATTTCTACCAAATGATTCATGTTGAAAAAGATTCTTTGATTGAATATGAAAAACTATTACACCTACAAACATTCTTGAATTCTAAATTCTCATACCAAAAAACAGGAGTACTTGTGTTTGAGTTTGTATATAATGCTGGGAATAGTTAAGTTTGACACATAATTATTAATATTTCCAGAAAATTACAGGTTAAAAATACATAAAAGTTATTTGATACCAAGACTAGTTCTAGTGAGTGCATAAACTCTTTCTGTAACTAATGGAATGCATTTTCTTCATCATTACCTCAAAGCATGCACATGAATGTGATAGTAGGCTGATTAGTGAGGAAAAAATATTGAATTATATATTAAAGGTTAAGTCTTCTGTTGGAGATGCCCCTAAGGCAATGGAATTGGTAAAAATCAATGGTTAGTAATATTACATTATTATAATATTATATTAGATACCTACTCAGGAGATATATGGTCAATATTGTCACACATCAACGCACATAAAACATAGTCTTTCAAATTTTCTGAAATTGAACTTGGAATTGAAACTCAGTAATTGTTAAAAAACATTGATAATGTATGGTTTGTGCAACTTTTGGACAAACCTATCAGCCATTAAGTATCAACCTCTCCTCCCTCAAGTCACTCATATCACAGCTGGTAGGAATGGCAGTTATAGGCTCTATTTTTTATTTGATGATGCGAGAGCAAAACTAAGCAAAATGAATGGCAGATTATTGGCAAATGAATGAAGTGTTTTTGGTGACTACATTGAATACAACATGTCACCACAGTAACAAGTTTACTGTTATGAGCCAATTGGAAGTTAATGCCTGTATGTCCCTCAACCAGCTATTTATTTTATGAATGAATGTTTTTCTCAGAATTCTATGTTTATCACAAATGGTCAGTTATTATTAAACAATACAGGAGTAATTCATTCTAATGAAAAAATTGGCAGATTCAATTAATTAATTATCCATTAATTGATAATCATTTATAATTAAATTTGTAGGTAAAAATTTCTCCACTAGTGATGCTCCAATGTGAACAGTGGCCATTCTCAAGTAATATTCATCATAATTTCTGATTTATTTATTTTAAAACTTCAACCAGTACTCTCCAGCTGCACCTTACAATTCTACAAAAATAAAATGGTATAAAAAGTAGCTCAATATTTCAATCCTCAAAAACTGCAACCCTATTATTTTAATGAATTAGATTTTAAAACATTAGGAACAAATAATGCCATTATCTCTAAGAATAGATAGCTTTCTGTTGACTAGCAATTGAAGTGTGTGAATCATGGTGTAAGCAATATATTTTAAGAGGATTATATGTACTGTGTAATAAGAAATTTAGTAAATATTTTCTATTATTCATTCCATGGCCTTGAACATTGCAGCATTGGATAAGATTAGAAATGCAACCAGATGTGATAGTGCACCTCCTGCAGATGACGGTGGACCAGTCAGACACCACATACGTTCCTTCTTTAGTGGTTGTGAGTGGAGGTGATTCATTCAACACCATGAATAAGCTGAGCACAGTTAATATATTGGAAACTGACACCACAGTTTCCCTGCTTTCTGACCTGAAAGAATACTATGCTTGCATTGAAATAGCAATCAGATCATGCCGAAGTTTTGGTGTTGACTGCAAAGTAAGTAAATTATTCTTTCCTTCTAAATAAACTTATTTATTGATAATTCTTAAAGTCGGCTTAATGTTTAATTTTCATATTTGCTGTGCTTAATTCAATGGAAACTTCTGAGGACAAGCAGGGAAGGCATTTCATGAGTCACGATGAGAAAATATCGCATTGGCAGTAAACCTTCATGTGTTCATTGCTCCTCTTTTTCTATAAACCTAGGTATAATTGTTTTCAAGGTTCAGACTGTGTTATTTAAAAAAAAGTGCTCAATTTGGCTACCAGCCATCTGTTTTGGTCCTTATTTGGTATATTTCAATTGATTGGAATGAGATGAGAGAAATTAGCTTTTTCTTCTTGTTGAGTAATTAATGATAGTGCAGATTTTAATGAATTGCATTGAAACTAAGTCCTTTGTCCAGACTTTGTAAAAAAAATATTTGTTTTTATTTCATCCTTAGATTCATGGATTGAGAGTTGTGGGGTACAAGAAAAACATTGACTCAAAACCTCATACTGAAGACAACTGGGATGAAGATGAAGATGATGAGTTAGATATTGACCTTGAGCTGGATGCAGAAGCTCAAGATGACAAGGGAAATGTTCACAGAAATATAGCTCTAGATATGGCTGGGGATACCGAAATGGCTGCATTTTTAGCATCTGACTGGGAAGAAGATGGCATGGCATCTTTAAGGAGTCATGTTCAGCCTCTGTCTGCTGCACATGCACCAAAAGGTCGTTCAAGGGTTTATGTTTGGGGCTTGAATGACAAGGACCAGTTAGGAGGATTAAAAGGGTCCAAAGTGAAAACTCCAGTGCTCTCGGATGTGTTGTCAAGTCTTCGACCAACCCATATTGCTGGAGGTTCCAAGTCATTGTTTGTTGTTTCACATGAGGGAAAGGTATGACCGAAGTTGGAGTGATATTTACAATAAGTTACAATCATTCTTATGGCTTATTCTTTCAATAAAATGTAATCATATCATTGCCATTATTCATCTTGTATCTTTTGATTCTTCTTCTAATTCCTATCATTTTTTATTTTTTTCAGGTATATTCTTGTGGGGAAGGAACTAATGGACGTCTTGGACTAGGACACAGAAGCAATATTGCTACACCTCGCCAAATTGCTGCCTTAAATCAGTATGTTGTTTGCAAAGTAGCTGTGCACTCTGGAGGAAAGCATGCATTAGCCCTTACAATGGATGGAAAGGTTAGCAACAAACTGAATGTTTGGTGAAATGGTGCAAATGATTATTCTGGTACCATTTCCTCTGGTTTGAAAAAGTCATGTGTTTGCATAAGTTGGTTGTAGTTTACTACTTTATTTATACTATCGAGAGGTTATCTTGTGTGATAATACAGTGTAACCTCATAATACTAGCATAATCCATTCCACAGTCTTTCTTGTGAAGCGAAACACTTGTTTATTGAAACAACTTTTTGAATATAAATTATTGTAAAAAAAATGGGGGTAGTCCAGGGGTAGAGTATTGAACTACTGACCGGAGGGCCCAGGTTCGATTCCTGGGCAAGCCTCTTTGGGCACCCTCATCTCCACCCAAGCTTTGTAATTTTTTTGGTTACCAGATCATTCTGGGAAATCATAACGGCACAGAGAAAGGGACTGTCACCCCTGACACTATCAAGTTTAGTACTGGGTGAACTTTACCATCACCTACCAAATTGACCTTCGGATTGATTACTGTGTTAATGGTTTATTTTGAAATGCGATAATGTGTTCCTATGTGTGCCTGATTTCTTGGATACTGGTTGGAGTTGTGTGGTGAAACTTGGGTATGTGAATGGTGTTGCATGCATCTGTTCTACGTGTAAATATGTCTTCAATCGGTTCCATAAATCCAGAAACCTAAACATGTGGTCTTCAACTGAAGTGCCCAATTTATTGGATACTGGGTGGTGTTCAATAAAGACATCAAAAAGAAACTAAAGAATTGCAAAGGATTTGCCGATAATAACCTACTCTTAAAGACACCTGTTAAGGTTCTCCCTAGAATGGCATTATGTGCATTTAAATCAAGCGTAAAACCTGAGGATCTTGAGGAAGGTTTGTAGAACCAAAATGACCAAAGTGAGATCACTTATGGAGGTGCTGCAAGGTTCCGCTCTTGCCTCGATCCCTCTGACCAGAACACAATGAATCAAAACATTGTCTCTAGACAAGGTAGATCTAGAAACATTTGATTTTGTAGATGCTTGAAAATTTTCTAAAAATGTAAGTCAAAATTATCATTATTTAAATTTCTGGTATGCATAGGCACTTCATTATTAGGGTGATACCTCACACACATGGTACAATGCTACTGTTTCCTACAACCTCCACTTCACATTTAGCCTTATGTTTTGGACTTAACACTTCTTGAAGGCTCATGGAGTTTCTAAATGGTAAACAAGTACTGGTTTGATTTTTAAATTGCTGCTTGCATTTGTGTAAAATAGCAGCATGAGATGGGCCTTTCATTGCCTTTTGGTTGGGCATTGCATATTCTTTTACTGTTATGTACACAAATATAGGTTTGCTTCAGCATCTTTTTCCCAAAGAGAACCATCTCATCATAACTAAAAACGTTGTGGTAGGTAAACCTCAGAATTTACAAGCTTCTTGTCGTCACGGATGAAGTTCTCTGCTGCCTTTGACTCAGAGCCTGCTACTTCACAATGCTATGCAATGCCATGGATGATGGTTCTTCTTATTAACTTCTCAAACCAACCACGACTCCCCTTAAATTCTTTTTGGCCTTTAAGGATCCTGGCAGCTTCTAAATAAGGTTAATCAAAATCTCTTTCCCCTTCTCACGAATTACATTCTTATAAATGGTGTCGCGTTGCAGTTACTTTTCATTTATTTGTATGAGAAGCAACCTTCCAACATTGTTGAGAATGCTTAGTGGTTGTGTAGATTCTCTAGTTACTCTATTTGAAGCATCTATATCCTTAGTCTTGTCAGTGTTCTTGAAGAAAATGTCAGTCGTTGATGTTGACCATTGTTGATGTGCATACTAGATCAGCCATACTCACACCTTGTTCCCAATTTTCAGTAGTTTTACTTTCATTGTTACTGCTATTTTTATTTCTGAAAGGGCTCCCTTCTTATGAATTTTTCTTCGGGGTAAATTTTAAAACTATGCACAAAATATTATTGAACTTTTCACCAAAAATCACTGATAACATGTTTGAACACAAATATGGAAAATGTGTGAATACTAGCAATGCTAAGATGCTTGTAGAATGAGTGCTGGAGACAAACTCTAGTAGCAGAAATGCAATGAATCCAGGAACTCCCCTCTCCTTATCACTCATTATGCGAAAAGTTGCTCATTAAGTGAGTCTTTTGGGACTAATATTTTTGCTCATTATGTAAATTACTCACTGTGCAAGGTGCTCATTAAGCTAGGTTTTACCCTATATTGTCGTATTTATCATTATGTTATTTAATGGCTATGCCTCAGCCTGATTTTATATCCACTTCAATTAGTTTAATGTAATTGATTTTTTTGATAGCAGTTGCAAGAGAAATCATTGTTATTTTGCCTTTATATAGATGTCTTGTTTATCTTAATGTCAAGAGATCTTCTTAAATAATAGCTGTGTAGTTTACTGAACAGAGTAATTACCAGCTAAAATAGCACTTTTCTTTCATTTAGCTCCTTATGTAATTATTAATCAACTCTTAATTGAACAGTAATTGATGTTATTTTGTGTTTTAGGTTTTCTCATGGGGAGAAGGTGATGATGGTAAACTTGGCCATGGAAGCTGCCTTTCAGTCCATTCGCCTCGCATGATTGAAGCACTGCGAACCAAAAGAATTCGAGATATAGCTTGTGGCTCTTCCCACTCGGCAGCTGTCACTGCATCTGGCGAACTTTACACCTGGGGGCTCGGAGAGTATGGTCGTTTGGGTCATGGAGACTTAGTTTCTCAGCATCGACCCAAGAGAGTCAGAGCTCTGGCTGGTCTACGTGTTATTCAGGTACTTTCGTCATGGTTGATGAAACATCACCATGAAATAAAAGTAATGGCTTTGCAATATACCATGATTGGGTCATTGTACTATCATGTCTTCTTTTTATGGCTATATTCAAAAGTGTAGTAAAACATAAAATTTACTTTGGTGAAGAAACCATTTTAAACCAATTAAAACCAAGTTTTATGTATAATTGAGGCCAGAAAAAATATTTTCAAAGCTTTTGTTGACGTTTTACAAATTTAATGCATAACTGCTTTTCCTATGATAAATTTTGAGTTCTGCTTGATTTTCTATTTATTACCTTACAAAAATTTGAAAGAAGTGTAACTTAATATTATAGAAACCGCTCCCACTGGAAAAAACAAAAGCACAATATTTCTGACAGTTAAAACTAATCCACTAGGAGATTACTCAGTGTACAATGGGTGACAGTGTGCCTTAATAACAAATTTAATTGTGAAAACTGATTTAGATAAAGCAAGCAGAGAATAGTAAACAAATTGTAAATATCAATTATAGATATTATGAAAAAATATGGTACAAAAGAATAAATAAGTTTCTCAAAAAGATTTTATGTAATTATTGGAAAAGAAGTGATGTAATGAGCTCTTTACTTCAGCATTTCATATTTAAGTCTATCTACATAATTTCAAAATGGTATGAAATCAGGCACATATTTTGTTAATTCAGAGTATATACGTGTGACATGGTTGGGTTATATTTCAATTTCATTATGAAACTGTCGTATACAATTGCATTTGAAACTTTGAAACTTGAACTCTTAAATTTCAACCAGAAACACATATTCCATTGATTCCTTTCATTATCTTTGTTCCATTTATGTATGCATGTGTGAAGTATATCAAAACTATATCTACAGGTGGCATGCGGATCCAGGGATGCACAAACTCTGGCTTTGACATTGGATGGTAGTGTATTTTCTTGGGGTGATGGTGATTTTGGGAAACTGGGAAGAGGAGGAAGTGAAGGCTGCACACTGCCACGAAATGTGGAGCGTTTAAATGGACAAGGTGTAATTCAGGTTGAATGTGGAGCCCAATTCTCCTTGGCACTTACTGAAGCAGGAGAGGTCTGGACCTGGGGGAAAGGTGACTACTTCCGTCTTGGCCATGGCATTGACAGGCATGCCCGGAGACCAACCAAAGTTGAAGGAGCTCTGCTTGGTCGTCGGGTGGTACAAGTAGCAGTGGGAGCTTTACACTGCCTTGCAGTCACTGATGATGGCCAGGTAATAAAAATAATATTCTTAATTCAACCATGTCATTGTGTCAGGATTAGTGGATGTCATCAGTACAAAATAATGTGTGTGTGTGTATAGATATTATGCACAATTACAATTAATAATAGTAAATAAAAAAAGGATTGGCCCAAATATAGACATAACTCACTTATATTTGGGTAGTTTCAGCCACCTTCATCAGGGTATAAGAAGTCACTGATACTAAAGTGAAGAAACAAAGGAATACTGGGAGGTGGAGGGTTAAAGAGAAGGGCATATATAATGATTGGTAATTGAGAGGAAGGTGTCAGTTATAGAAACAACTTAGTCCAGGGGGGTGGCAAGATTTAAAAAGAAAGATACAAGTTAACTCTCGAGTCCTTAACTGTATTGGTCTGGCTGTTGACTGGAGGGAGGTCAAATTACTAGGCAGCAGTTATCGAAGTTTTCACTGTGCGTAGTTGGGTGTCTGGCAACGGAGAGGGAGACAGATGGGGAGGATGAGTCACAGGATACTCTGTGGTTGTTGATTCTAATATGTAGGGGAGTGGTGCATTGGCCAATATAGATAGCTGGGCAGAGGGTACATTGTAGGTGGTATATGATATTTTTTTAAATGCAGGAAGATGACAGGAGTTTATTTAGGATGGTGTTGTTGTGGAAGGGAGTTTGTTACAAGGATGGAGCAAGTTTTGCATCTAGCCCGATTGAATGGAGTTGGAGGGGTTTTGGGAATTAAAGTCAATCTATAAACAGGCCTTGTGGATTTGAGAATATTACGAGGGTCATCCGGAAAGTAGTACCCGTTCGTGAAATAAAGACACAAAAGTAAATATTAACAAACATAAAAAATTTTATTTGAAAGAGGATACTTTAAACTACTTCTCAACATAATCTCCAAGCAAATTAAGGCATTTGTCATAACGTGTGACAAGTTTCTGTATTCCTGCTGCATAGTCCTTCGCCGCCAGCTCATTGAGATACGCGAGGGACCCATCTTGCACAAATTTTTTCATAATGCAGATGGTGTTTAACAATTTCATGAACAATTGTTCGAGAAACATTGGGAAAATGCTCACAGATGTCATCAATTGTGACGCGCCGATCGTTCCTCACGAATTCGTCAACTGAGCTCACCAGTTGGTCTGTAATGACAGACGGTCTCCCCGAACGCTCATCGTCGTGTGTGTTCCCCCTCCCCATGTTGAAGTTGCGACACCACCGCCGAACAGACGACTCGTCCATTACATTGTCTCCATACACCTCCTTTAATTGGCGATGAATATCACATGGGCGAACGTTTCTTGCATTGAGGAATTTAATCACTGCCCTCACTTCACAACTGGCGGCGTTCTCAATTTTTTTAAACATTGTAAACAATCACAGAAACAACACAGGCAATGCTAGCGTCACGCAACTTGGCTCAGAGAAGGCAGACAAGCCACTGAAGCTATCTGACCTCGTCCAGCGGCTACTCGCGTCGTCAGCACTTCATGCGGCACGAACGGGTACTACTTTCCGGATGACCCTCGTAGAAAGATTTTCTGGATGTTTAAATGTTACAGTTGAGCATTTTGAGAGTAATTTGGCATTGGCTTTGTTTTCAGAGAGGATAGGAAAAAGGTCTCTAAGAATACTTTAAAGGGACTGAAGGCCAGGAAGTAAATTGTGCAGATGAATAGACTGCCATATTTATCCTTATTAAGGATTTTTTTGTGCTAAATGGGATCTGGCTAGCTATGTCGGTTGAGAGAGGCATGGAGGCTTAAGAGGAATTTATTCAGGGAATCAGGGTTGTTGCAGATACAGTGGCCTCGGATTGAGAGTGAGAGAGTATGGAATTGACTACAGAGTGTGGAGAGGATGACAGCTATTAAAATGAAGATATAATTGCTTGTTAGTGGGTTTGATATGGACTGAGGTATAGAATTTGTTGTTGAGGAGAGAGATTTGTACTTCTAAAAATGCGACTTGAGTGGAAGAAATGGTAGAAATGAAGGAAACAGAGGATATTGTATCGAGGCTACTCCATCCTCTCCCCATCTACTTCCAGTATTCCTCAGTTCTACATTGCCCTAAAACTTCATAAACCTGGGATTCCTTACCAACAGATTGTTCCCACAAAATATAAGAGATGAGCTATTTCTCTAAAACCATTCTAAGTATTCAATTTCCAATGTTGCTGACAGACAGCAATCCCAATATATCCTATAGAAATGGATTGCAATATCATATTATACCTAAAGCTGATTTGTTTTCAATAGAATTCCCTATGATTTCCATACCTGATTGACATTTATAGGTATTTGCATGGGGAGATAACGATCATGGTCAGCAAGGTAATGGGACTACAGCTGTTAACAGGCGACCGGCCCCTGTGCGAGGACTTGAAGGTGTGAAAATCAATCGAGTGGCATGTGGATCATCCCATTCCATTGCATGGACAGTGGAAGAAGATGTGCCTGATGCAGGTCGAGCCACAGCAATATCTGATACATTAATGCCTAACCCTTCAAGAATGCCATATACAGAGTTTGTCCCTCCATCACGAGATCCAGTAGCATTTGCTGTAGAGCGTGATCCTTTGGGCTCTGCCATGCTGGGAATGGCTGTTATGACATCTGATGATGATGGTGAGATACAGTAGAATATTAAAAACTGAGTATAATGTGGAAAACTTGCCAGCTTACTTCTTGTCACTTTAGAATCCTCACATTAATTACAATGTTAGGTATCCTTTTAGGTAAATTTTGGTTTCCTGGAAAGAGGAAATGAATACCTTTTTCAGTTTTGTTGCTCCTCAGACAATTCCTCTTTGAACTGGAGATGGAAACTTTGATTATAAGTTTTAGCTAAAGAACTTATATTCATTTATTAACTTTAATTTAAATTAGCAAATATTTGATTAAATGCTTGGTTCCCTTTCAGTTAAAGCTTCCTGAAAAAAATATAAGATGAGCCATGCCTATTTAGTCCCTAATACCTCCTTCATTTATTTAGGTACTGGTGCAACAAATACACCACCTGCAGGTGCAGCTACAGGAGCACCATCCCACGCCTCATCTTCCACAATAAATTCATCCAATGTGACTTTATCAAGGCCATCACTTTCTAAGATGATAGTAAGCCTTAAGACAGACACTGCAAAGCAGGTTGCTCTTCAGCATGTCCTGGATGCTCTACAGGTTTGTGTTCTTTGGGATGTTCTGTATATATGTATACATTTCAATAAGTCAGAATTTAATGTTACTCAACAATTTCAAAGTGTAAAAATCATTTGCCTTGACTGGGATTCAAATCCGGATCCTTCTATGTCCGGCCAAGTGCTTTAGCCAATTAAGCTATTGAGGCGTTCTCTCTGCAGTTTCTTTAAATTTTTCAAAGGTAAAAACAGCCTAAGTGTTTAAAGCTGACTTTAACCAAGTGGACTGTGGTGTGTTGCGCATGACTACAAATGCCTGTGACATTGTATGTATGGTATTTCATCACAACATCTTGCTCCTTTATAGCCCCCAAAATTTCAGAGTTTAAGAGGATGCTTTGATAGCTTAACTGGCTGAAGCGCTCGGCCGGATATGGAGGGATCCAGGTTCGAATTCTGGTCAAGGGGAATGATTTTTATACTCTGAAATTCTTGCATTGAAATTCATATTAGTGGATGACTCGGTTAAAAGTTACTGTTGCGGCATCTCCCGCAGTCTCTTGTAATATAGTCTATTTATCCCCTTTCTCCTCTAATTTATTTCATAATCCTAGGTAACCTTTCTCATTAAATACAAAGAACTTGCAGAATGCAGTATGTTCTCTAATATCTTGTAATAAATGGAAATCAATTCTATTAATGGTTTTGGTCAGAATGCAGGTTTCATAGTACCATATATATTAACATGCTGCTTACATGAATGCAAGTTTGATAATGTAGTGCCCTAATTTTAATTTCATTAAACTTTTTATATGTTTAGGGTAAGTTTTTGGAAGAAGTGATAATAGTTATTTTTTATTTGCTTTATTCCTTCAAGCTAGTAACACACTTCTATTTTCTCAGGTACTTTTTGCCCGAGATGCAGTTGTGGCCATTTTGTCTGCTCATATTGATGCAAGCAACATACCTCACAACCCTCCATCCAAGATGCCAACTAATCTGATTAGGAGAGCGTCAAATGCTGATGTCCAGGGGCAGCCTATACAACCTGTTGACACATCACCAGAGGAACCAGATTCTTTGGTGAGTGTCGTTGGTCCCGAGATCCTTGGAGAGGAGGACCTTGCTCAAGGAGGAGGAGAAGCACCAGCCTCAGAAACGGAAGGAGCAGCAGGAGATGGGGAAGGGGCCGTAGGGGTTGCCTTGAGTCCACATTATTCCACTACTCCTGAAAGTGAGGAAGCTGGTATGGCGGCCTCTGTGGATCAAATGAATGCTGCTGTAGTTGCAAGCCCTCTGTCAGTTTTTCCCTCATTGATCTCAAGTGCCACTTCCCATTCATCTGCGGGCAGCAGAAGAGGTTCCAAGCCCTTGAGTAGTGGTGTAGTCAGTGCAGTGCCTTCATCACTAGTTACACAGGTGAGCAGGATGCATGATAGTTAATCTTGAGAGGCAACTTTGAGTTAGAATTCTCCTAAGTAATAAATGTAATAAGTGAGATCATTGAGCATCTTGGGAAACTACATTTGTATATTTGCTTGATGATTGCTTTTGATATCTGACCATTTTCTTATTTAAGATTTGCTGTATTTGATTTGTGTTGTGTGGGGTATGGGCAATATATGTTATAACTGGCAATCTTATTCTAATGTCATCAAAATTAGTATTTTAAATAATTTCTACTATTATAATCTTTAATTTCTGAGAAATTAGATTTGAGCATGGTAAGTATAAACATCCATCTCAAAAAGATATTCCATCTGCCGAATTTCTGTAAGCATTTTTGTTTATGGTGGTAACAAAATTCAATATGAACTTCAATTATTTCCACTGTATGCTATGCAATTCATTTAGAAGTTTAAAACAATGCGCTAAGTTTTATGGCAATTATTATCAACATATACCACTTTCATTATCTGTTTCGTACACC
Source organism: Hetaerina americana (assembly GCF_022747635.1). Taxonomy (NCBI): domain Eukaryota; kingdom Metazoa; phylum Arthropoda; class Insecta; order Odonata; family Calopterygidae; genus Hetaerina; species Hetaerina americana. Next base: position 67,330,435 of record NW_027287095.1, on the reverse strand, counting down.
TTCGTTGCTTACTTGTTGTATACTACCTTGATCAAAAATTTCCCGGAATTTATTCAGAAAATTAAAAATACAAGTTTATTCATCTAAATCTATATTGTCCCCTTCAAAGTAATCCCCATCGACTGCAACACACTTATGCCAGCGCTTGATCCAATCCTCGAAACATTTTTTATATTCGGTTTTCGGTATGTCCATCAGTGCTCCCTGCGATTTTTCCATTACTTCCTCTCGGCTGCTAAAACGCGTTCCCCGTAATGGTTTTTTAACTCGATTGAACAGAAAAAAGTCACAGGCAGCCAAATCAGGTGAATTCGGTGGCTGTTGGATGGTATTTGTTGCATTTTTCGTCAAAAAATTACGAATAATGATAGCACTGTGCGACGGTGCGTTATCATGGTGCAAAATCCACGAGTTTTCTGCCCACATTTCTGGTCTCTTTCGGCGAATTGCTTCACGCAAACGTCTCATAACGCCCAAATAATACTCTTTGTTTACTGTCTGGCCTTCTGGCAAAAATTCATGATGCACTACACCGTTGTAATCCATGAAAACCGTCAGCATTGCCTTCTTTTTTGACTGGTTTTTTTGGTCTCGGCTCATTTGGTGAACGCCATTCACTTGCCTGATGTCTGGATTGCGTGTCGTACTCATAAACCCACGTCTCGTCTCCAGTAATGATCCTTTTGATGAATGTGGGATCGGATTCAGCCTCGCAAATCATGTCTTTTGCGACGTCAACACGGTCTCTTTTTTGCATGAAATTGAGGTCTTTTGGCACCAACTTTGCTGCTACACGACGGAAACCCAAATCATTAACCACAATGTCTTGGGCGGATCCATAGGCAATGTTCAAGTCCTCCGCTATTTCTCTGATGGTTAATTTGCGGTTATTGACCAACATTTCTTTTACTTTATCAATTTTTTCACCGACTTTCGATGTCGATGGTCTGCCACTGCGTTCATCATCTTCGATTGACTCACGACCACTTCTGAACCGCTCGTGCCACTGGTAAACGACCGTTTTTTTTAGAGAATCGTTGCCGAAACACTTTTCCAACATTTCCAACGTCCGTGCGCCACTAAATCCGTTTTTTACGCAAAATTTAATACAAGTTCGTTGTTGCAAATTTAAATCCATTTCTGCAATTGTAAAAAATCGCCAACACACACAGAGATAGATGTACTCTTGGCTACGTAACTTTTGCAAATGTCAAGTTATGACACTAAGATTTAAAGGGAATATCAACAACAGATGTACCAATTTAACAAAAAAACAGAACTCAAATCGGAACGATGGGAGCGCCACACGGTGGTTATTCCGGGAACATTTTGATCAAGGTAGTATGTTGTCGTCCAGTTAAGTAAATATAATTAAATGTCTCCTTTCATCATTTATTTACATTTGCAGTATCATTTTTATAATCTTCTTGTAGCAGAAAATTATTTTGGGTTGAATTCCCTCTGGTCAAAACAAAAGTAACAAGGGTTCCCTTAATAATGCTGAATGATGAGTAATCCTGAGTCAAGAGAGGCATTTATTTTTTTTATTTTTACTGTAATTATTGGAATAATTTTACCCATTATATTTCTGTTTAACTTGATTAATTAATGTTGGCATACTGTAGCTCGAATATAATTATGGAATTGTCCTTTTTTTTAGGTTCAAGCTGTTGGTGTTGAAGCAATGCCAGAAATGAGGGATGATCTTAAGAGCAATAAAATATTGATTCCTCCAGATCAAGGAGCACATAAAGGTCAAGGCAGCCTGGATGATTTGGTTAAAATCTTGAACCGTGATGATGCCCGCTCCCTTGTTGACCTCTTGAAACTTGCTGTTGGAGCTCGCATGGGATCCAATTTCCCTGTCAGTGGCTCAGTTCGACTTGGTGAAGGGGAAGCAGCAGCTGAAATAATATCAAGAGTACTTGTTGTTTTGGCCAAGGTTCATCCAGGGATTGGAGAAATGTTGTTAGAAATGTGCATAACAGAACTGGAGGATGTAGCTTCAGGTGAAGGTGAAAACAAAGTGCTTTCAGTAATCCGAGGAGGAGGTCTTTCCACTCCTGTATCTGCAGATGGAGGTTCAAGATCATTATTGGTCCCAAGACCTGTTGTCCAGGAAAGCAGCCATCCATACACTGATGATGCATTCCTATTTGGCCATGTCCACATTCCAGGTTGGTGAAAGTCTTATGAGTAACATACAAAAATCACTCATTCATTGTACTTCATAATTTGATATAGAGTGGAATTCAGCATTATGCCCATTGACTGTAGAAATTTTTGCAGGCGTCAGCTCTAATGATACAAATTACAATACATGGTTTGTATAAAATGTATCATGAAAAGTTTTGGAAAAATAATGTATTTTAGATATTGCTACAATGCTTCAGAATTCTGCAAAGTACAAAGTCTGTTGAGTGTCAATACACTTTTTTCAGCAACTTTCTGATATCTGGGTTTGTGTTCAGCAGGTGTGATGGAATAAGGAAAGGTCCTTCACCTAGCTATGCCGCCCAAAAGGAGAGTGAAGGTTTCTCTGCTTTGGAAATGTTGGCACTTAATTCATATTTATAATATTAGTGTGACATTCTCATTTTACTAAAAAAATTAATATAAACAGTTTTGCTTTCTTTGCAACAATAATTTGCTGAAGTTTGAATTAATTCTTCTGAACTTACATAATTCATATTTTAAATAGTTATTACTTTGATTGTCTATAATGAGAAATAAAATGCTAAAAAAAAGGTTGTATCTTGTTCTATGTTGTCAACAATAGAATTGTTTACTAGTCTCTTCCAAGATTTCCTAGGTTAATTAATCAATTGATGGCAAATAAATAATTGAGTAATAATTTCCTGTGTTCATTTATAAGGCATTTAAATTATGTTAATTAAAAACTCATTCAATGGAAATAATATATAAAGAAAGTGTTGGATACGTTCAAGCAGTTTGACTTTTATTGAAAAATAAATTATGTGAAAATATGCCATTCAGTTTACTCTACTCATTTTCTTTTATTAAGCTATTCTTGATTGAAATCTGAAAATATTCCAGGAGTGGAAGCACTTCGTGTTGAATTTGATCGTCAGTGTTCTACAGAAAGACGCCATGATCCTCTTGTTATAATGGATGGTGCTGGCCGAACATTAGCCATTCGTTCAGGAAGGGAATGGAGTGATTGGTCCGCAAATCTTTACATTTCAGGTAAAATATATTCCATTCAGTCAATATAAAAATTAAAAAGGTGTTTTTCTGACTTATTTAAATTCACCATTCACATATTTAAAATAAATAGATATCATCATATTTTTTGGATAATTTTAAAATTTCCATCTAGAAAAAGTAATAAAAATTTATAAAATTTTAATCTAGATAATATAATAATCTGTTAATAATATAGATAATGTAATACAGTGGAACCTCACTTAAAGAGCATCTCACACAGGTAGTTATTCGCATAACAATCAAAAATTTTGGTCCCAAAAACAACCTTTAATGGTGAAGCAGCTAGCTCTGAGTCTTAAGGCAGAAGAGAACTTCATTGGCGACTTCAAAAAGCTCATAGATTCTGAGGGTTACCTGCCACAACATGTTTTTAACTGTGACAAGGCGGGTCTCTTCTAGCCCTTAAGAAGTGACAAACAGCAGGCTGAATGAGATTTGGAAGTTACAGGAAACCTTTGCATTGTTCCATGCATATGAGGCATCACCCAAATAAGGCAGTGGCAATGCGAATCATAAATTTATTTAACAATCATTCTGAGTTGCATTTTTACCATATTTTTAAGCATCAGCGAAATAGTCTCTAGATAGCTTCCCAGTAAAAAAGAATCAGGTAAGTATCATAAATAATTAACAATTTATTTCGATATTTTTTTACTTTTACAAATCAATTTTGCATTCTTAGTTGCTTCATTCCACAATAGAAGAAGAAGTGAACATTATCCAAAACAATGTATACATAATTTTCTTTAAATAAACCTTGTACGCAATTAATTTTTTTCATTATGGAATGGCTAAACCTATTTTGCATTAATTTATACTCAAAAAGTTGTTTCAATAAACAAGTGTTTCACTTTACGAGAAAGCTCACAGAATGGATTGTGCTCATACAGGATTGTGCTCCTGTATTATGATGTTCCACTGTAATTTAGAAAGTTTTTATCAAGATAATTATCAACTATCCATTGTGTTGGTATGATGCTTGTATTCTCTGATGGTTAAATTTCATTATCATTTAATAAGGGCATTGATTTCTCACCATAAAAAGTAATTTTCTGTGCTGAAATTGATAGCATTTTATCCTGAGTCCAAATCTGACTGTACAAAAACTGCAGAATTCATTATGTTTTCTGTTGTCTCAATTTCCTGGAAAATATACCATTTGCTTCATTACAGATACTTTTTCTCCAAATACAAAGAGTCCTTTTTAGTACTGTTGTTAAATCTCTGTACACCTTATAACCTAGGCAATGAACTGCGATGGAAATTCACCAGTGACGGCTCTGTAAATGGGTGGGGATGGCGCTTCACTGTGTACCCAGTTGTCTACATGGATGCAGAAACTCAGCGAAATAGATACTCATGTCAGGATATGTTGCGTTCGGATCGCTCCCTCCTCTGGAGACCATCAGTGGATTTGGCCATGGCTCTCCTTGATGCTGGTGGCCGGGGATGTGGCTGGGGCCTTGGGCTCCCCGCACGTCTCCTCGCTCACTCTTCCCCCTCCTCACCTGCCTCAGCATCATCTCCAGCCTCACTTTATGACCGTGGCATTGTGTCACGCCTTGCTGCAGCACTTGCAGCCTGTGCCCAGTTAGGATCTTTGGGTGAGTCACATTATTTTTCTCTCGTACCATTTTACATGAATTTTTCCTTAATCAAAGGCTTACACATGCTACTGAAACAGCTTATGTAATTGTATATCTGGCTGAAACACTTCATCTCGCTGACTGTTTTATCTCTGCTGACAAAATCAATCAAAAAAGGCAGATTCTGTGATTGCCATAACTTAAATCCAGCTGTGTTTTTTTTAGCAATTATAGCATTGTGGCTTGATTGAAATGAAGTCACCCAAAAAACAAATCAGTCATGAAAAGCATGTACTCCCAGAAATTATGATGGACTGGCTGAGATAGTAGAAATTGTGTGGCCATAAAATGCAATTTTTCCACTCAGTTTTACCATGTACATTTTTATGCAGATGTTGAATCTCTCATTATATCGAGAAACCGCTGTTGTTGGAAATGCAAATATAATCAATATGTAATCCTCACTTTTTTGATTTCTTTTAAAGGTAAATCATAGACTAATAAAATGTGCCTTGGGCACTCATCATACAGAGATTCTTGTTAAATGACACACACATTTGATCAAGATTTTACTGTATGCCCATAGTGCTTGATATTTCATTTAACTGCACACTGATGCTTTACATGAAATGCATGTAATTTATTTTAGTTTCTAGCTATAAGCTAAGGGTAAAATTTTAGAAGGCTATTTAAAAGAATGAATTATCAGTTATTTATAATGCCCATTTTATTTTTAACAATACTTTTGCTCAAACTAAATTTTTCTAAACTTCCTGTTCTAATAAATGCATTACACCTTTTCTATTGTACAGAACTAGAATGTCAAGGAGATTTGTTCTAAAATTTTCCGAAAATCAATAATTCTTTGAAAAATTTTATCCAACTCATTGAAATGATTGTATATTTTTCCCTGATTTCTTTCAGCTGCTCCTCAGCGAATGTGGTCCCTACAACGATTACGTCGACTGCTGCTGTCTGGATTAGGAAAGGCTGTGGACATGCCATCTCTACTATCTTCCCCAACAGGCACCCTTGCAAAAGGCTTGAATTCTTCACAAAATATGTCACAGATATCCTCCAGTTTCCAAGATCAACATCTTCGTCCTTTTCCTCTGGGTACAGCAGCAATACCACCAACCTCTCTACCAATCCACAGTGGCGTTGCGCCTACTGGGACATCTGCATTATCCATCCTTTTGAAAGGCCTTCCGGAAGCACTTCTACGCCAGTATGAGTATGAAGATCCTATTGTCCGTGGTGGAAAACACCTTATGCATAGTGCCTTCTTCAAAGTAAGAATTATTTAATATCTTTACCATGTACTCTTGCCTTTACAATGCTCTACAACCTTGATGTGGTGGAAGGGCTTGTATAGTCTAAAACCTCCTGGAGCTATGCTTGTGGGAGTAATAATAACTACCACTAGTAGGTTACCCATGCCAGATAGGTTGAAGGGTGAGAGCCAGATGAAAGGTAGTTCAGGCAGCGTCAGTTCCTCAGTTAGATGACTGCCAGGGCATCCAATCCCAGTGGGATGGTCATTTGAGTGATGATGTCAAATTAAAAACACTGTTGAGGAAGCAACAGAAAACCACCTCAATTATTTATCCCATATAATAATGATGGACAGAGAGTTGGGTTTGAGATTTGACTCCTGACAACAATGGGATTCAACCCATTTGGCTATTTGTCATGGCTGGTGGCAAGTGAAGCAAGGCTTCCAAAGTCATCTCAGGAAATACTTGCAATGAAAAATTAACAGCAGTGGCCCAGAAGACAGGAAAGGGACCAAACCAGTTATACAGGGTGCAGCAACATAACTTCCTCTTTTCAAATGCAAAATTATTTCCAAAAAGGAAGTTATGTTGCCAAACCTTGTAATAGGGACCTGAATTATTTAGGCAATGTCAAGGGCAGGAATACTAGGAAATGTATAGCAGGTGATGGAGGGAAAGAATATAGAAAATATATTTTAAGGCTTTACGAGAATGAGAGGATAATAGGGATTACTCAAGCAATTTTTGTAGAGCAATATACAGCAGAGGGGAAAAGATCAACAAGGGATGGCAATAGTATTGAACTATAAGTTACGAAGAAGTGTAGTAAAGACAGGGCAAGTGAGTGACATTGTTCCGGTTATTCCTGCAAGAAAAAATTGAATAGTAAAGGGGAATTGGAATACAATGTTAGGTAAAGGAAGAGATACTAGTGAAACTCTGGGAATAAGGAATGAGAAATATATGGAATTATGAATGACTGTGAGGAGAAAGCAATAAGAAAGTAGGTATACATTATTATGAAAATTAGACAGTATGGTTGGTACCTTATTTTTCAAATAATTCACAGTTGATTGGACTGCATCAAAAATTGAACTAACTAAATGCCTCAGAAAGCTTCATCCTATTATTTATTCTATTGGCTTACTGAAAGTCAATACTGCTCACGAGAATCTTAAGTTGTAATGCAAATATCTTCTGTTGTAATAATTCAACAAATATTTTTTTCAATGTTTTTTATGTTGAAATAGTTACCTTAAGGAGTAATAAGTTGAAAAAAATAATTTTTATTCAAAAAATAATTTTGACATAATTGGGTTAACTAATTGCTACATGTTAGAAGAAGGAAGCCAAGACCAAGTGCAACTCTACCTATGTAACAAGAGATTGAGTATTGTGCAGTGAGATGAAATTTGGGTGTTGTCAACATGGACAGCAACTGGATAATAAAAATTTAACTTTTGGCCACCCTTTAGTAAAAGAGGACATGAATGTGTGTGTGTAAAGTAGTATAATCTTTTGATTTTCTGTCTTTGTGTTTCCTCTGACTGAATTTAATCCATTGAAATTGTTTCTAGTAATTATGTTTTACTCCAAATGTTTGTCTCAATGATTTAGGCACTCGTGGCCCTTGGCTGTGACTTGGGACTAGATTCACTGCCTTGCTGCTCTGAGAATCACAAGTGGGCATGGTTTAGACGCTACTGTATGGCTGCACGTGTTGCATCTGCACTTGTGAACAGAACACCGCTTCCAATCAGTTTTTGCCTTGAGGTATTTGATCATTTTATATTTCATATATCATGGTATTAACTTGACAAATTTTTCCCAGAATTCCATGAACCCTTATTGTGATGTATAGGCATTGATCATTTTGTCAATCATGTAAAATATTAATTGGTTCCATGTGTCAACTTTAAAAACATTTTTAACCCACACAGGTGCAGCAGAAAATTGCAGAAATGTTACCGGAAGGTGAAACCTTAACCTTGGACCATGAAAATCATTCCATTTTCCGCCAAGAACACGATGAGCAACTTCTTTTGTGGCTTAATAGGTGATTAACCGGCTTCATTTTTGTCTTTAAAACTGACTACTGACCAATTTCAGCTTGAAAGAATTAATAACTAATTGAAGAGTACCCTATGGTGGGTAGATTATAAATGAATGCATAACTCCATATGAAGTCCAGTTTAGGGACTGCTCTTAACTTTGAAATAGATGATATGGACCTGAAGGAAGTTGTGTGTGTTTTTTGGACTATTGAGTTTTTTTTTGCCATAGATTAAAGCAGAAATGTGATGCCTTAAAAATGCACACAACAAACTTTGCTATAATAATAATGTGAAAACATTCATTGGTATAAGATGTTTTGGAAATTTTTCAAAAATCAAATTTTATCAAGTGAAGAGACCAGATCATGACTCCAAATTTCATAATAGCCACATTTCCATTTCTGCGTACAAAAAAGTATGCAAAGGCCTTTGCTTTTTGTTGAGGGCTTCTCTTAGTTTCAAATTGAACGATATTTTGAATTTAGCCGAATTGAAATGGCAAATATTTTCTGTATGTGGAATCACAATAATGAGGTTGACTCTAGGGCATACTTTCTTGCTCATCTTTACTTTCGCTGTCCCCACGTCTTATTCTTGCCATCTTCTTCCCCTTAATCTTGATCTATTTTGATGCAAATAATATCACTTACCAGTAAATTACTGTCACCTTTGTCTGCAATTGCCATGCATATTCCATGTTATCTATACAGGTTCATATTAAGGATTTATGTGATGCCATCACACCATTCCTTTCTGGCTTAGTGATGAATTATTTGAAATTTATTTTGTAATTGAACCTAAAGGCTTGCGTTCTAATGTGCCTTCCATATCATGACCTAATACTTAAAACATTCATGGGGATTCTATTGTACACATCATTTTTGTCTCTGCGTTTCTTTCAGTGCCATGTTCTCTTTTTCACCATTATTACCCTTTTTTTTCCCTGGTTTAGGTCATTATAAAAGTTAAAAAGGGAATTTGCTTGGTGTATGGAATTTGGGAAAATTATTATAACCTTATTTGACTTCGTAAAGTCAAATAAGGTTATAATAGTCAAGGCTTCTCACCAAGTTCTTACAAAGTTCTTAATTTACAAGGATAGGAAACAATTTTTTTGAACATGGTTGCAAAAATAGTATCACAAAATTTGTGACGGCCCTTGTTTCAACCAACACGTTCATAAATGAGAAAAATTCATAGTCATTACTGAACTTACATTTTAGCAAAATATTATAATAAAATATTAAACACAATTATTTTAATGCATTTTTCCCTTCATTTTACGTGCCTTTAAACTTTTTATGAAAGAGCCTTTGGATGCTGAATGCTGTCTTCTCTTTATGCTGGTGAAATGCCTGTGTGAGCAAATGAAATTCCTTTACGTGAGAATATGGTGCTAGATGATAGAACTGATTAATCATATGTTAGGAAACTTGAAAATGTTTGGCAGAGATGCATACAAAATTAATTATTCCTAATATTGATTACTCATTATTATGTACCACAAAAAAAAAGAATGAGAAAATGATGTATTTGATGAGTTAATAACAACTGTCAATAATGTCATCCCTGATTAGAAGAGGTCCACCTGTCTATACTTTCAAAGAAAACGTTAGTGGTGTTAATTTATTATTGTGAAGGATGTCCACTATGAATGTTTTAGTTAGCCTTTAATAATTCAAATGAAACTTAGCATCTTTTCTGTGAAAGAAATGGTAAAAAACTCTGAAATTCCACAATTCACAATTTTTTGACACGCAACCATGATTTTGCTGTCACACCCACAGGATTATCAAGTGGTTTTGACTAAATAAATTTTGAATTGTGGACTTGAAGAGTTTTTTTTACCATTCCTTGCAATAGGGAGAAATTCCTCATAGTTAAGGGTTAGACAGTGTCCTACATATTTTCTTTCACTTGTTAATTTTAATCCTCTCTTAAAAGGCGGCCAGAAGACTGGACTTTATCTTGGGGTGGCAGTGGTACTATATATGGCTGGGGACACAACCACAGAGGTCAGCTTGGAGGAGTTGAAGGAGCTAAGGTGAAGCTCCCAGCTGCATGTCATGCACTGTCAGCTCTTCGTCCAGTAAGAATTGTTGGTGGAGAACAAATCCTTTTGGCAGTTACTGCAGATGGAAAGGTGTATGCTACAGGTGAGTATAAAATAGTTAATTATAATCCAAGCTGAAGCAATCATCTACACCCTAAATAAAGCTCTCCTGGGTTTGGATATTTTCACATTGTATCAAGTAGAAAAAATTATGAGAAAGAAGAAGAGTAGAGTATAAAATGTTGCAGGAGCTTTTTGGCATCGAAACCCATCAATAAGTCAATAAAAGAATTGATAATTATGAAATGAATTTTCAAATATATATAGTTTAAATACAGGCATAATAAAATATATTTTTTGCTAATTTGAAGGCTATGGAGCTGGTGGGCGGTTGGGAATTGGTGGAATGGACTCTGTTTCAACTCCCACCTTACTGGAATCAATTCAGCATGTTTTTATTAAGAAGGTATTGATCATAATGACTAAGTGAAGTTTTTTAAGATGTTTAACACTCATTAGATTATTATATTATGGAACAGTTTTTTATGCTTAAACATTTTATCCATAGGTGGCTGTAAATTCTGGTGGCAAGCATTGCTTAGCATTATCTTCTGAAGGAGAAGTTTATTCATGGGGTGAAGCAGATGACTGGAAATTAGGGCATGGAAATAAAAGGTTTGGAAACAGTTTTTTTAAAGCAGTAGACAGTTATGAACAGCTAAGGTGCACATGACTTATGGCTTCACTTCAAATTTCATTGTAGATGAAATTTGAAGTGAAGCCTAGTTCTGTTCCTGCAACCAAGTGGTAATTTAGATTTATCCATGCTCCCGTACTTGTGACTAGGGTCTACTCGTTGCTTCGAAATATATGATAACACATATTAGTAGTAGTATTGAAGCAATGAGGTTTTTCTCTTTATTTTGGCTTTTAATCATATCATGTTAAAGCAGTTTAATATTAAATACTATTGTTTACCCTTGAATGATATCTTTCATGAACCCATCTTTTTAAAAAACATCATAACACTATAAAATACCTTTATCTTATGGTCAATTTTGAAACTAAATTTTACATTGAAATTAAGATTAATAGTTATGAAACATGAAGCTTATAAAGTTTTGTAAATTTTTGGGAAAGCAATTTCAAATTTCTTTATCCTAATTCTGGAATTTCTATTTATCCTAATTCTGGCATTTCTAAAACTGATACATAATGAGCAGATCAGTTGACAACCGTCACAAAAAATACATTCAGTTTTTAATTTTAGATTTCATGAAGTAATAGATATGATCATGAAGTTTTATGAAAAGAAAATGTTTTAATTATTCTGAAAATTGTCAAATAGCATGTTAGCACAAGTAGGAAGAAGAAAGAAGAGAGAGCTAAATTATAAACTTAGGCGTGAAACTTTATGTAGCCTAGATAAAGTTATGACCGAAAAAAAATATTCATTCTTATAATTTGATTTTTACTCCTCCTTTGTTTATGCTTCTCTTTTTTGTTGTAATAGTAATGAGGATAGAAATAAGGATTGTTTTGTTGATAGAGAAGGAAAGAGATTTGCATGTTTTAAAAATATATTCTTGTGAAAGAAGCACGATTGTTTTTCATGTTACACATGCATCATAGGAGAACTATTAGCCATAGCAATTGAAATAACTGCTGTTTATAATTTCCTATGTCAAACTAATTGGGTGAAAGAAGCATAATAGAAAGGGCAGTGTAAAGATTAGAAGATATTATGGAGACAGATTGAAATGGGTGTTTCAAAAGGTGAAAGCATCATCAGAAACAAGGAAACAAATCATTGCAATCTATCAGAGCTGATTAATTGATGATTGAGATAAGATAAGATCAGGAAATTGAAAAGAGGAACGAAAAGCAATATCTCAAAGATAATGGACCAGGAAGTTTTGACAGAGGGAATATGATGTCAATGAGGATACCATTTGTCGAGTACTACTTGATTGCAAGTTAAGAAAGGCACTGAAGGAAATAAAATAAGTGGGGTTTTGGGATAGATAATATTTCCTCAGAACTACTCAAGGAAAACTTAAAAGGAAGAATCTAAATGAACTCATTGAGGCTTTGCTCAGTATGAACCCAGTATGAGGATTTGCATTTGGTTAATCAGCATTAGTCCCCATCCCAAAAAAGAGTTAAGCAGTAGTAGGTGAGGAATATAGAATCATACATTTGTTTTTGCTTGCAGAAAAGATAGAAAATTGGACTCAATTAATAAGCACTTTGCAGGTGAGAGAAGTAGACTGGATGAATAGGCGACTTTAGTAATGTGCTTGTTTATATCACCATTGTCTGGTCAGGTTTGTTATGATCAGTTCCATATAATGATTGGCCTGACACTTTCAATGCTACATTTCCAGTTTGTTAGTTTTGTCAACATAAAAATGTTACATTAATTTTTATAATGTGTAAATTTACGTTAATGGTCAATTGCCCAAAATATTATGCTTGTGATTTAATTATTGTAGTGAGAGGATACATCAAGAGCAAATTGTGATGCCCATAGCTTCTCCTGTCATTCTATGGAGTTTAGAATAATTAACAGACAAGTTTGAATTACAAATTTTATTTGGCAAGAAATTTGCTAATGAATGCCCATCACGTATTCAAATCTATTCTTAGTAATTTATTACTTCTGACTATAATTAACTTTTGCCACAGACCACAAAATGAATATCACTTTTTTCAGCTTTGAAGTCCTTCAGAGCAAAATATTGTTTATGCTTGTTCAAAAAGTTGAAATTTCTCATATTCATAAAAATATGCTTAAAATACTAATAAATATTTATTTGGATGTCTTTTGATCATATTTCTTAAATACTTTGTTATTGTAAAAGGATCTAACTCACTCTTGACTGATATGTTGTGTGTTCACAGTCCATGTGACAGGCCACGTGTAATAGAAGCTCTAAGAGGAAAGGAGATTGTAGAAATTGCATGTGGAGGAGCTCATAGTGCTGCCCTAACATCCTCTGGTGAGGCCTATACCTGGGGCAAGGGTCGTTATGGCCGCCTGGGCCATGGAGACAGTGAAGACCAACCTCGCCCTAAATTGGTATGTGATCTATTATTTTTAATTTGATTGTCTCTTAAAACTTCTTTAAAGCAAAATTTATAATGATAGATATACTTTTAAAAATTTGGTGGTAGAGAGTAGATTTTTTATAATCATTCATAATGTTTTTTATTAAATTAAGTACTTCAAGTGATTCTTAATCACTTTATGCATTTAAATGGATCTTCCATGGTGACAATGTAATTAGTCCAGCACCTTTCCCACTGGAAACATCTGTGCAATCACGTATTTTATAGACATTATGCATTAATCTCCTGAGTTTTCATCTGAATTTCCTTAATCTTTTTGTATCTTCATCCCTTTGATTCAATTTTCATTCTGATAAACATGAATATCTTGCTACCTCTCAAGGTGAGGAAAAACATTTTACTCTCACAGTACCATAGGAGGAAATTAAAAAAGCCTGGTCATTTTACTTTATGTCTTGCATTTTTGTTCTGGTGGTGAAGGCTTGGCATGATGGGAGCCCCCAGAGGGAGATCAAAGTCTAATGGTTCTGTAGAGGGATCATGTATCCATACACATGCTGACATGGGCAGTCTAGCCTTGAGTGCTATATCCCTTCATTTTGGCCCTGGCAACCACCCTGGTGTTTGATGTCGCATCCCAATCAGTGGCTAAATGGTGGGTAGGGAGATTTGGAGATAAATGAGGTGTTTAAATGGATCCAGAAAACAATTCATCACAAGATTCTATGGACAGGTTATGAACAGGAGAGAAAATTTAATGCAACTCATGTGCCACAAATATAAGTCTCAAAAATAGCCAAAGGAAAGGAAGCGCTTTGTAAATGGACATCTGAAGACCTGGTCCAATATTAGTCAATTAAGAGTCACTCGCAAGTATTTATTCTGCCTGTTTTGTGACCAGAATGTGTTTGCATAAATACTTCATGTGACTCTAGAGATTTCTTCAATGCTTGAAGCAATTGTTGAAGCTCCTTCATCCCTGCCTAAAAATTCCATTCATAAGTCAAAATTTATTTTAAATGACTGAGAAAAACTATGCTCATTTATATATTATAGAATTAATAATCAATAACAAAAATTATCAGCTTCACATCATTTACTCCCATTTATTTTGGTGATATTTAAGGTGGAAGCACTTCTTGGATACCATGTTGTGGACATCGCTTGTGGAAGTGGTGATGCACAGACTCTTTGTATCACTGATGATGACAATGTTTGGTCTTGGGGAGATGGTGACTATGGAAAACTAGGTCGAGGTGGCTCTGATGGATGTAAGGTGAGTTTAATTCTTTTCTAGGTCTCTTTTATGTTTGTATTACATTGGACAGACTCTTAAATTTAATGTCTTTCCACAATGTGATTGAATGAAATGTCCACTGGTGAGCTTTATTATCTATTTTGAGTTAAATTTCCCTCCTCTATCACCAATGAAAGTTATCTCTGAATACAAGTCGGAGGAAAAGCTCTAAAAACTAAGCTATAGGTTTTATTACAATAGGCTTAATGCAAATGAGAGTATGTATAGAATATTTTTTTACCATAGCCATTGTACTTGAGAATACTTTTTATTCTTATCTACAAGCATGTAATAACTTTGATAATGGAAATTTGATATTATGCGTACAGATAAAACTAATAATATCAATTGTGCCAGGTTATATTTTAGAAACATAATTAGAGGGCATAAACCCAGTTGGCTTATCTTTTCTTCTCTCAATGGTCAACATTGTCATGATTGACATGCATGTCTTGAACTTAATTTTGTATTTAGCTTGTTGTGGTACTATATCATGAAAATTATTTCTAATGAAGAATATACAGTTGTTTTGGAAAGATTTCAGCAAATAGATCAGTTTTGTTATTGAATTGGTTAAATGTTTGCATTTTATCAGTTGTTTGACTTTTAATCTCAAGTGTTGCTAGCTGACATTGAATTCATAATCTAGGTAGCCACAATTCATTTGTCAAATATTATGATAATTCATCCTCTTGATTGTTTGTATTATTAATGTCTAAGTTAGCATCCATCTGTATTATAACGATGTAAAATAATTGTAGGTGCACTTATTTGATAATCTGATTACAATTTCTGTTGATTGATTGCTCATAGGTGGTAATTTTCCTACGTACCCTGGCTCTTTTAGTAATTTTTAAATCTTTTTTCATTTGATGCACTGACATGAACTGTGTAATTTGTTTCATGACAGCAACTTGTATGACTCTCTCAGTCTTGCTACCAGTGATAATGTTACAAATATAATATGCTTTCCTTGTATCAGCATCTCCTATTAATTTGGGTTTTGAGCAAAAATGGAGTAATTTTGCAAGGTTGAAGAATCTATGTATCTCTCTGCAAGTATGTGATTTTACTTGAAGGAAATGATAACCAATCAAATAGAAGTGTTTTGTGTATAATCCATTATATCCAAAGTTGGTAATTTAAATCTTCACTGTGATTGCTGCAAGTCATATGACAAGTGTATCATTGAAGAGAAATCATTATTCCACCATTTACATTCTTTCATCTCTATATTTAAACAAAAACCTGACAATGAAAGAAAAGCCCATATCTGAGATGTTATCAATTCAGCTCGAGGAGGTGCATATAAAGATAAAAGGAAATATCCAAATTTTATTATGTTTATGTAAATTCAATAATTTTTAATAAGCAATATCAGTTAGACAGGGTACTATGGTAAAGAAGAAATTACATTAGATGTAGCAAATAATGTAAAATATGACAAGTTTAGTAGAATAAGAAAAGGATGTGTTATAATTTCTTCATTTTGTTTCATTTTTATCATTATAGATACCAATGAAAATAGAATCTCTTGCTGGACTTGGAGTTATCAAAGTAGAATGTGGTTCTCAATTCTCTGTAGCTCTCACACGCTCTGGTAGTGTTTATACATGGTAAGTGAATAATGTTTCATAATTTCACATTTGTTGCCCTGAAAAAAGGACTTACATGTTTTAATCCTGATGATGTCCTTAGCCTTTGTTTCTCTAGTTAATACACAACTAATGACAAAGGTAATACTGGACTAAAACTATGCTGAACTCAGCGTTCAAAAGTTTGGATTTATCATTTGAAGCTAATATTAGAGATGGGTTTTCATATGTATATGTTTTGACCACGTGAATTAAATATTTGCTTGTACAAGGTCTGTTCAAAAAAAGATGAGACTAGTCTTTTTATGCACAACCTGCTCGATGGATCACAATCAGTGAGGTGTTGCCTTATAGTGGCATCTGTGAGAAGTGAAACTACACCCTGCCTGTGGCTCTATCTCGATATTTGTGTGCACAACAGCGATTCTTGTCTGAGCTTGCACATGCCTGCTGTACAAATTCTTGTGTCAGTAAGAATGAAGTGTGTGCATTTCATTTTGTTTTAACCTCCGGAAAAATGCAACTGAAACTAATGCAATGATTCAAGAGGCATTTGGTAATGAATCTATGAGCTGGGCAAGGTTGGAGGAAGGGAGGAGTGGTAGGTAGGGTCCATTTTCCCCACAACCCAAAAAAAATCTCTGATGTCACGATCAAACATAAAGGTGGTGATGATCATTTGCTATGATTTCGAAGGAATAATTCATTATGAAAATGTCCCCAAAGCACTAACAGTGAATGGGCAGCACTATATAGGGGTAATGAGAAGGTTAAGACACACCATGTGTGGAAGAGACCACAAATGTAAAAAACAAATCTTGGTACTTCACACATCACAACAACCCACTGGTGCACTCATCATTGATTGCTATCAATTTTTTGGCCCAAAACTGCATATCAGTGTTTCTCCAGCCACCCTTCTCATCAAATCCTGCTCCAGCGGACTATTTCCTATTTCCTAAGTTGAACTCCACCTTGAAAGGACACCAATTTGAAACTATTGAAGATATCAAACAAAATTGCACCGCAGACTTAAAGGCTATCCCAAAATAAGTGTTCCAGGTGGAATTCGAAAGCTGGAAAGAAATAGGGAGCATTTTATTGGCAGCCAAAGGCTGTATTTTGACGTCAATGAGCATGACTTAAGGTTAACTAACACAATCAAGGGTTTATTCAAACAGTCTCATTTATGTTTTGGCGGATTTTGTTTAGCAGAACTTGCTGGTCAAAATCAGATAAAATTAATGTATATTCTATTGCCTGTGTATTCCCCATGCATTTTTTATTTCTAAGCTGTTTTCACAAATTTTCACTGATGGCCAGTTCGACGTTGAAACATGCAGAATAGAAACAAGCATCATTTGCTTTGAATTATCCCTAAAGCAAAAGACTATAATATCAACATCGTAAATGATAGAAGAGAACATTATGGTAAATAAATATCTCTCATAGGTCCTGACATTAGGTCTACATTGAATACAATCTCTTGGTTTTCTGACTAACTAAAGCTTTCCCATCTTAGTTTAACTGTTTAGCTAGGTTCAAGAATTTATGGGAATAAATTCGCGTATTTCATCATTTAAAAAAATCAATGGTAGGATAAAATTAGAAAATAGGAATGAACTTCATTGAATTAAAAATAACAATTTCAGCAGTAATAAAAATACAATCCATATTATTTTATCCACCAATAAACAAGGTTATCAAGTCCATATATAAATTTTCTCAATTTTTATGGTGATGTACATGCTCACTTCACTTTTGTTTTTAACAAAAAAATGTAGCTTAGGTATATTGTAGGTTTGCCATAAGTGAATTCTGATTCTTACTTTAACAGGACAGCCAACCACTTTGGAAAATTGGGATAAAGTAAAGAATTTTTCAACTTGTTGAAAACTTTTGGCAAAAGTAGTTGATTGAATTTTTAAAAAAATCTAGAATACGATATTTGAATCACGACTGTATGATGAGGACAATATTCCTTACAGTTATGAGACTGTTTTCCATTTGGTATAGGCCATTGTGTGTTTGCATGGATAAATCCTGGTTAAACCAAATTTTCATTGAACCAACGTAGGTGATACCAGCAGTACACACTGTAATGAAGGTTGGTTTACTTCATGTGCCTATCAGATTTCAAAAAGTTGGAAGAAAAATTTAGAAAAAATAGAATTTCTGTTGAGAGAATTAGGAAAAAGTTGAGGTAGAGAATTTTGAAAACAAGTGGCCCCCTTTGTTCATATGTTTTAGAAAGCCGTCACATCAGATATATGTTCTGGTTTTTGCATCACTGATCCGTAGCATCAGGAGAAAGCTTTCATGCAACGCATTCACGGTTGTACACTCACAGCAGGGCTTCATCATAATATCATAGAGGCATGTTGGTAAAAGAACCAGACGGGTAATAAAGCACTCCAGCTTGTTTGAAACAACGGTTTGAATACACCCTTGTCGTCAACTAATACAAATAATGTATTTTTGTGTATCACTCATTTAAAAAGGTCACAGAAAATTTCTGAAGACACTGACATTTTACATGTGTTAACTTGTGAAAAGTTGGAGCCTCTAATTAAGGATTTATTATCTGCAATTATAGATTGATAATTTACAAATCTAATAAATAAAATAAGTTTCTCAGCAACTCTTATTCCTACCTCAATTTTTTCCTGTACCTCTTTAATCATTTCCTAGGCATAAAAGTAGAGAAGTACTTATGATAACAGAATCAGCTTATCTGACTGTTTCACTCCCATGCCTATCATTGCCAATTCAAAGTCTCACTCAGCTACCTTTGCTTCTGCATTCGGATTAATATTGACTTTATAAACAATGCATCTCAACTTTATTCAATATTCTACAGTAATTGCATTCAATACATCTACTTCAAACTGTTAAAATCTTTCTCAGAATAAAAATGAGACAAAAGATACCATTTGACTATGCTCTGTATTCCTTTCTATTAATGTTCTTACTACCTCTTAGGTATCGCATATTCCCGTCTTCCTCCTTCACTCAAACTGATCTTCATCTAAGTGGTAATTTGCTATTGTGTTATCTTCAATTACTGATTATTGCATTACATTTCTCACTTGTATAGTTAAATTAAACCCTCCTTTAGTCCTACATATTGCTGTTGTAATAAGGAATGAGTTGAGGTGTCAATTTAGCAATCGTTTTTAATATAAAAAGGGTTTCAGGATTCTATTTAAAAATCCACAAATGTGACAACCCTGGTCAAATTTCTGTTGACTGTATGGAATAAAATTTCTGATAGATTATTATGCTAAAATAGTCCTCCAGCAACTTTTTACAATGGTATTTTGGCAAGAAATGGAGATTGCATGTATCCAAAACAATGCTGGACTGGAGTCCTAGGATTCAAAGTCATGAATTATCAGGACGATCTTTTTATATTTTTTGCCAAAAAAAAGAGAAATTTAAGAAAATAAGTTATGAGTTTGCATTAATGTTTCGATGACTGATTATCAGACATACATTTGCTATTCAGGGGTAAAGGTGATTACCATAGACTTGGGCATGGCACAGATGATCACGTGCGGCGTCCTCGTAAAGTTGCTGCACTGCAGGGCAAGAAGGTGATTTCCATTGCAACAGGTAAATAAATTTAACTAAAAAGATATTACATATATTGTGTATAGCCTAAAAAGATGAAGGTATTTGAGCTAATGGTTGAACATGTGTACAGGTACTTAATCAAAGTATTTTTAATTTACCACAAGTCATTATTGTCAAAGCTACCCTTTGGCCATAGCTATCCATTCAACCTAATTCATTTTTTCAGCAAAATGAAGCTATCATTTCCTCACTTCCTGAGAACTTAATTTACATTTACTTGAAAATTTACTATTACTTTTCTTAGTTTGGGAGATAAGTTATGATAGCCATTTATTTCAATCTGTTTATATTTAGCTGACTCTTCTTCATACACTAGATTAGCATCTAACATATCTCAGCAAAAAAAATCTTCCATTCAGCAGTAAGTAATCACTGAAATGATGTTGATGTCTTTGCAATGCTAAAGAAATGTAGTAAATTCTCCACTGTTAAACATTCTCAAACAATCACAGTATGAAAACTTAACAACACCAAGGGCTGAGTTTTTAATCATTGAGACTTTTTTGAGCAATTCTATATTTTGCATTGCTAGGCATTTGAAAAACTGATATAGGATCCTGTATTAAGTTGAGATATTATCTTTAAGGTTCCCTTCACTGTGTGGCTTGCACGGATGCAGGTGAAGTGTATACTTGGGGAGATAATGATGAGGGACAACTGGGTGATGGCACCACCAATGCAATACAAAGACCACGTCTTGTAGCAGCACTGCAAGTGAGTTACCTCATTCTTTATTAGTTACTAATATATATTTTATTTTATTGGAGCTATAACTATGTATACTAGGTATGCACATAATAATAAACCATAAACACAGTAATCAACCCGAAGGTCGGTTTAGTAGGTGATGGTAGAGATCACCCAGTACTA
The DNA here is from genome assembly GCF_022747635.1 of Hetaerina americana. Lineage (NCBI taxonomy): Eukaryota > Metazoa > Arthropoda > Insecta > Odonata > Calopterygidae > Hetaerina > Hetaerina americana. The sequence continues at coordinate 67,309,767 of NW_027287095.1, read as the reverse complement.
AGCCCTATACGGCGTGTGAAAATTCACACATCAGGGTAGGGGGGCCAGTTCCTTTCCCTGTGCCGGTTATGGTTCCCCAGGAAGACCTGGTACCCGAAAAAATTACTTTTAGCTTGGGTGGAGCGGCAGGTGCCCAGAGTGCCTTGCCCGGGAATCGAACCCGGGACCCTCCGGTCAGCAGTCCAACTCTCTACCCACTGGACTACCGCGACCTTCGCACATAATAGTACAGACCTATATTATTTGTTGAATTGAAATCCAGATTGTGAGACTAAAAATTATCTCATTAAGACATATATGCCTCCAAAAGTTGGAAAAAATATATTTAATATGTATAAGATTTAAGTTTTCTGCATGGAGTGTTTATAAGATCATAAAAGCTGCTCCCGTACAGAGGAAGAAGGTGATTTCCATTTCTACATGGGAGAAAATTTCACTACGAAATGTAAGGTAAAACCTTCTATGTATAGACCCCTTGTATGCATAATCCTTAAATTTACATACATGTTATGGCCCTAGTAGCTCTTCATATAAATCAATATCAATGATTTATTTGTCCAAGGATCATATGGCACAAAAGAAAAATTTCATATTTAGCGTACGACATGTCAAATGGGAATAAATAACATTACCAACAAGATGGTATTAAATGGTGCTATGGATGATAATTCTTTTCAGCCAGAGGCATGTCAGCTTACATTTGAAGGATATACGAGGGGCTACTCAAAAATAGCCGGAATATTGCTGCGGATGGCGTAGCTTATATAGTACGCATTTCTTCCGCTGAGTGAGCGTAGCGCAAATCGTTCTGAGTCCTGTGCAGGTATTGTTGTCATCTGGGAAGGTTGTGTTCAGTCACAAAAATCCATTTTGTAGAAGCAGTTTTGCTTGCTCCTCATTTTTCATCATGGCAAATTTAAGTGGACTACTACTGTGAAATTTTGCTTCCTGCTTGGGAAAAAAGCTGGAGAACCTGTTGTGATGTTATAAACAGCTTACAAGGATTGTGTTTCGTAATAAATTCAAATGTACTGATGGTTTTCTCCTTTCAAAGGAGGTGAAAAGTCACTTGATGACAAACCTCATTCAGGGCTTCAACAGAAATGAAGCCAGTGGAAAACTTCATAGCCGCTTCGCCCAAAAAAGCTCCTCAAGTAAAATCAAACCTCAAGGCAATGCTCATTTGTTTTTTTTATGTGAGAGGGTTAGTGCATTCTGAATTCATCCCATCAGGTCAGATTTGTTACTCAGTAAAGCCTGTTACACAAAAGATTTGTGGGAGACCAAGACTGGTTTTCCAACATGGCTCGTGCAGCCATTTCAGTCTTTTTTTGCCTTTTAACCAAAAATAAGATAACTCCCTTGCCCCACACCCCTTACTCACCTGACCTTGCTCCATGCAATTTCTTCTTGTTTCCTTTAATAAAGAGGGACATGACAGGACAATGTTTTGATGACTTGGAAGTGATGAAACAAAAGAGGCAGGAGCTGTTGGGCGTCAAAACAGGAAGAGGCAACACATTGAACTTCCTGGAAAGAGAAAGACTTGGGGTATCATACCTGACATTGGCTATCAAGCATAACATTTTTCTCTTGTAGTTTAAGCATTGAAACAGCTTGAGGGGAAGAATCCAAAAACAATATATTTGGTACAATATGAGAGTAAAAAAGATCTTAATAGATTGAGAGGAGAGTGTAATCACAATGAAATGAATAGTGGGAATAAGAAGCACAATGAGTTGTCTATTCAGAATAATGTCCATATGAGAAATACAATTTGAACCTCAAATGTACCTTCATGTATCCTGAATCTCAGAATTTTCATGAACTCTCACCACCCCACAGAAATAAGAAGCTGATTTTTATCCTTTTTTTCTCTGTTTACATTCATAGCTATAATTTTTTATGTTTATATTATATTTGTTTTGGTTGGTGAAAATTAGTTTTGCCTAGTTCTAAGTAAAAGTACAGAGTAAAATGATTTTAGAAAGTTAAAGCTGTGATAGTAAACTTCATTGGATTTGATAAAATGTATGCTAATGAATTTTCAAAATTATTGTGACCAGTTTTCTGTCAACTTGGTAATCTGAACTGAGCAAAAATGTTAAGGCTTTGTTTTCCCAATGGGATTATTTTTTTATCACTCAAAATAATGTCACAGCTGTTAATTGACATTAGTTACTTGATAAAGTTATGTCTTGTAAGTCTTTGTTATCTCAGGTATAACCTTATGGAATTTGTATAACATATTGAAATGAAATAATTTACTTTGTAATTCCACACACTTTAATAGTGTGTGGAATCAATAATTAAATTATTTCATTTCAATATCTTGTAAGTCTTTTTTGGCCTGGTGTCTTATTATTTTTATTTTACCTTTCAGGGGAAAAAAATCACTCGCGTAGCATGTGGCTCTGCACACACATTAGCATGGAGTACAAGCAAACCTGTTTCAGCTGCTGGCAGACTTCCAGCACGTGTTCCACTGGAGTATGATCTGTTGAGGGACATTCCGATTCCCATCCTTCGTAATCGCCTCCTTCTTCTACATAACTTCTCAGATCTCTTTTGCCCAAGTGTGGCTATGTTCCCATTGGGGAGCGGGGTAAAACTTGGGGCTTCAATGGATCCTTCTAGCAGCCGTGGGAGGAAAGGTGGTGGGGAGAGTAGTGGTACCAAGACTACGGAGGATGAACATAAATCTGGGGATACAGAATGGGAGGGACCCCTTCGTGGAAACTTGGATAAGCTCCGTGGAATATTGGTTTCTACTGCAAAGGAAACTACATTTAGAAAGGTTAGCAAATAAATTCTCTTATATTTCACTTTACTTTTGGGATCAATGATCCATTGGTGTGATAAAATTCACTGAATAATATCATTGGGGTTTAAGTTTATAGGTTATGATTCAAGAGCCATTTACTTTAATTATTCATGTTGTCAATAATCAGTACATTGGAAAATGCTAAGCATTGTTAAGCAAGTAAGATTACAGCTAAAAGTTCTTAAGGATATCTTCGTATTTGTAAATTTTCTTGGCCATTGTATATTTTATTTTTCCTATATTCTCATTTTCATTCTTCAAGTGGTCTTCTCACAATTTTTAGTTCAGTGAAAAATACCTAGTGATAAAAGTGATGAGATATTTAATAGGGAAGTGTGATGCAGGGTTTTTAAATGCAATGGATATCTAGTATATCATATGAACTATCTACATATGCAATGAATATATCTAATCAGGCACGGGCAAAAGTTAATGCGGTCACAAGATGTGCAATTTTTTAACTAAATTCGTCCAGGTAATAACCATCATGGAATAATCATGTGTGTACCTCAGTTTTCTATGCTTGATATAGTATGCCATAGAAACATAATTAATATTTTGTTCTGACATAAGAATTTTGTATTCTAGAAAGTTTGGATGTAGGTAACAGGTTTTGCAATTTCTGTTGACAAATATTTTTCAACTTGATTTGATTCATTAAATTTTTTGCTGATTTGATTCAAAGCCTGTGATAACAAAGCTTTGCACTCCCTTAATATCCATGTGTTCAAGAGTAGTTGGGAGTTCATTTGATAGCACTTCATTTAGATAGCACTTTATGCATCTCAGTGTTCTTATGAAAAAATTGTTTCACAGACGATTTGCACTTTTCTTAATTTCTATTACTTAACCAAAGGTGGTACAAGCTACAATGGTGAGGGACAGACAGCATGGTCCTGTTATTGAACTGAATCGAATTCAAGTTCGGAGATCAAGGTCGAGTGGAGGGCTAGCAGGCCCCCATGGTGTTCGATCTGTATTTGGCCAAATGGTATCCAAGATGGAACTCCTCTTCCGTGGCGATGCTCTTCTTCTCCCACACCGTGTGTGGAAAGTTAAATTTGTTGGTATGTATTTTAAAATGTTTAATCCATAAAAATTTTTAACTTAGAATCAAGAATTTTATTTCATATGATTCATTTGCATTTTCAATATTGTCATTTCTAAGAACATGAATGATTATTTTTGTATCAGTATACTCAACTTTATATACTTCAATTTCAAAGCATCATATTAAGCGTAGTGATATGTTATGTGATGGATGATAGAAAGTGAAATAAAAATACAAACTGTCACAGTGCAATACTGATGATTACTTTTCTTTTAATTAATGATTTTCAATGTTTTTTAATCCCAGGTGAAAGTGTTGATGATTGTGGTGGTGGTTACAGCGAAAGCATTGCAGAAATGTGTGAAGAATTGCAGGAAGGAGCTGTGGCTCTCCTTGTGCCTACTCCAAATGCCCGTGGAGACCATGATTATGCTCCACCCCCAACCACTGTGAATGCAACTGGGACAAATGGCAATCAATCTTCTGTGGGACGTGACGCTTGTTTCCTTCTCAACGCACAAGCCAATACACCATTTCACATGAGGATGTTTAGATTTTTAGGCAAGTAATTTTTCATACAATTTATTCTCTGAGGTTAACTCCTCTTTTCCAATCAAGCCATCTTGGAAGATATGGTAGATATTTTGCAAAGAAAATCTCCAGGGATGGTAAAAATCAATTTTGTATTGTATATCAAGATTTGATGCTAGCAAGGATGTCCTTGACCTGAAGAGAAAATTATTTCAATTTTTATTGAAATTGATCTGTGTTAAAACATTTACATGAGATATTTTACTTCTTTAAATGTATAATAATTATTTTCATAATTGTTATGAATGTTCAAGAATTAACATTGATACTGATATATATTCTTAAATTAAAATGAAAAGCCAAAGATATATAACATTATATTCAAGAAGGTGTGTAGCCAAGAACTTATGCAGTGCTTTAATATAAACTCATTAGTATAAAAAATCAATCATAAGTGTTCAAGGACTCTCAGAAGGAACATTAGTCTAAATTTATTGTAATTATAATTATTGAGTGACCTAACATAGACTGCTGGCAGATTTAGGATTGTTCTGGAAAAGAGTTCATGCAGAATTCAAAAACATAAACATAAAACGGAAATTAATAAGCATTAAAAGACTATGTAGATAGTTGTACTTTCTGGTCATCCATCAAAATTTCATCAACAGTACTTCACCAGCTAGAAATTTTTCACTAAGCTCTTAAATTTGTTCCTAGAGTCGGTAAATTATAAAGATTTTGGGAGAGAATTATGTGTTTTTGTTCCAACCATTGAAGTGCCCCTTTGTGATCTTTATTCTTACATAATAATAATAATAATAATAATCTTTATTTGCCCAGAAGACACTGACACAGTGTAATAGATACATCAGATAAGTGTATAGGACACGTCATATGTACATATAGATGTTAAACAATGATGAAATTCAGAAAAGCATGACACAATAATAAATTTTTTGCATAAAATATATTCCATATTCAGTATGGTTATTTTTTCTCCATGAATTCCATTACAGAATAAAACTGTTCTTTCCTTAAAAATGATATTAATTTCTTTTTGAACAGGACTGGATCCTTTACGTACTTAAAATCGTAAGGGAGCCTGTTCAGTGCAAGGAGGCCCATTGATTTAGGCCCCAGGGATGTATTTAAAGTCCTGCAATAAGTTTGATGCAGGTCTCTGCAGGCTCTGGTTTGGTGGCAATGAACGTTGTCATTTGTCATATGATTGGATATATTACTTTTAGCGAAAATGCATACGACATAAATGTAAATACATGGAACAGTCAGAATATTTAACCTTTTGAAGAAGGAAAGACAAGGTGCATTGTAGGGAGCATTGCATATTAATCATATTAAACATTTTTGAGCTTTAAAAATTGAATCAGAATGAGGGGAAGAACCCCAGAACAGAATACTATAGATAATTAAAGAATAAAATTCTCCGTAATAAATTGAAAGTAAGATATCAAGGCTTACAGATTTCCTAATACTTCTAATAAGAAAGCAAATGGAATTTAACCTGCTACGAAGATTGCATATGTGTTCATCCCATGATAAATTTTTATTTATAACAACTCCCAAAAACTTGGATCTAGAAATTTGAGGTACACACGTTCCCCCTAGGTCAATGGCCAATGAAGCAGGGGCTTTATTTTTATTAGAGAAGTATATGAGTCCAGACTTGTCAGGGTTGAGTTTCAGAGAATTTTGTGAACACCATTCACAAAGAAGTTCGGAAACTCTAGCTGCTGTCAAGGTCAAGTTGTTTAACGATGGTGCTGATACAATTACGTTAGTGTCATCAGCATATAAAATTGGCTCGGCTCCTGGAACTGACTGCAGAACTTTTGGTAAGTCATTAATGTAAAGTAAAAATAGGATAGGGCCCAAGACTGAGCCTTGGGGTACACCTAATGTAACTTCTTTACTAGGAGAAGTAAAATTAGTACCGTTCTTTGACAAAATAACCTGTTGGTGCCTTGCGCTGAGGTAAGATTTGATCCAGTTATAAGGGATACCTCTGATGCCATAGTGTCCTAATGTTTTTGCTACTTCTTTTACAATTGGGATAACACATTCAAATAGAAAGGAAAATTTACTCTAAAAATGGTCAGAACTGTCATCAGTGGAGTCAGCAAAAAAACATTTTGCCAGTTTTCCTTTGTGAGCAAGAAGTTCCGATGTTGAACGTTATTTCAAAAGAATTCTCTCTTAGAACCAGTAGTATTTATATTGTTAACAGACTTTTCAAGTAAAATTAAATTAGCTTCAGTCTAATGGCAGTGTGTCAAAATAAAGGATGACTTCTATGTGAGTATTTTAAAATTATATATCAAGGTAATTAAGAATGTGTTATCACCTTCATTACTTTTCAATCTTAATATTCTCCATGTATTAATTGGAATGCTTCTTTTGCTCAATTGCTTCTTAACAAAGTTACTGACTTTTTTGCTAACTGTTTCCATGGGAAAATTCCAACAGAGCACTCATTGCTGGATGCCTTATTTATAATGTGTGGTCTGTAAGGTTCTCTTTTTGCATTTTTTTTAACTTCAATGAAATCATCTCTATCATACTTATTAGGACTAGACTCTTCCTTTGCAATGACTGTAGATATCTGTGTACATCTAAATACTGAATGCATGCATTAGAATTTCGTTGAAATAAAACAGTTCACCTTGGTCATTTTTGTTTCACTGACTGCCTGTAATTTGATGTTTATCTAGGATTCATTCTGAAATTCAGAACTGGGAACAACATTGCTGTCTCACAAGCCCAATGTACTCTTAATATTCTTAAATTCCAACTCAAGTACATTAATGTCAAGGTTTTGAACTATAATCAGTTCTATAAAATCCAATAACTTCATTTGTGAGTGTTTCACTATGCTAATAATTCCCTCTTACCTTTTGTAAAGACTTAAGACTAACTGCAAGGCATGTGGTGGGAATGAGCACGATTTACATGTAAATTAATAATTACAACTGGAATTTATATCACTTGGTTCATTTTTTCTTAACACCATTTTGATTGGGATGAAAAAATGATTGGCAACCAAAGGCTTACATTAATGAACTTAAACTGTAGGATATTATTTGAGAACAAACTAACTTGTCTTCTGCCATCACATCAGTCCCCAGGATGGGGAAATGAGGAAATCACTCCTATATTCCTTTATACATACTGAATGGCATCGTAAACGACCTCAGCAGTCAGTTGTCTCCCCTAAAGCTAGTACTACAACTGAATGATGACTAAAATATTATTATTTTCATAATGAAAGAAAATTTCAACACTCAGTATTTATGATATTTATCGATGCTCTGCTTAGATTCATGATAGAGTCAAAGGCTATAATTTTATGAGAAATAGCTACTGCCCGACTGGATAATAATATTGATTTCTTCAAAATCTTCAAATGACAGAACATAACCCTATGTATCAGCGGCAAACATATTGATCTGTGAGTTTTAAACGTGTTCATATGCATCACCGTTTATACATTTTGTTTTTCTCTTGAGCAGTGTTATTTTGCATAAGTAAAACCTCTTTAATTGTTCTATTTGAGATATCAAAATAGTTAGACTTTGAAATATCTAATTATTTTTACTATCCAGGCTTGAACTAAACATTGAAAATTTTAATTTTAACTGTAAATATATTTGACAACTAAATTCATGGCTCTTTTACCTCTCTATTGCAATTTATAGTAATTAATCTACTAAGAGGGTTATTTAAAGTTTCATATTGTTTTGGAATAATGAACTTTCCATTAAGGATACTAAGGAAATAATAAGTAATGCTTGTGAACATGTATCAGTATGCAATGAACTTGTCCATGTATATAATCAATGAAATTAATGTAACTCATTTTTTTACAATAGATGTTGAAACTGCATATTTTTCTGATTTTTCCGTCATTTTCCCCACCATTATGAGTCTTGTATGGTAGCACCCCTTTAGTTCTTTGTTTCTCTCTTCCATTGAAATGAACTTTGTGGGTTGGTATGGTTATTGAACTGGGGTGAGAATCTCTTTCATTAGCTCTCAATGAAAGGTACCTTCTACTGAATCAAGAACTTGATGTTTCTTACAATTCCCTGTCAGAATTATTGTAGATAGCATATGCACTCACTATGTGTCGAAATCAGCTTTATCCCTTCCTCTTTTTACAATGAACTTCATTTATTATCTATGCTTATTTTGCATGAAATATTTATGTAACTAGAAGTTTAAACCTTTGAATGACTTTGCGAAGAAATAAGGTGCACAATGAAATTGAAAGTAAACAACTTTCAATATTAAGATTTACCACCAAGTGACGCCAGAAACTGTTTTATTTATGAAGGTCCTCAATGCGTAAATCTCCTACTTTCTAAGTAGCAGTACCATAATAGGCAATTATCAAACTTTAAAGTTTAAACAAGAAAATCTGTGTCAGTGAAAAGTTCACAACATTATTTATCAATGCATTTTGAGATAGTCAGTTACATTCTTTGTCACCTCACTTTTGATTTTTATGGACATTTCACTGTAAATGTTTGAGTGGCATGAATTTGCCCTAGGATTTGGATGTTGTTTTGCTATAATACTATTTCTTTGGGAGGTGTTTAATGTACTATATGATCTCAGCTGCCATTGATTCAGTAAAAAGTTCATAAAATTATTTATCAATGCATTTTGAGATAGTCAGTTACATTCTTTGTCACCTCACTTTGATATACTACACAATTCAAGACTGAAAACCAAATTTTGACAGCATTTGTTTTGCTGTCTGGAATATGTATCTCAGTGAATGTATTTGGATATATCTTTACCCAAATCAGCACTAAATCCTTTGAATTTGACCAGATGTTACTATGTATCTTTGAGTTATGCAATATTGCAAATGAAGCAGGATCTTAATAATTAAGCCTATTATTTTGATAAAGTTCATGTGCCTAAAAAATCTGAGAGTTTCAATTTCAATGATGTATCAAATTTAATATGTATTTTACTTTCTCTAAATTCTTTCTCAGGAGTCCTGATGGGTGTTGCCATAAGAACTGGTAGCCCCCTTAGCCTTAACTTGGCAGAACCTGTTTGGAAGCAATTGGCTGGTCTCACCTTGACACCTGCGGACTTGTCTGAAGTTGATCGTGATTATGTTCCAGGTATATTTAAATCCAGTTGATTTGGTTTCACTTAATTTATTTTCAAAAGCAATTCAAATTTTAGTTTCTTCATATTAATTTCATAATTTATTAATATTATAAAAATGATAATTAATTAACTCTCTAATTTGCACTTCTTTTAGGAAATATGGGAAAAGTCTTCATTGTGGGATAGGAATTAAATGAGCCACGTTTACCATAAAAGGCTTTCATTCACTCAATTAAGTATAAAAATTAGATTCAGATTTATTGAGCAACCTAAAAATAGGTTAACCTAATTCACATTTTTCTTATCTAGCTCCTCAATGACAATTATCATTTTCCCATCGTCTCTCTCAAATGCAGTAAAAGATAAATTAGTAGTAAATGAGTTAATCTAACTTCATAGGACATGAGAAACTGAACTATGATTATAATCACAACTAGTGCAAGCCCAGTCGTAATTTAATATTCCTTGAAGAAAAGAATAATTTTCAAGAAAATCGGATTAAATTTGAGAAAGTAAAAGTTTTGGTAACATTATTTACCCTTTAGTTCAATTTTTATCTTCATTCCTATCAAGGCTTTTTTATGCTCATAATTGCTGGCGTACAACACTCAACCATTCTAGACCATGCATTGCATTTAATATCTTCCCCAAATGATATAGCACATTATAGTCTCCATCTTTGTGCCATTGTAGAGCACACAGCAATTTTGATGTAAATGAGATAAAATATTTTCTACTAATAATAATAATAATAATAATAATTTTTATTTGTCCAGAGACCATCATACAAAAAAAATTGTACATAGTATAGGACACGTCAATATATACAATAATACACAATGTAAATACATATGCCTATTCTAAGTTTCATGTTCCATGAAATTCCTAATAGAATAGAACAAATTCCTTTGAAGAAAAGCTCTCAATTTTCTTTTAAATAGATAAATGTTTGTGCTGGATTTCAGGTCCTCGTTTAGCTTATTAAACATAAGGAGACCCATAGATTTAGGGCCTAGTGCGGTGGTTCTAGTTATTACGTAAGTTCGGTGCAGATCATTTTTAGACCTGGTCCCATAGTGGTGAATACCACAATTTGTGTCATACATTGGAAGGTTTACAAAGGTGTACACTAGTAATACATAGATATAAATACATGGCAAAGGTAGAATGTTCAATTTATGGAATAATGGACAACAAGGAGCATTATGCTCTGCTTTGACAATTAGCCATACGGCTCGCTTTTGAATTTTAAATATTGTGTCTGCAAGCGGAGAAGAACCCCAGAAAAGGATACTATATACTATACAGGAGTAGATATTTGCATAATATATTGACATGAGGACATCCATTGTTACGGTAAACCTGATGCTTCTAATAAGGAAGCAAATGGTATTCAGTTTTTTGCCCAGGTGACATATATGCTCCCACCAGGACAACCGCCCGTCTAGAACTATTCCTAGGACTTTTGCATGGGGCGCTTGGGGAATTAGTTTTCCACTTGATTCAATTGCAAAAGTGGCCATGTTTTTGTTTTTATTAGCAAATGATGATTTACTGAGCCAAATGCGTCAGAAAAATCAAAGAACATTCCTACAGATTCTAACTTGCAATCAAGAGCTGTCAATATATTATCAATTGCCTGATAAGTAGCAGATTTGGTGGACCTATTCTGCCGAAAACCATGCTGAAATTTTGACAGAATCTTCTCAGATTCAACATATGGGATGAGGCGATTGAGAAACACTTTCTCAAATATTTTGCTAAACTGATTTAGGAGAGATATTGGGCGATAAGAATTCATTTCGCGGGGGCTACTTTTCTTTTTATAGAGCGGGATAACTTTTGCAACTTTCAAAGGAGGTGGGAATATTCCTTGCAGCAGGGATTCATTTATAATATGTAATAGAGGTGTCCTGATCAGATGAAATGAGCGTTTAAGAACTGGGCTGGGAATCTCATCCAATCCTGAACTAAATTTATTTCGTAGATTCTGAAAAATATTTTTCAATTCTATGTCTGTGCAGGGGTAAAGAAATAAGGATTTGCAAGAGCTGGTAAAGCTTGGCTCCAATGGGTGAGCTGGATTTAGGGGGGCACTTGTTTTGGAGAAAAATTCATTGAAACTATTTGCTAGGATGCTGTAGTTGGAGATAGGATGGCCTTTGGGGTCATTGATATTGAGTCTGACTCTTTGTTTTCCTGCTCCCTTGGCTTCATTAATTATTTCCCATATGGCCTTAGTCTTATTTTCTGCCTGATCAAGTCTATAGTTGTTACACGACTTTTTAGCATCATTAAGCATTTTGCGGTATAATTTTTTCAAGATTTTAAATTGAACTACAGTTTCCTTGCACATCGAGGATTTACAGACCACAGCCATTTCTTTAAGATGAATTGACATCAGACGAATTTCATCAGTGATCCATTTTTTACGCATTGGCTTTGGCTTGACTTTAATTTGCAGATTAGGATAGGCTATATCAAAGTAAAATAGAAATTTGCTGTAGAATGCATCAAACTTGGTTTCTACAGTTTTTGCAGAAAAAACTGCATCCCAGGTTTCTGTATCTAACATTTGTGAGAAATTAATATTATTCATCTCTGAGAAGGAGCGGCGAGTAACTGTATAACATGGAAAAGAGAGGCCTATTTCTAGGCTTGTTAGTATGGGGTAGTGGTCTGAAATATCCGACAGAATCACTTCTGATTTGGCACAGTTGGTGTTGATGTTGGTTGCAATTACATCCAATAGGGATGCTGAGTGGTTAGTTACCCGAGTTGCTTCCTTATTGATCACCTGGAGATTATAGGACATAAATAAATTAAGTAAATCACTCTTGTTCTTTGAGTTAGTTAAAAAGTCACAGTTAAAGTCACCAGTAATGGCGAGGTTAGCGTTAGGTGAGTTTTTGTGAATATTAGCAGCTAATGCTGCTGTAAGCCATCATTTTTAGATTTTCAAACTAAATGCATCACATGAATCAAATGGTTCACATTATCACCACGATATGTTTGTACATGCCACCAAATACATCTTTTGTAAATCATACAAAATGTATGACAGCAAAATTAAATTGCAACATTTCTCTATAGCATGTGGTAACTTCAATTAGAAAAAGGATATTAGCAGAAAAAGATTTAAATAGTGGGAAAATTGAATATTAAATAATATGCATATGGGCTTTTACTTGCAATAGAACAGTAGGGAAGTTAATTGGATCCAAATTTTTGTAAATAGTGGATTAATGGTAATTCTAATATTGCCAAGAAAAGTATTTATTGTGGTTGTGACTTTTAAAATTATATTCTGATATGCATTTCTTTGAATTTTTTAGGCCTTATGTGCATACGGGATATGGATGGTGATGAAGCAGCTTTCAGGAGTCTTGCAATGCCGTTTTCCACTCCATCATCCACTGGTCATGAAATTCCTTTGTCTACACGTCATCGAAGAATCACGCCAAGCAACCGACATGAATATGTCAAACTTGCTTTGCATTATAGGTCAGTTATAATCCTGTACCTGTAAAATTATATGATGGGTCCCAAGTAATAAGGTTCTACATGATAAGGTAAATGATTTACCAAGAAATAAGGCCAAAATTAGAAAATAAAGGGGAAAACCAATATTTCATTTGTCAGTTTCTGGATGATTACTCTTTCACCCGGTCACTTCCGTATTCAATGCCCTGTCATTTACTCTGACCTTGATCTTTGCTTCCAACAACCTTCCATCTCTCTCCTGAAAAGCCACCTGAGCTATTTATCTATTTTCTTCATGCATTGTTCTGTGCAATTCCTCTTTGTTATTGGTTGTTCCTGTTGCAGCATCCCTAGTTTTATTTTGGTTTATATTACTTGTTGTATGTTCCCAATGGAGAAGGTTTTTGTTTCTGTTTGTAGTGTATCAATAAATAATTTTGGAAAACATTAGAAAAAAATTCCAACACACTCAGTGGAACCTAGTCTGATGAAAAGTCGTCGGGTTTGCTACTACCATAGTTTGATTCCTTTTTTTTTCCTTACGCAAACTCTTAAAGAAATTTAATTTCATTTCTTTCAGGCTCCATGAGTTTGATGAGCAAGTGGCTGCTGTAAGGGAGGGAATGGCTAGAGTAGTACCAGTCCCACTGTTATCCTTGTTCAGTGGATATGAATTGGAGACTATGGTTTGTGGATCGCCAGACATTCCCTTGAGCCTTCTAAAATCTGTGGCCACATATAAAGGTAAATTATGTTCTTTAAGCATACTGATGTTATAAGTGGCTTCATTCATCAATCTTTTATTGGTCAAATGCAAAAATGAAATGTCTGAACAAAGATTGATTAAAAATATCCTGGAAGAAATTCGACTTTGAAACTACTTGTTTAAAAGTTACCAAATTTGTAATTTAACAACATGGATTTAATATTACTTATTTTACCATAGGATCTTAAGTATTTCTCACAAATTCCTGATGAGATACAATTCAGGATAAGTAAGACAACAGAAATGGCATGATTAGTGCAATGGATATTCCATAAGTATTCATATTTATTCTTTATATTTCTGTGGAAAATGAGGCTTGGGAAATAACTAGAAAACATATCTTGTCTTAGTTGTAAATGTGTAACAGCATCCTTTTGGCTAGGGAAAAATACTGAGCCCCTAATTTGAAAAATTTTTATATCAGCAATTCAATAATGGGAGGGGGTAGGTTCAGGCTTCCAATCCCGAAGTCATTTCATGACTGCTTGCATTTGAAACACATTTTAAATAAATTTATATTTTTTTACTTTGGTTTGTACATGGGGGACATAGGATTCCAGTAGTTAAGAGTGCTAGGCTACTGACCTTAGGGCTCAGTTTCCATTTGTATGAATGCCTCTGGGCGCCCTCAGCTTCTCCAAAGCCGGGTGATTTTTGGGTATTAGGTCTTCCCAGGCAACCATAAATGGTACAGGCAAAGATATTACCCCATCTACTCTGATGTGTGGATTTCTCACCCTGTTTGGCTTAGTATTGGATGAGCTCTACCCTCACCCACCAAACAAAACATTGGTTTGATGACTGTAGTAGTGTAAATAATACGTAAGGAAGAGCTGGTGTTGATACATGTGTCGTTCAATAAGTCTTTCGAATATCCGAGAGATAGCACTCATAATATTGAAAAAGGTTTGCTTTAAGTAAGCCTCAACTATCTCTAGACTGCTGATAAAGTTTCAGCTATATCCATCATGTGGTTTCATTTGCATCGTCCATTGAAGCAAGAAACTTCTGTTTTTTTATAAAAGTATAAAAAAGTGAGTTTTGTGCAATGATTATACACTTCTATGTAAAAGGTTTAGCATTGAAAGAGATCAAAGCCGAGTTGGATAAAGTTCATGGCACATCTGCTCCTGTTTTTGACAGTTTACAATTGGATGAATGATTTTAAATATGGATATGCATCCACAAATTATGAACATTGTTCGAGATGTCCATTGGAAGTGTCTCCCTTTGCAATAATCGACAAAGTCAAAGATATGGTTTTCAGTGATTGACTAATCAAAGTTTGCAAAATAGTTAAGGCCACAGGCATGTTAAAAAGGTACAGTGTTTTCAATTTTTCATAAAATATTGGACATGAAAAAAATGTCAGCAAGATGTATGCCATGATTGCTCTCAGTAGGGAATAAACACAATCGTGTGGTCAATACGGAGGCTGGTTTGGTGTTTTTCCATCTCAATGCCAATAAGTTTTTGGGTCGATATGTAATTTTGTTCTAAACATGGATACACTACAACACTCCAGAGATAAAGGAATGGTCAAAACAGTGGGTTTCCAAAGCCAATTCAGCTCCAAAGAAAGTGAAGACAACAAAATTAGCCAACAAGACGATGGCCATGGCTGTATGGGATCCACGTGGAATCATCAACATTGATTGCATGCCAACAGGACAAACAATAAATGAAGAGCCAGCACTATTTGACTAGAGAAATAAAGAAAAAATCCTTATTAGGCAAAGAAAAATATTTTTATTCCATATCTTCCATTAAGACAAGGCATGCATGTAAATCTGCACAGTTTCAACGGTAAAAATTATGAAATTAAAGTTTGACTTATCATATCAACCACCATATTAACTAGATTTGGATCCCAGTGACTTTTTTTTATTTCTTAACTTGAAAAAATGGCTTGGTGGGAAACAATTCGCATCAAAAGAGAAGGACATTGCCGAGACAAGATGCCTGTTTTGAGGCCCTGTCCGAAATCCTACTTAATGGATGGCATTATTAGTTAGAGAAATGTTGGGAAACGTGCGGAGAATTAAAAGGAGATGATGTTGAAAAATAAAAAAATCTATGCAAAATAATTTTTATTTGATATTTCTAAGAATTTATTGAAAGATTGAAAGTATGTAAGGCATAAGATTAGGTGCAAGTACCGAAAGTTAAAAAGTAACTTTTTGGGTATGTATTGGCCTAATTTTTTAGTGCAGTTTTATTCTAATTCACTTGCTTATCAAATATTTTTGGGGAACTGATATTGATACATTCATAACACATACATACTTCTTTCTGCATGAGTGAGTCATTGCAAAGTAAAATCAATTTTTTCAGTTGGTCACATTATGCATCTATTTTGGGAACTATCTTTATTGATTTTTTATTTTGCTGATATGCATTGTTCTTTTACAGGTGTTGATGGGAATGCACCACTTGTCCAGTGGTTCTGGGATGTAATGGAGGAATTCACTAATCAAGAGCGATCATTATTTCTTCGCTTTGTATGGGGAAGAACAAGGCTTCCTAGGACTATTGCAGATTTTAGGGGAAGAGACTTTGTATTGCAGGTAAGGACTTTTTCAGCTCAATTTTTGTATTGTTTCTTATCCTTGTTGTGAAACTCTTCATTTTAATATGCAAAATGTTAATACATTAACCTGGAATTCACTGCTTTATGTGTTTCTGGGATGTAAATGTCAATACTTTTCAATGTTGCAGGTTTTGGATAAATATAACCCCCCAGATCACTTTCTACCTGAAAGTTATACATGCTTCTTTCTTCTTAAGATGCCAAGGTATTCTTGTAAGGTAAGTTGGCATTATTGTTATAATATTGAACTTTTTGCAATTTAAAATACCATGAAATAATTCATTTATTTATTACTTTATTCCCCACAAACTGGTTCAGCGTGGTTTTGTCATAAAACAAAAAATGTGCATTTTTTTACTCCACATCACATGGAAGAAAAGGTTATTTACATTACATAGGGATATTTTACAAACAACATATTAGGCTTTTCTTTACATAATGGACCAAATTCATCCCCAGAGTACAAAGGTTTAATAAGCAAGTACCCATATTCCAAGTATCAAGTAAGAGTGTAAAAATTACACTCTGTAATTGTTGCATTGAAATGCACATTAGCGGATGACTCCGTTAAAAGTTACTGTTGCGGCATCTCCCGCAGTTTCTTTGGAATTTGTCAAAGTGAAAACACCATAAGTGTTTAAAGTTGGCTTTAACCTCGTGGACTGTGGTGCCTTGCGCACGACTACAAATGCCTGTGACATTGTATGTACGGTATTTCGTCACAACATCTTGTTCCTTTAAAAGCCCCAAAATTTCAGAGTTTAAGAGGACGCCTCGGTAGCTTAAGTGGCTAAAGCACTCGACCGGATATTGAGGGATCTGCGTTCAAATCCCAGTCAAGGCGAATGATTTTTACACTCTGAAATTGTTGCAAGCAAGTACCCTTTAAGATTACACTGAAAATTATTTGATGGAGATACTTCTTGAGGAAGCATGTTAAAAATGTGGCTCCTTGGTGGTAAGGTCCCTCATCACTCAAATTAGAAGATCCTCAATGTGTGTATCAAGTTGATGGATATTTAGATTTTGCTCATATGTATGCATTTTATTCTTCACAAATGAGACTAGATTGTATACATGAAGAATAGCCCGTGGCATAATTTGTAGTTCATGAAAATGAGGCCTGCAGGAATGTCTGAAAGGTAACTTTAAGATAGCTCTTATGGCCTGTTTCTGCTCTTGAAAAGTGTTTTGGCTCTGGCTTGAGCCATCCCAGAATATAATGTCATATGATAATTGAGATTGAAAATCTGAATTTTAAACACAATTTAAGATATTTAAGCTAGTACTAAAAAAAAACATCTCAGCTGAAAAAGAGTTGTATTGAGTTAAGATTTTAAAGTTGTCAATATATAAGGATCATTTTAGGGATGATTCAATCTGAATACCTAAGAAATTTATGCTGTAAGCAAAAAATAGGTCCTTGTCATAGAGTTTAACTGAGAAGAGTGAAGAATTTTTACCAAAATGTATGCATAATTTTTTTGTACATTAATTGGCAATGAGCTGTTTTGAAGGCATATAACTATGGAGTCTACTTATTGTTGTAGCTCAGCACTGGTTTTGGCCTTTAGAATGGTAGTATAATCAGAAAAAAGAATTGATTTGGCATTGAAGATACAATCTGGCATATCATTTAGATAGAATAGAAATATTGAAGAGGATAGAGCCCTGAGGAACACCTATTTTAACCTCTTATCTCCAAAATATTGTCAAATATCTGAGTTCATATTGAGTTAGCCTAACTGGGAAGTTGGTTGAAACTTACAAGTTTCTATTCTGTTTTGTATTCATTTATCTCCAATCTATTCAATTATTTTGTAAGTTACTGTCAAAATATACTACTGGTCTATTGCACGCAAAGGAGTATTTTTTCAGTAACAATTTACCCAGTATCAACCATAGGGCTGTATAATTAATCATTAATTTTCTGCTAGGTTGGTCATTGAATTTATACTTTGAAGCTCAGAGAATGTGATGGGTTAACACAGCCGTGAAGGGAGCTCATTAAACATCTTAAAACAAGTGTTGTCATCTCTCCTCTTTGATTCTCCAAGTTTTATATAGTTGATATAGTAGGTCATTTCAAAAGAGGTAGTAAAATTGCATTTTTTAACAGACATTTGGTAGGACCAGAGTAATTTTATTAACCAAAACCCCTTATTTCACCTATTTGTGGACATGGTAATTTATAATGTAATAAGTAATATATACTACTGTGTACTGACTCTTATTGTTCTGATTTTACCAAGTTCAAGCTACTTGGAAATCAATGTAAAGTGGGATTCTGTAATCATTTAGCTGTTGAGTTACCTGAGCATGAACCCTGGGGTACTTTAAAAAAATATTGATATTATACTATTAAGTCTCCAAGTAAATATTTGTGTATGATATGAAGTTCAACCTTCTAACTCCCATGTAACTAGCACCTTTCACTTTGTTTTTTTCATAGACTGTTCTTCGTGAGAAACTCAAGTATGCAATTCACTTCTGCAAGTCCATAGATACGGATGAATATGCTCGAGTGGCAATGACATCAAGTACGGCATCAACGACAGTTCCTCTGGGAGTGGGTGGGGGAAGTGGGTTGGCTCCAGGTAGTGGTGCTGGAGGTGATGGCTGTGGTGGCAGTGGAATTCGTGGTGGGCATGGATTGGATGACACTACTACAACAACGACCACTTCCAGTGACAGTGAGGAAGGGGGTGCAGTGGGAGGTGGGCAACATATTGGCCGTCGAGGAGGGGGAGTCACAGGTGGCTGTAGTGACAACAACCCACTAGGTATAGGTGACATTGAAAGAGATAATGATGATCTTGATAGTATTGAGAGTGAAGGTATTCGAATGTGTTATCTATAGTGTGCCTGAAGTAAACTGTCGCACAATGTTGCAATGAAGTTGGCACATTACTTAGGAAATGAAATACACCAAAAAGAGAAATGGCTCCTTGTGATAATGTGGTGCACTGTTGACTTATCAGTTGAATTTGTTTAAACCCTTCTAGTCAGTTCATTGTTTAAAATGACCACAAAGAGTTAGAATGAGGCAATGAGAGACTTTGTGATGTAGTAGTGCTTTAGTTTATTTATTTGATTCAGCATTTAATTTATTATAAATAAATAAAGTGATTATGTTTAATAATCATGTTGAAACAGATTTTATTTGTGCTGTATTTTATACTGTTTTGCAGAGAATATCATGTAATTGTCCTAATTTTATTTTGATGGAGAGTCTGCAAAAATGTTTTTGCTTAAATAAAACATGCTTAAATCAATAGTTCTTTCTTTGAAAGCAGGATCATTACTATTTGCTATCTTCAGTATTCAGTGAGGTATGAAAGGCATTTTGGGAAAATATCTTAATTTTCTGTCCCTGCCAGCAGCTACTGAGCTTAATTACCCTTCTAGATGAAGTGCAAGTGAATCACTCAGTTTGACAGTTATTCTTATCATCTCTCCTCATACCCAAGTAATTTTTGAAGAAAGCCACCTCCCAGCTCAGGTTCTACAAGAGATATCTTAAAAATTAATTAATTAATATACTTATGCAATTATATTTCTTAGCATTGTTGCTATGACAAGATACTTTCTTTTCTGCTCAGTACTAACTTCAACTCCCAAGTAGGTTTTCATCTAAATCGTGGTTTCATCAAAATATCTATATGTATTTTATTTCATATTTACATGCAGTGTGTATACAGTCTCCCTATACTATACTGTATTCCTGAGAATATCCATTTCTGTGAAAACGGAAACAAGCCATAAGGGTAGGCTTCCAAAATTGATTGATTAATTGATGTTCATTGGTTCCTAAAAGACATGTATGGAACACATCACATTGCTAGCAAATATTCTAGACAGATGCGAGTACAAATGCATCATAGTTTGAATGCAAATGATAGTCACAAATGAAAAAGTAGACAGAAGCAATAACAGCACACATAAGAATAAAATTATTTATCAACAGAGAGAGACATGATTCATCCACAGTAAAGAATTGATGTTCGTGCAGGAACTGATAAAGTTAAGATTTAAATGACAACTAATTTTCCATTTACCTTAGTTTTTTAGGCAATACTTTCAGGAATTTGACACCAGTATTACCAAAGTTCTTAGCAAAGAAAGCCAAGTTGTGAGAAGTTATCCTCACATCAGTATTAGTTATCAATTCGAGCATGGCTTTGTTTTGCTGAACATTAATAATAGCATGGAAAATATAGATACAGGGAATGGTTAAAATTTTTATTTTGTTAAAGTAAGATCTGCAACCACATGCCATTGGAACTTTACCTATGATTCTCAATGCCCATTTTTGTAGCCTAAAGAGGTGCATAGAATGAAATGAGTACCCCCTCTCAGCAATTCAATATTTCAGTCAATTATGAATGAATGCATGGTAAACCGAGAGAGCCATAGCATTGTTAACCAGGGTCACAATTTTCCCAACAATCTATAGCAACTAGAGGGCTTATTTTACCAACATGAGTTTCCCATAACGTGGTATTTTTGATAATTTTTACAGCATTAATGTGTTGCTGTGTTAGGTCAAAAGAATGAATATATGTATAGAAATATATTCAAAAATATTCTCCCTTATACTTTCCATCAATTACTCTCCCGAAGAATTAAGTAGGTTTTCACATGTTAAGGTTATTTTTTCTACTCATACCCTCTGGCCAAAAGGATTATTTTTGGTGAAAAATATATTTTTAGCCTGAACAGCAAGTATTGAATTTTTTGACAGGAGTTTTTTAAAAGAATGGCTGTGTTGTAAATCACTCCATATGCAACCAAAATTAATTTTTCATCTCAAGTTGTTTTCATATTTGTTTAGCACAAGGGTCACTCGGCAAGAAAATTGAATTACCTATGCATAGAAATTCACAAAGAAAGTTTTTTCTCTCATGGCCATATTTAACGAGTAAAGATACAAATTTTGTGGTGTTCATCTAATTCATAATATATTCACAGTTTGCAATTTATATGGATTTTTGTGTGAAACATGTAAGAGAGCTTGAGTCATGGCTAATGCCTTTCAGAAAGAAATTTCTGTTAAGGATAAGAGATAAAATGTTTTGCAATGGCTGGTGATTGCCATAGCCATGTATTAATCGCCCTCTTGTGTTCCTTTATCAGAGATAAAATATTTTGCAATGGCTGGTGACTGCCATAGCCATGTATTCATTGCCCTCTTCTGCTCCTTTATCCTCTGGGAGATGGCTTGCTTTCTTTTCCCAGTATAGTTTTACCCAAAATTGCGGGAAACTTTAAGTACTCCAGTCATTTGACATGTAGTCAGGCTATCTTTCACTCTTCTTTAATATTCCTCAGGGTGGAAAAGCTAGATGAAAAAAATGGGTATTTAGATTGGTAGAAGTGTGTACTTTTTGTCATAAAAATTTCTAAGTGTTCAATTCACCCAGGTGCAAAAAGCGAGGTAATATCTTGCAATTGAGTAGCCACATATTTGTCTGAGCACACAGATTTATTGAGTTTTTCAATTTCTTATGTGTCACAAATAATTATTAACCCTAGAATGACACTTATATCCACTACATGTACTTACTAGAAAAGTTGCATCTTTCAAATGGGGTCCCAAATAGCAGGTTATGTTCCAGAATTGAAGAAGCTGGTGCCCCCCCCCCATGCGCCTCAATTTTATTACCAACTAGCCTCTGCAACCTTTGACAGCGCATGTATCTCCAGTATGACTGAGAGCCGTCCCAATAAACACCAAGAATCAGACCCTGAGTAATCAAGTTTGCCAATCATGCTCTCACAAATATAGTGCCGAGAAATAATCACGAAGGTAAGCTCTGATCTTAGTTTGGGTCTATGAAATTCTTAAAAGGTCTGAATGGCAAAGATTTCACCTTACTAATGTATCACAAGGCCTTTGAAACAAGTTCAAAGTGTTGCCTATGAATGAGAATTGACCAATGGGTCATGAAATTTCAATGCTTTGATTTTGAAATTATTTACATACAAACAAGGAAGTGCAGGGTGCAGCAAAATAACTTCCTTTTTTGAAAGCGTTTTGCATTTGTAAAAAGGAAGTCATGTTGCCACACCCTACATGAACCAGCCTGCTCTGTTCAGGCTCTTAAATACAGACAACATAGGAATAGGTGATACACCTTCAGTGGAAGACCAAGTTTTGGGAAATGCTGAGGGTGCAGTCCCCAAAGTAGTGCTCTACAAGGAGTAGCTAAGGATGATGGTGTATTACACAAATCTTGCACACTGAGACCCTGGAGAATGATCACCAAATTTCTGAGGTGTTATATTGATTTGAATGAGGTGATGACCTCACCTTTTATTTGTATCAGAATATTTCTGCCAAAGTAATCGAATCTTCATGCACTTCAACTGCCCCATGAAAGTTACATTGGAATTCCATCATCTCCCATATTGCATTGGCAAATTGCAACAGCATATTTCCTACATCTTTCAATAGGTATTTCTCAACAGTAAAGGTTTAAGAGTAACAAGAATAATGCCATGCCCTAGGCCAGATGTGGAGCTTGGTGCTCCTCTGGTATGTTGTGATCTCTCAGAAGCTATGGGGCCACTTCAATCCTCCTGTGGCCTGGTTGCTTGTAAGAGCAAGTAACCTTGGTGGCTAAGTTCTTCCTGAGGGGCCTCACCTCCAGTGAACTTGCTTAATGCAATGTTATTTGTTAGAGCAATTAAGGCATACTGCAGGTATAGAAGTTTTTTAAAAACTTTAACATCATGAATTTTATTACAAGGTATGGTAGCATTGAGGGTTCTTCCATTTCTTAGATACTCAATTTAAAGTTCAGAATAGACTTATGATCATTCAATATAATAATTTGATCACCTTTAAACAAATATTGTGTTAATTACTAATTCTCTCTCCTTATTTTTATATGTTCTTTTTTATCTTCAGTAAAATGGTAAAGTGGTATTTCTCCTACTGCAAGTTAGTGATTACTGAGTATTAATAAAGTGGTATTTCTCTAACTGCAGATCAGCATTCTCTTATAAGGTACACAAAGTATAACAATGTACAGGGTATGTCTTCATGATTTGCTGATATTAATCCAAGTTCCCTTTAAATGAGCTAAGCATGCCGCTGCACCCTGTGCATGCAATAATTAAAATGACTTGTATTATGTATTTCTATAGCCACCTCCTGTTGATCTTTTGAATAATTAGAGTATTTTTCCCTCTTAGGCTCAATTGGAAAAATGTTTTGCTTTTATTGCTGTTAATTTTGAAGAATATCTGGATTTAATTTCGCCGAATTTTACTTCATCATTATATTTATACTCCTATCATAAACTCATTTATAAATGTATTAGGAACTTTTTCTTTTTGTCCTGGTATATTTTATGGCCATATTGAATTAGGCAATTAAAAAGTATTTTTATGGTGGGCAATGGTCATAAAGTATCTGAATTCTTATTTATTTTTCCCTACAAAATTTCTCCCAGATATGACTTTATCACCTTACCAATAAGGGTTTTGTAATAACTAATAGAGATAAATTAGATAAATGAAAGCAGAAGTTCATTGGACTATTTCAAATATGACAGTATAGGAAGCAGCTGAAATATTGAGTGATATCAGGAGACATTGGAAGGCGAAACAAAATGGAAAATACTAGATAATTGGAGAACCACAGAGAAACTAGAAGTAGTTTTCCAAGGAAGAAGACTAAAGAATACGTACTTTGGACATGATCAAAGCGGTAGAAATTCTCAATATAGATGCTTTTAGAGGAAAGTAAACGTTCTTTATGTGAAACTATAAGCCTATTTTGATAAGCTACGTGTTAAAATACTATCCAAAATTTAACTATAATATATACAACGGATAGAACAATCAATAATTATTGTGAAATTATAAGTCGCGCGAACAAACAAGCAGAGTAGCCACCCAAAAGTACACCATCCATATGACTAATTTTTTGTTTATTCGCATGACTACATCATGTTTCTTAATCGATTCCGTTAATCTCGTCGGCTTTTGGTAATAAATGTCTTTATCTTGTTGATAATACTCGGCTTATCTAAGGAGCCAAATTGCGAGCGGCTCAAGTTGTAAAGCCAATGTCACTTTTAGGTTGGTCAAGGCGGTAAGAACGACTGTAGTGACAATTGGGATAAGTATAGCTTTTTCAACATCTGACATGCTGTAACTCCCGATATGCGGCATGTGCTGAATAGGAACGCAGTCTAGGCTCATGAGAAATACTTTTGTGTTGTATGAGTGTAGATTTTTTCCTTTGAAACACTGCCAAATTATATCAGTTCGTCATGTCGGACGTTGACACAATCAAATTGTTTCAAGAAATCGGACTCAGTGAGCAGAAAGCCAAGGAAACCCTAAAGAATGCTGTCGTGACTAAAACTTTAAAAGAAATAATAATGGAAGTAAGTACAAGTTTGTAATCCGTGAGCTTTTCGGAAATTTTTTGCTCATTAACTTGCATTACATACATGTTCTAATTCTAGGCCAAGAAGTTCAACAACTTTCCTTCTTCTAGCCAACTGCTTTTGTACTACGTTGCTACAAAAATAAAATCCCAAATTTTAGCATATATCCCCCTAATTGTGGAGTATGTGGCTACGGGAGGACTGGACAGTAATGAGAGAGTTGATGGTACGTAATAACCAGGCTAGCATGAAAATTTGCATGCACCTTTAAATATTTCTAATGTATTGGCACTAATGGATATTTAGTTTCTTTGGAATTTTTTTTTCCATCGTTCACAGTTTAATATAACGAGAGCTTGAGGTGTAGTGCCCAGTCAAATATAATTTCTTGCCATATTGCATCAGATTTTGAATAATTTTCATGCCCCTACTTTTCTATACTGTCTAATTTCTTTAGCCTGTACCTAATTTTGAAACTCATTATTTTCTCAACCATAGCCGCTTTGGACTTCCTGCTGTCCTATTCTAGTGGTAAAATTGATAGGCAGCTTCTCGAGGCATCGTGTGGCATAGGAGTTGTGGTCAGTGCTGATCAAATTGAAGAAGAGGTAACAAAAGTCATCAGCCAACATAAAGAAGAAATTTTAGAGAAGCGGTTAGTGAGTTATAAATTTAAGCGAAAGTATCTGTTATATTTTATGACAAACACCGCTTCAATGATAAAATGTTGGGTGCTTACGTTATGAGATAATTTTGAATGTAGGCCATAAGGGATATTGCCCAATTTTCTGGGAACCATTTCATTTGGGACTGTAGAAAATTTTAGGATGACTTCAAATTATGTTGAAGAGAGTAAAAGTATGAAATGAATGAATCCCTGTGTACATTTCTGAGAATAGCTAGTTCTCAATTTATTAAATTTTGACCGTCGAGGGCTATCAATTCAATAAACGCAGGGTGAATATATTGCATTGCATTCGGGTATGTTGGATTGGAAAGGAAGAGAAAATGGGCCCACAGGATAAACCTTTCTGCACCAGTAGCCACTTGTGCCATGTTCTTCTCTTCTGTTCTATAATAACATAGAAAATTATCTGCCAAACCTTTTTCATTGTCTAATGGGATTTATTCACATGCTATCCCATATGGATGACATGGAATTGACGTCCTAATTATCACTATTATACCAGGTAATCTACCGATTAAGGTAAGTTTTTGGGTGGACACAGCTACCAAATAAATAATTTGTTACTCTTAGCAAAACATACCTCTACATCCTAAGCTAACACAAGCCCCTCATCATCTCCTTATACTTCATTCCTCCCTTCATTCCATCCAACATCCTCCCTTCATTCCATCCAACATCCTCATCCTCTTCCTTCCCCTCCCTCGCCTAACATTCTCCCCTATATCACAATCTTCAACATCCTGCTGCCAATCAATATGCTTTGCATTCATTTTTCCTGTTTCCTTATGATTTCTCTCAGCAATCCTGTCTCCTTCACCCACCATTCACTAGCACTTTCTCATTTGTTTTACTTCCCGTCTACTTCACCTTCTCCATCTTTCCTCATACCTACATTTCAAAAGCTGCCAAGTATGCCTGTCATCCTGCTTCAATGACTGTTTCCACATTTTGAATAGCTACGCTCAATATTTTAAAGAGTTAACTTGCCTTTTCTTAACATCCTTACTGATCCTCCCTTTGATCAATTCTCTCCTTGTGAAAGCTTATTTGCCTAATGCAATTATTGTTCTTATGTCCCTATTACTTTGATCATTTTGTTCCAAAAAACTTCCAAGATAGGTAAACTGTTCCATCTGCTCTAGGTTTTGTCCTCATATTTTACCATTTAGCTTAGCCTTTTCTCTTTCTCAAAAGCTGATAAACTTTGTTTTCTTTAAATTTATTCTGTACCCATGCTTATCACACTAACTCTTCGATGCACTCGGCAGAGATTGCAACCCCTTGTCTAACTGGCAAAGTAAAGTTTGATTATCTGGAGGTATGTCATAACTAATTATGTGAAAAATTTTCTTTGCATAGTTCTTGAGGAGTGACCATTTCTTTGGCATGGTAAATGACATTTCATGCTCACATAGCTGTTTATGGTAACGTTGATATCTCAAAAATTATAGGAGCTAGTAGAAACTTGATTCAAAAGCCTTTTTGTAAATCTTGAAGAGGCACTTCTAATGCAATAAAGTTAGTTTAGCTCTAAATCACTTCCTTCGTAGTGATATGAAGACTGAAATTTGGCAAAATATATTATTCTTATTATTAGCCAGGACTATAATTATATTGTTTAATTATGCTTTATGGACATTAATTTGTACATAATTAAAGTAAAATATTTCCTATTGTCTTTGCAAGTCAATAAAACCTACAGTTTAAGCTGTATTCATTACCTCCCACTGAGCAAACCACTAGACTGACATGCCCTCTCAAAAATATATGTTCAACAAGATTATTGTATTATTTTCAAAATATGTTGAAAATCTTCTCTGTGTAAAACTATTAATACCTAATAATTGTGTTCCCATGAAAAATATGTTGTGCATTTGTTAATTATATTTCAGGCTTCCGAATGGAGTAAGAAATTTGCTTTCCTTGTCACTGGTTCTATACTCCTGTAAAACCCAGTAATATCTTCTATTTCTTCTCCCTGTCACCTATTCTCATGAGGTTGTGTGTTAATCATCATCTTTTCACTGAGATTTCCATGTCTTCCAATGCAATTCTGTTTTTTTAATAATGTTATATGGTCACTTTAGAACTACCATGGGTCAAATTTTCCATGTAGGAACAAAATCGACGCAGTCCATGCATGATTCTAGGTGTGGTAGGCAGGTGTAATTTCCAATATGCAAAAATCAAGTTTTTGGCTTAGTGGAAAATTGGCTTTTCCCTTGCTTATCAACATCACCTTTTAATTGGTCACTGTGAGTGGGAAAAATAGTACTGCAAGATGAAAAGTGTTGTTCCAACTGTCACTTATACAATTTTTACGGAATGCTCTTTGCCTTAACAGATTTTGTTTTGTTAAATGTTAATGGTCCTTAGATGTTGGCCAAGTGAGAATAACATTAGGTAGATGCACTGTTGATGGCCAATGTTTGTGAATTGGAGAGAGATGTAGAATGGGATGAGATGGTGGTAAAGATTAAAAAATAAAGGTTACATGTTAATAATGGTGCTTGATCACTCACTGGAGGACCCATCAATGGATGCCCACAGGACCAGCCAGGTCATAGTGGTACTGCACTGTATCCAAGAGATTCCACCTGTATAAGAGATAGCTGATCATCTGGGTAATTTAGTTATGAAGCAAAAGGTAGGGGCAGGTTGTGAGGGACAAGAGGTATTTTAAGAAGGGTCAAAGGGAAAGGAGAGAGAAAAAGAGGTCATTGCAATGTCATTTGATGGCAAGGCCCATATTCGTTAGGCTAAGGATCATTATACTCTTTATCAGTGTACTCATTTTTTTTGTTACCATTCCCTTATTCCACTCTTTGTCTCTCCCTACTTCACAATTATTAGCCAATAACAACATGTCTACCCAGTTTACATTGTTGTGATTAATCCACTAAAGTGCTTTCAATATTGTGCACCCTTAACTATAGGATTATGTATTTATTTCATCCATTTTGTATTTGAAAGGTCATGAGAAATGCCTAGAAAATAGAGCCTATTCTCAAAAATTACTTGGCTCAGCATTTTCATGGAGGTATTTCTGAGAACCATACATATGAATTGTTGTTTTATGTTAGTTATATGTCTTTAATGGGGAGACTTTGAAATTAAAATTCTTATCAACTCATTCTTACTTTTATTCTAATTCTAGTTATTACATTATGCATTAGGTGGTTTAATAAAACATCTGCTATATCAGTGAATATTTGAATGAAGCTGGATCAAAATTCATTACAAAATGTGATGTTGTATAAAAATATCCATGAATGCTAATGAATGCATGCAATTGAAATAAATTTTACTTAACCTGCAATAGGTATCGTTTCAACATTGGCATTCTAATGCAAGAAGTTAGAGGAAAATTGAAGTGGGGCGATGGAAAAGCAATAAAAAATGAAGTGGAACTTCAAGTGTTAGATTTATTGGGGCCAAAGACGGATGCAGACTTATTTCCCATTGCAAAACCTGGCAAGAAAAGTAAAGGAGAGAAAACACCTAAGAAAAAAGACAGTGAGAATAAAACCCCCAGCCAGATTGATGGTAAGTTTATATGGTGTAATTAATTAATTTTTCTACGAATGCCATAAAAAATAGAATGTGTAAGCTCAGTCTAACTATTGCAAGTAAATATGTATTAAAGAATTATCTGCAATAAGAAGCAAAAGGTTGATCATCTTTCTGAAATTATCATGTTAGAAGTTTTACATGTAATAAATATGCTATTTTATATTAATAATTGTTTGTATTTTGTTAGTGTCCTACATTTTATAGCACTGCTGTCATGCAAAGGCAAGTGAATAGATGTAAACTTCCGTGTTGATTTTATCTACTTTGATTAATTGATATGAGTGAATTTTATAGATTGTGCATTCTACCATCTTTCATTCTTGTGTGCATGGAGTATATTGTTCAAAAGTTACAGAGTTATGTGACTTCTTCATGCATAATATTTTCATCCGTTAGCATATGCCTTCTGGCTTTTATATAACATTTGTTCACATCAACTGATAACGTTCTTTATATTATTATTTTATATATTTTGGAAAATTTTAATTGTATGAATATTTTAGAAAATCATTCTGGGAGGTAGTTTGAAAGGTTCTCGTAATCACCACCAGATGTCAGTGCTATTGTGAAGATGGAAAAAATTGAGACTCGAGCCATGATTAAAGACTTGTAAAGAATGGTATGAAAGCAAAGGAAATTCATGCCAACTTTCAAAATGCTAGGGGACTCTGCTCCTTCATATTCAACTGTTGTCAAGTGTAAAAACATGTTTAAATTTGATCAGGACAGCTTAAATGATGATCTACATAGTGGTCGGCCAAAATGTGCTACCACCCCAGAAATTATTTTGTAAGTGCATAAAATGGTCGTGGAGGATCGCCGACTGAAAGGGGGAGAAATCGCTGAAGCCGTAAGATATCATCTGAACAGGCATATCACATTTTACCTGTGAAATTGATTATGAGAAAATTATCTGCTAGGTGGGTGTCGCAAATTTTCATTCAGGATCACAAATTCATTGGATTGGAAATTTCTGAACAATGTTTGACCTGTTTTAAGAGCGACCAGCAATATTTTCTGCACTGGTTTGTGACCACAGATGGAACTTGGATCCACTACTATAGGTCAGAGACAGAACACCAGTCAAAGTGGTGGAAACATGTTGATTCACCACCAGTAAAGAAAATACAGGCAATAAGGTTGGCCAGAAAGGCGATGGTTTTCTGGAATGGGAAAGGGATTCAACTGATAGATTATCTTCTCGCTGGTCAAGCAATCACTGGAAAGTACTATGCTAACCTCCTAGACCAACTGCAGCAAAAGATACATGGACAAAGGTCAAGTTTGGCAAGGAAGAAAGTGACCTTTCATCCAGACAATGCATGCCCACCCAAAAGTGTCATTACCATGGAAAAAATTCGTGGACTAAGATACGGACTGTTGCCACACCCACCTTATTTGCCTGATTTGGCTCCATCAGATTTCCATCTTCCCCAAGCTCAAAATTTTCCTAGATGGATAGAGATTCTCTTCAAACAAAGAAGTAACAGACGAAAAAGACCTGTACTTTTAGGGCCTGAAGCAATCTAATTTTTGAAATGGGGCCAAGACATGGAACATCGCTGGACCGAGTGCATTAATGTTCAGGGAGACTACAGTGAAAAATAAAAAAGTCTCACTGAGATAAGCAGTTTATTTATATTTCATTCCAAGAACATTTTAAATTACCCTCGTGATCCCAGACTTGTGTATAACAAAAACAATTGGTGAAAAGAGAGTACATATTAGGTACTTTCTGTTGAATCGATGCCAATTTCATTTATTCTATCAAGCTATATTAAATTTAAAAGAGTAGTTATACAAAAATTGAGTCAGAGATACGAGGTTGGTGACAAAGTAAACCGAGAATAGACTACCAATGCTAACTTAGATTCTAACAACCAATTTATGAATACATTTTCTAAATATATATTCATGTAGGTGAGCTTGCAGATGCTGCATCCACTTATCTTCCAATTGGTGAGCAGATCAAAAGTAAGGGAATATTCCATAAACCTGGTCAAAATTTTGAGACCGAGGGCTATGTTATAACACCAATGACATCGAAACTATTAGCTGAACATTTAAAGGCCACAGGAGGCAAGGTATTAAATATTTTTTATTCCATGTCTTTTTTTAAATTAAATGTTTCATTATTTACTACAAATTTTTGTTTCCTCTCAAAAGGTCGTCACCAGATTTCCACCGGAACCAAATGGAATTTTGCACATTGGTCATGCAAAAGCCATAAATATAAATTTTGGTTATGCCTTGGCTACTGGAGGTAAATGCTACTTAAGATATGATGACACTAATCCTGAGAAAGAAGAGGAAAGGTTCTACAAGGGAATAATAGATATGGTTCAATGGCTAGGTAAGGTTTATGAAAAAAAATGAAATTTTTCACAATATATTATATATTTTTTGTTAATAATCAAATTTTTGGAATATCAAATAAATATTGTCTTTCAAGAATAACTTCATGGTTTATAGGATATTTCATAGGTTCTCCCGGCAAAAATCGGCATTTTTGATTCTTGTTGGAAATATGGCTTTTCAAGTTACCTTTCAATATTGTTTTTCACTAAGCAAAATTTGTATGACATCTTCAAAGGCTAGAGTAAATTTGTTAGTTGGACTTTTCCGGACTATCTGACCATAATCCCCACTTCTTTTTTGACAAATGAAGTGTTAAGTACCAATTAAAGTGACCTATTGAATCTCACAGGGATAATTTTCAATTCATTTTCATTGAATAATTGTTGTATTTTGTCCCAAGTTATTCTTCGTCAGTTTAAAGATTTACGTACCCTGGCCTCTAATTAAGCATGGAAATCTGCTCGATTAATTTGTATCATAGCTCAAATAGTACTTATTTATTATTTTAGAGATGTTATTCCATTAAGGGTTTTAGGAATTGTTATTGTTTCAATATATGTTGTTTGTGTATGGAAAGAAAAAGAATGGCATGTGCCATAGTTTTTTTAGGCCAAGAATGTGGTTATAATAATAATAATATAATAATAATAATAATAATTTTATTTCCCCAATTGACAAGTACATAGTATGGTACAAAATATCATACAATTATGTAATCGTATAGGGTACGTCAAGAAGTACAGTAACTGGATTACTAGCCAGAGAAAAGAAAATAAAATAACACCTACACATATAGTTAAGGATTTACACAATATAAAATTAGAATTACCCAGAATTGAAGTAGTCGTTCACACTGTAAAAACATTTTTCATTTAAGTACATATATAACTTATTTTTAAAAATAGAGAGTGATTTCTCATTTTTTAAACTAATGGGAAGCCTGTTGAATATTTGGATGCACAGAGAACGAGGTCCCTTGGACATCATTGTCATGCTAGCAGTCACTACACACAGATGATTTCTTGTCCTAGTCCCATAGGCGTGTGTGCCATTATTTGATGGGAATAGATGCATGTTCTTTTTTACAAAAATTATCGAATTATAAATAAAAACACTAGGGACAGTTAAGATGCCAAGGCTTTGAAAGAGAGGTCTGCAGTGGGCTCTATAGGGTTTATTGCACATGGACCTAAGCAATTTCTTTTGAATAATAAATATTTTATTTAACTTAGTTGATGACCCACTTATATGATTATAAACATGTAATACTATCTACACTTTTTCAGGCTTCAAACCTGATGGAGTTACTCACTCATCGGATTACTTCGATCAACTTTATGAGTGGGCTGTGATTCTGATTAGAAAAGGTCTTGCATATGTTTGTCACCAAAAACCAGAAGAAATTAAGGGATTTGACCCCCCTCCTTCTCCATGGAGAGAAAGACCAGTCGAAGAGAGCCTTACACTTTTTGAGGTGAATTTACTTAAAGTTTAGGATTTGAGGTTATTTTACCAGTGTTCTGAAGCTGGATATGATATGTATATTTTTTTATTTCACATTCAGGACATGAAAAATGGAAAATTGGATGAAGGAGAAGCTACTTTAAGACTTAAGCTAACACTAGAAGAAGGCAAGCAAGACCCTGTAGCCTATAGGATTAAATTTATTCCTCACCATCGTTCAGGAAACAAGTGGTGTATATATCCAACTTATGATTACACTCACTGTTTATGTGATTCTATTGAAAACATTAGTCATTCTTTATGCACAAAGGAATTTCAGTCAAGGTTTGTAGACATGTACTTATCTACACATTTGCACTTGCACTTTAACCATGTAATTGTCAAAGATGGTAGGTAACTATTATCTCTTAAAAGTAGGTTTATGCATATTTACAGAATATAGGGTAGTTCTCGCATTTCAGAGAGGTATGTTACCCTATGCATAGAATTTCACTTATTCTTTAAACTCTAAACTTTACTATCTATCATTTTTGAAGAATATTATTGGGTTGAGGCATCATTGAGCTAAATGAAAATAATATTTTGATATAATGCCTATTTTTCTCAATTAAATGAACTCTTGCAGTTAACATAAGCGAAGCAATCATTATAATGTACAGTTGGAGGTCAGTTTTCTGACTTCCATTTATTTGATGGGTTGATTATCCATTGATCCCAGTAAGAAGCATTCACTCCCATCCTACCCACTCCAGTTCCTTCCCCTATCACTTCAATGCTAGCGGCTAATGACATCATTGGTTGAATCCTGCACACTTAACAAAATTAGCCACAATTTTTTGTCCAATTAATTATACTGGTACAGGATAATCGCCTGTGTCCAATAACTAAAGCAGTTTTATCATAATGCGTACAGCAAAGTCATACTCAAGATTTTGAGTACTAATGAGTGAAAAGTCATTTTAAAAACTGTGTGTGTATATGAATTGCAGTATGTTAATTCCAACTATTGATTTGAATTTTATCATGCACGTTAGAAACAATAGCATAAAATATTGTATGTATTAGATTTTCTTTATCTCTCATTAGGTGACTTAATGTTTGTATTTAAAAACTTTTCTGTCGTATAAAGCAGATTGTGCACACAGTTATCCTATCAAGATCAAGTATGTAAATGCCTCTAATTTTAAGGGACTTGGAGGGTGCCACTAAAATTTCCTCTAATGAGGGTTAATGCAACAGGAATAAATTTTATCATTAAGAACGTTATCAATTGAAAGGGAAATGAAACAATCAAACATTTTTAATTGTAATATTAAGAAAATTTGAAAGAACACACTAAATGAAAAGAGATTGCAAAGAATAATTTCCACCAAACAAATCCCTAAACATTTTAATGGCCAGTAAATTCCCTTGCATGATAGCACCATATTCCTTAGATATTTTTCCTTTATTTATGTGAATCAATGTTAGTGTTCATAGTGTCGTAGGTCATATTTCAGATTTTAGTCATACTCATGTAAAGATAAAAATGCCATATGCTTGTGACCATAACACCCTGTAATGGAAGTTAAATTTGTGAACCAATGTAAGTGTTATTTTTATGAACTAATGGGCACATTTCTATTTGTAGTCATACAAAGTTTTTTTAGAATCTAGGTAATATAACGACTAATTTGTGAATATGTACACTTTACTGAGGCTCTGCTCATAATTATTATCCCTGAATCTGTTAACAAAATGCAAGTGTTAGCAGGGAAATTTTCCATGAAGTCATGGAAATATCCTGGAAATTGCAATTTGTTTCTGTAGCCATCCTGATCTGCGAATTGGTTTCGACATAAGTGGTTTGCCATGTTTTCCGTATTCTTCAGTTGCTTATTCTCTTCAGACTCTTAAATCCATGGGTTGTCAGGACAATTGCCAATAAAGATAGTAGTAGTAGTATTTAGGGGAGGCAACCGAGAGCTGAGGTCATTTGCGCCATAGGGGATGGACAGGAAAGGATGAAGGGTGGAGAGAAACCCGGCGTCGGCATGAGCCTACTCTTTACGAAAGGGGCCAAGGGGTCCGAAGCTTAACGTCCCATCCAACGGACGGCGTACTCATTCGCAGTGCCCTCCACAAAGCACCTTAAGTAGGGATCGAGATACCTCGGAAAAATATTCAACACCCCTGGGATTTGAACCCGGGCCCTCAGGGTGGGAAGCCAGTATGTTAGCCCCCTAACCATCTATTTAAGTCTTTCTGCTCCTTTCTTTTCTTGGAAAGTGGGTGATTGCATTTTTCTTTGATTTCATTAATATTTATCAGTTTAAAAAAGATCACAATATAGTATGTTGTATATCTGCATTAGAGGCCTACTTTCTGATCATTAGTCCCAGAGACATGGTCTTTGTACTGCACTACAGTGTCACATTTACCCAGAGTATGTTAATGTAATATCATATCTCATCACCATATTTTTTTTAAATATTCTTGTGTATTACTTTTCATCATAAAAATGCACAAATACACTCTCCATGTATTTGCTTATCTCCACCTTCAGTAAAACTTTTCACTATTGTAGTCCATAAGAACTTTGATATTTTCCCAGCATTCTTTGAAATTGTACCCCATTTTTCTATAAGCAGCTTGTGCTTTGTAATAGTAATAAATTTCATTTGTCCAGCAATCAAGTTGTTACAACTGTTACACTTGATATAGGACACATCAGGGTTTTGTACCAAAATACATGCAATGGATACAAGACACTAATCAGGCATTATTAAGAAATTCAGCAATTGAATAAAACATTTTTAATTTTAATAACCTAAGCAGATTAACTTTAAATGCAGCCACACATTTTTGGGTCTTAATCTCAGTTGGAAGTTAATTATAAAGTTGAAGGCCCATAAAATTTGAACCTAGACATAGGATATCTGGACATAGGCACCATGCCTTTGAAGAATAAACTTGTAATTGTAATTACAGGAAGGAGAGTCTTCATGACTCTTTACCAATGTTAAGAGGATTCCATGATCACCCCTTAAATGAGAAATGCATTATATATTAATGCTACATAAATTTCACATGGTTTCTAATAAAAAAGCTGTAATAGAAGTTGGCTTTAACCCTATTTGTCTTATCAAAATGCAAGTTGTATATTAAATCAGGCAAAGTACAGATTCAGGAATCTAATGTGTACATCCAAGTATCAAAATTCAATTGATAAACTTTTAGTGGTAGCCGAGTGGTCCATGATGTACATATTTTGTTAGGACTGAAAGGTAATTTCCTTTGCTGTGGAACAAAATCCAAAATTTAAATTTCTGGTACTAGAATAATTTAGTCCAATCTTTGGATTCAGATTAGGTAGTCAGCTCACATTTCATTGATAAACATTTGCATAGTGCTTAATGGAATCATTGCAAGGACAGTGTAATCTTGCAATGGCTCAGTAAGGGATGCTTAAAACATTAATAATCTCATTCTTTCAGGCGATCATCATATTATTGGCTCTGTAATGCTTTGGAAATTTACTGCCCAGTTCAGTGGGAATATGGAAGACTCAACATGAACTACACTGTTGTATCAAAACGTAAAATTGCTGAACTAATCTCTAAGGAAATTGTTAAGGGTAAGTTTTTTATTTATTTTCCTTAAAAGCCGTGAATCCTAGGATGTGATCTGGGGTTATTTATTTTCTATGACATAATAATAGAAGTATGTAGGTCTCAATAAAAGGAGGACAGCATACTAAGCTTGTGATAAGGGCTTAAGGTAAAAATATGGTAATGGATTCATGCTGCTGCTTGATTTACTTAAATGACCTCAGCTGTCGGTCGCCTCCCCTCAAAACTACTACTACTTGATTTACTTCATCATTGTTTTTCTCCCCAGTGAGGTGAGGAAGAAAGAATGGTTCTTGTATTCAGAATTCATACTGAAAATGAAGTCCATGTTTATCATATGACACAAGTTAATAAAGCTTATTGAGGACAAGTGCCCAATTTTAGAGTATTAAGTACAAAATTAAAGTAAGTGTTAAAAGTGCAATGTAAAATTATGCAGAATAAAAATACAAAATTAACATTTTCGAAGAAAAATGTAAAAAAGTATAATATTTATACTCAAATAAAAAAATAAATCAAAAGATCACAATAATGAGTTATTAAATTCAAGATTGAATGCCTATGTTACAGCAATAATTTGCTCATAACAACATGGCTATTAATTGTAATCAGATATTACATTTTGGCATTAGTTCAACATTAAGTGATAATAGTTGGAAGAAACCTACCCTACAAAATGGCTTTTTTTAGGTGACTAATACAAAAATACTAATGTTTTAAGCATTTTAAACAACAAAATAATTCAATAATAAAAATATTAGATTTATATATTTGAGAGTATTCATCAACTAAATGAATATTTAAATTAACTGAATTTTTTGTCCATATTTGATAAACGGGAGCATATTACTTTGAAAGCATATTAGTCTTATTGGATTATTTTCTCCTGTTTAAAGAGTTTTTAGACCGTTTGAAATAGGTCATGTGATGTATAGAATTTTGGATAAGAAATGTAATGGCATTTATGTACACACATGAATATAATCTCCATATTTTAGATTGGGATGATCCGCGCCTTTTTACACTTTCTGGGCTCCGTCGCCGTGGCATACCTTCTCAAGCAATAAATAGGTTGTGTTCTTTAATGGGTGTTACTGGTGCACAGGCAGTGGTGGAACCACACATGTTAGATGCTGTCGCAAGGGATGTTCTCAATGTCACTGCTCCTCGGTATGTATTAACTTCCATGGCTATTTAGTCTTTTTTCTTTAACCCTCGAAGAAGTTTTACAGCATTTGGGATGCCATGGGTTGCGCATGGTTTAATTGACCATATGCATAATGTTAATTATAATAGTTTTGCTATTTTTTAAACTATATTTCAATGACAAATAATATTTATAAAAATATGGCACATAATTCAGTACATTTATTATATAAATCATATAATTATAAACCCTCTTAGTGCTGCATTCTGCCAGTGGTACTAGCAAAAATTGCGGAGGGAATCAAATGTGTCATCTAAGGGAAAAAATATTTTGAATTAATTTTTAAAGATATCCATTTGTAGTTTTTTTATTTTGTAGTAACTGAATTAGGTAACATTTAGGAATTTACTTTGCATTGTCTTGCAAAATAATTGTAATTTTAGTCTACTAAACATGAAAAATATTTTTTCAGCAAAAATTTGGTTTTAAGAAACAGTAATTATACAATTTTTGTAACATTTTGTTATGAAAACACTTTTTATTAAGCAAAATTAATCAAAAAATATGTGGAAAGAAATTAAGAATTACTTTTGAGTCGCATAACTTAGTCTGCCTCTGCAAAGTTACATTTTGTAGGAAAGTCTTTTATTTTGGGTGTTGTCGGATCGTTCATCTAGCATATATGGCTAACCAAACAAATGCTATGCACACCTTTCTTACAATGTATGCACACTGTTCAAGACTTTTTCTCCTGGCCATGTATTCTCCTACAAACTGTGCAATTCTTTCTTTTTTACCTGAAAGTTGCTCCAGTCAGGAATTTAATCAATCTGCACAAGAAGATGTGTGACTTTCTGTCTCCCCAAGGCATTCCATCTCAAGAGACTAAATGATGCTAAAAGTGTATTGATATCTTGTCATCTCTGTCGTTGGGCTATATTCTTTATATATGATAATACAAAAAAATAAAAACGTGTGTATTTTCTTGAAATCACGCTTGATTCAACCACATGCTCGCAAGGGTAAAACAGCACTGAAACTCGAAGCCAAAAGAGAGCCATGTTCTTCATACATTATCTACTATGTACTTTTCATCTCAATGTCATCACATTACAAAGAGCCCAAACGATTACCTAAGACAGAAGGCAAGGGGAAGTAATATGTTTGAATAATAATGCTTTCACTTGTGTCGTATTGTCCAAGCCATAGCAGTTTGTATCAAAACAGATTCATCATTAAGCATTTAAAAGTGTGCAGAATTAAACAGATTTGTCTTCCAGTTGGATATCATAGTGAAAAGATCACTCAAAACACACCACTGCAATGAGCTTCCCCACATGCAAGCAGTTCAACATAAAAATTACAGTAAGATTTATACCTTACAAAAAGTATTTAAAATAGAGAATCAAAATTTAAAAAAAAAACATTTTAATAAGCGAAGAAGTCATATTTATGATAAAAGAAACAATACACAAGATGCAACAAAAATTCATTAAATTATAGCTATTTAAACAATAGCCTATTTTTGAGCAGATATATTGGCCCACCACCCTAGTGTGTTGGCATAATATTATTGGCAAAATTCTCTTGTCATTCTGCTATGATGACAAGATAAGTGTATGTTGGACAAAGTTTGGAGAAGTAGGTAGGTAGTAATTATATTTAAATGAAGCAGTAGAAAAATTCTGCTACACAAGATGTGATGGTGATGGACATGTTGTACAGACTTTTATACTTATCATATTCTTTTTCCATGTGTAAAACCATATATTTCGTGGCCTTCATTCTTTTGGCTCACTTATTTCTTCAGGAATACCTACCGACTTTTGTATTTTTATCCTCCCAGTTAGAATTTCCAATGCTACCATAATTTTCAAGTAAATCAAGTAAAATTCTTTGTATGGTACTTTAAGATACTTTCTTCAGCTCATGTTATTTCCTGTGTTACTGGAAAGATAATAAAACTATTAATCATGGAGATGCTGATTTATGCAAAAAAATAGTCAGTGGCCAATGATAGCTTGTCCTTTCATAGGTTTCTTTCATAGTATTATAAAATTCAAGTATTTCTGTCTTGGCTGAAATAGCATTATATCTATCAGTGATATCAAAATGGTGCATTGAAGATAACAGCAAGACTACTTTTTCTTCTTTTTAGGTTGGGGCATAAGTGTGTATGTTTTTTCATTTCTAAAAAGGTCACTATCTAACCTACAGTGTTTTGTGTTAACGTTTTGTGTAGATATTACTCATTTGTTTTTTCTTAAATTTCTAA
Source organism: Hetaerina americana (assembly GCF_022747635.1). Classification (NCBI taxonomy): domain Eukaryota; kingdom Metazoa; phylum Arthropoda; class Insecta; order Odonata; family Calopterygidae; genus Hetaerina; species Hetaerina americana. The sequence continues at coordinate 67,269,856 of NW_027287095.1, read as the reverse complement.
CAATTGTTTTATTGTCATTATCAGTGAACTTCTTGGTGAATGGCAGAGCAATTCTAATTCTTGCCCAAAATCTCCATCAGGCTGTTTTCCTTTGTGCTTCTCAATATTAAGTGAGAAAACACTCAATTCTGCTATGGAGTAAATGTTGATTCCATTGTTGGCTCCTTATTTTTCAATTCTATTCTTATTGCACTCCTACCATGAATGGATTCCTGAATTTTGTCTATGGTTGCAAATTCCCCAGTATTGTAATGCTCCATGCAATGATCGAACACATCTGTGAAAATCTTTCATATTGGAAATACTGTATCACACGTTCTCCTTATGTTAATATCATTTAAATGGTCAAATATCAAAGCACCTGCAAAAACTTCAAAGACATTGTTATGCCAAAGAACTTAACTTCTGTACTATCTGTTGTCCATACTTACTGCACACGCATACTTCCCTCAAGATTTTGGCATGATGCCTTCAAAATACATACCAAGTATATGAGATCAAATAAAGCTCTGATTTGAGCAATATTAATATCAATGCTATCCCTCTGACGTGAGTAACTTGCTTAATTTTTAGAAATATTTATTAATGAATTTAAATTATAATATTGTTGTACTATCATCTCTAATGATGATGATATTCCTTCTTAATAATTACAGAGTAAAGGTAAATTGTAATTTATATTTGTGTACTTCCCAATTTGCATTTTAAGTATAAAATAATGGTCAATGATGGTAATTTATAAAGTTATAATTGATGCTCATTGGTTTTGAAATTCATAATTAAAAGAGTTTTATGTCACAAAGAATTCTTTTAAGTTTTTTTGGTTCATGTAAATAATTTCTTGTTTGCCTAAAATAGTTTTGACTATATTTTGGTTTTGCAGAGCAATGGTGGTGCTGGAACCCCTAAAAGTTACCATAATGAACTTACCGTCAGCTCAACCAATCTCTATTCAAGTGGCTAATTTCCCTGGAGATCCATCAAAAGGTCATCACATGGTTACTCTTACAAAAGAAATTTTTATAGAAATGAAAGATTTCAGAGAGGTCAGTTGAATTTCAGATACTCATGTGGTCATTAATATGTCATAGGGAGTGAGATAATATTTTATTAAGATTATTTTTATTTCCAGGACGAAGAAAAAGGATTTAGAAGGTTGAATAAATCACAACCTGTTGGACTACGATATGCTAATTTAGTTATATCATTATCTGAAGTGATAAGAGACAAGTCTGGTATGGTATCAGAATTGAAGGTGCTTTGCAAGTCTGTTGATGAGGCAGAGAAGCCAAAAGCATTCATCCACTGGGTGTCAGACTTTCTTCCTGTGGAAGTTAGATTATATGAGAACTTGTGAGTATATTATAATAACTTGTTCATAAAAGTTTGTGTCATCAACAGGTGTAATGTGCAGGAAGGAGGGATGAGGGTGGCACCCTAAACAATACAGTGGAGTTGATTTCTGTCGTGAGGTTGCCTGTGGTAGAACCATGTGCACATACATTAGTATATAGTATATCACTGGCCAGTCAAACTGGCTGAATTTTAAGGTCTTTTACTGAGTGACTATTCCACTTTCTCAATTATTTCTCATAGGAAGTCTTAAAAGTCTTGAATGGAGATGAAGGGTAGTTTAAGATATAGATATGTCATTACTCCTTTAACCAGTAAATGAAAATATACATTTGCTGCAAATGGGTGTATAAAAGAAAAAATTAACTTATATGTAAAAGTATTGGTAATGTTAAGGTTGATCTATGGATGAAATTAATTGAAGGAATCTCAATTAGAGCTTTAGTATGTGTGTACTATGTATACACGTAGTTGTACATTCATCATGATTTCATTGTGCTTAACAGATTTCATCACAAAAACCCTGAAGACCCTTCTGAAGTTCCTGGTGGTTTCATATCCGACTGCAATAACAAATCCCTCTCTGTTGTCACAGCATATGCAGATCAATCAATGAAAAACTCAAAAATATACGATTCTTTCCAGTTTGAAAGAATTGGCTATTTTACAGTTGATGTTGACAGTCAACCTGACAAGGTAATTTTTGAAAAAATTATTTCTGTAATGAAACTTTTTTAAATATTTGCTTATTATATCATTTGTTAATTTGTTTTTTTTTCAGCTGGTTTTTAATAGAACTGTCACCTTGAAAGAAGATTCAAATAAAATCTGAAGGTTTTTAATTGATTTTCAATTATAAAAAGGCTAACAAATTGGAGCAAAAATAAACAAATGTGAATTCAAATACCTACATACTTTTCCATTTTGACCATTAAAAAAATCTATTGCCCCTGTCACCCAGATAATACAGTGTTTCAGAATTTTTACTTTGAATATTTTTTATAATCGTGGACATAAAACTATACAGTGCATTTTTCTGCTGCAGAAACAAATGAGAATTCGGTGAAATTTATTAATATAAAAAAATGAAATATTTTTTGTGAGTGCCTTTTCATGCTAAGTGATTTGAGAATTTATTCTGCAACTGTATTTATAAAACTGTTAAAGTTGGCCTGGCCTGGTATAATAAAATTTGAAAGGATGAAGAGTGGTGTTATTGAAGTTGATGATTTAAATTTCCCCTCCATTTTTTTTAATGTGTACATATTAACAGTTTAAATTTGGAATGATGTGTATATTATATTTCATAAAAAGTGGCATATAGCTTCAACTGTTTTGTTATTTCTGGCTGTATAACCTAATATTTGTAGGATGTGGTAGTCCAGGTGTAGAGCATTGGTGTACTGTCCGGAGGGCCGAGGTTCGATTGCCAAGTACCCTCGGCTTCACCCAAGCGGTGTAATTTTTTAAGTCGAGAACTTCCTCGAAAACTATAGCTGGCACAGGGAAAGGGTCTTCTTATCCTTATTTATGAATTTCAAACACCATTATGCTTAGCTTAATTTTTTCTTTTTTAAAAGAGTTAATAACACAAAAGTAATTAAGTTATTTTGAACTTAAGATGCAACTATTCTGATGACCAAAGAAGTGCAAAATGCTAAGGAAAAAGTAACCCCAAGTAGTGACATTTTCAACCCAAAAAGTAAGAAGAAAGTGATAAATATCTTTAAGTAACCAATTGAGTGATAGAAAGCTGAAGTGGAATGGCCAAAATACTATTAGATGAGAACAGTTTATAGTAAAATAGTCCTGGTATAACAATATGTTTAAATTATATTTAGAACTTACTTTTCTCTGAATGTGAGACAAAATAGGAACAGTAGTGAAGAGAATATTGGAGGTGATGGAAATCTGCTGATGCCTACTCTAAGTCTAATTCTATTTAAGTTCCTTTATTTTGTGGTATGGGGACATGGTAGTTCAGGCAGTAGAGCATTGGACTACTGACTGGAAGGCCTGGGTTAGATTCCCAAGCCTATGGACACCCTCAGCTTCACCCAAGCTTAGTGATTTTTCAAGAGCTAGATCTTCCTGGGAAACCATTGCGGACACTGGGAAAGGGGCTTGCCCCCCTACCCTGATGTGTGAATTTCACACACTATTGGGCTGGGTACTAAGTAAGATATACCCTCACCTGTCAAATCGACATTTGGTGAGATAATTATGGTTTTTATTATGGTACTGGCTCTCCATGGATTGCTTTTGCCTCACCGCTGGGTGTGTGGTGAGACATTTGAGGCTTTACTGTTTGCCTCAGATGGCCATCCAAACTTTTAGAGGTATCCAAGACTACATTATTCAGTATATGCATTCAGTAGGAATGCACTTTGAGATGTTTTAGTATATTTATATATTTCTAAACTGAGCAGAGATGGGTGTTGATAACTGTCTTTTTAATTGATGTGAATTCCCAAATTCAGAATACAAAATATCCAATTTATGTATAATGGACCTCTACAATACCTTACTGGGGTAATAGGGATGGCCATCAACAAAATATATCAAGACATATATAAGAGGTTAGCCCATATGATCATTTCAGTAATCTAATAATTTAAGGTAATAAATCAGGGGAACTTGGGAGTTGAAAAATTGTGATGGGCGGGTATCCACCTAAGCAACAAGGGCCCACAATGACAACACTATGGAAAATTGTTCTCTAGTTAAGCATGCTACCCGCCACCATATGGGAATTTCAAAACCTAAGTCCTGATTAATTAGTGACTAATTTATTTTGCCAAAATGTGAGATGTCTTCGAAATAAGATATGAGATAGAAGCAGTTGTCAAACATGGTGGCTATAGTGTTCCATGTCTCAATGAACACGGGCTAACGAAAAATGAAGATGATGTTAGCATTAGTGATTCTAGTATGGCATCATTTTATTGCTGGTCTGTATCAAAAATGGCGATACCTGTATTGATGTGTTGAAAGGCATACCCTTCAAGGTAATTGACTGAGACAAATTCGGTGTGGCATTGCACTTTGAAATATCAGCGATCATGTTGAAGGGTCTGAATCTAATCGTTACTTCTGTGTATTGCTCCCCTAATGGTGTAGTTGAACATTTCTGTAATCAACTGGAGCTAGTAATATCCCTTTTCCTGACTCTGAAAGCCATTATCATAATATAAGGATCTGAACATTGATATTACACTAAAAAAATGGCGATTGTCGGGTTCTTGAAAATCTATTACTTTCTTATAATTTAGGCTGGGCAAACAAACAGCCTACTCGATTTTCTGCCTGCTTAGATAATGTAATTGCCAATTGTGGTCCTGAACTGTAGAGTATAAGTGTTATTGACCATTTACTATCTGACCATAAAGGCATAACCTCCACTTAAGATATATTCCATATTTAAGAACATAACTTTATAAATTAAGTAATATTTATATTGAAATTTAATATGGTTGCACCATTTTTCAAAATGAATAAAATATTATTGCGTGTGCGTGTACAATTCTGAATATGTAGTTAAACACAGCATATTGAATATACGCTAGAGTACATGTGCACTAGTCATCCAGTGCCAACTGGTTATCATTTTAGTTAATTGATATTATTCTTGGAATGCCTTAAAAAGCGTTTTTCTGCAAATGTATTAATTGGTCTAACAGTTATTTGGAAAAAAAATAAGCTTGCATAATTAGGCGGTATTCACATACATGTACTCGTCACTTCAGTAATTAAAGCGCACGCACGCTGAGAGTTAAGAAAATATCATTCACATGCAAGGTACTCACGCACTTATTAATATCCTTTCTAATAGATAATAATAGCCTTGATAATTCAATGAATGAAATCTGTACGTCAAATTAATAAACATGGAGAAAATATATTTTATTTATAATCGACGAACTTGAGCGGGAAATGTCATTTCTTACAATATGACATGAACAATTTCCCCCGCATTCAGGAGGCAAGCAGGCTTATATTAACAGAGCTATCCGCGGTAGTTCAGACTTTGTAACTCTGAAACTTGATTAGCGCCCGGCAATGTGATTGCATTAGTCTGCATGTGATTGCAATACAATAGCGATTACAATAATGTCTTCTACATTCCAATGAAATTACATTAATCGACTGGTTCTTGGGACTACATGTATTTTTGGAAGAATCAACTAATTATCATTAGTTCCGCAAAATCTTAGTAACAAAAGAAGAACTTTAAAATGTTAATGAAAGAGTCAGTGCCTAATAAATTGCATTGGGTGCCTTCTTTCGGAATATTTACGTCTCATTTACTCTAATGAATGTAAAAAAACATACAATGAATAATATATAGTAGTGGCAAAATCTTTATGTCAATTATTGTCTTTAAATACATTTTGACTACTATTCCGAAGGTCAACTATCAAGCTGCTGACTAACAAAAGGTTACCGCGGACTTTATGACATTGTAATTCGATTCAAGAGCATTGGCTTGATCAACTTACTAATTTCACTGAAGCCAAAACTTTAAGGGTAAAATAAGATCAATTTTATAGTAAATTCGAACATTCCCGAATGTAACTACGTCACATTGTTGCGCACGAGGCCTGCGAAAAACGCAATTCATTTGGCCGTGGTTCACAGGATTCGTAGGAGACCCATTTCAGTGGAGTATTGCATCAGTGTTGCCGGGTTCGTCGAAAACTAGTAAAACTAATAATTTTGGTCCAATAATATATTGAAAATGCATCTCGCCGCTAGATTTATCAGCCGTAGTGCCCTGGAATCTACATCTTCTCTAGATGCTCTGGGGAAAAGAAATTTCAGTTCTCTGTTAAACAAGGTAACCATGCTTTTGTTTAAATGGATAAAATCAGTTACTTCCATGCCCGTAATAACCTTTTTACATAACTTAATATGCTTAAATAAGTGCATGACTTTTTATTTACAGAAACTTACTCCATCTCTGTATTCTTCTGTAAATGTCGTCCCATCAAGAACAAAGTAAGTATTTTCAAACTAAAGGAGCTTTTAATCGTAAAATGATATCATGTAGTTGAATTTAATCTCGTGGTGTAAGCGTATGATTTTTTTTAGAAGTCAGTTTCTTTCTTAGGTGTATTTAACTTGTAAAGTTAATGGTTTAAGGTTTTATGCTTTAAATCATGTGTGGAATCACTGCATGCATGGCCGACGTTCATCATTTTACAGTAATGTATTTGGTGTTTAAAAAGTGGTGTACTCAATTATGTGGTCTGTTAAACTTAAAAAGTTAATTGGTGATCGTTTGCTTCATAAGCAATCGTAGCTGGTCTTAGCCGTAACTTGGTAGGAAGTATTAAGAGTTAATGTGAGTTATCTTGAACGATATAGAAATACTGGCGCATTTATAAGAAACCTTCTTTTCATAGGTCCGATGGCGTTAAGGGGGCAGTTATTGGTATCGATCTTGGCACAACAAATTCTTGTGTGGCGGTTATGGAAGGTAAACAGGCGAAAGTCATAGAAAATGCTGAAGGGTCACGAACTACACCTTCTGTGGTGGCTTTCACGAAAGGTATTTATAGTTTACTTATAAATGTAACTTGCTGTGCTTTTAGTTTTTTAATAATCTATATCAATGTAGGCTATATTGGCAATTATCTCATTGTTGCACATGTTGGAAAGTAAAATGACGGTTCCATCATGGTGCATTTCACAAAATTTGTGTTCATTTGAGTCACACACAGAGGTACTGACAATTGTCATTTATTTGGAAAGAAATTCTGGCAGGATTTAACGTTTGTGTGCGTAAGCTAAGCGCTAGGCTAAGCGTAAGCTAGGACGTAGTGGGTGCATAATTTATGTTGTTATGGGCAAAACGTTGTATGAGACGGTTGACCCAAGTCCTAGGGAGGGCCTGACACTAATGTTTTCATTTTCTGGCCACAACATTCCTTTGAAGTACCTGTGTAAAAGGATTTTTCAAATTATAAGGCAAATTCATTGATAATATACCTTCTCTTTTTACTTGGACGGTATCATTCATAACTTAATTAATTGAGAGCAACATTTTATCATTGGTTAAACACACATTCATGTGTAATTTTGTATGCAACCACCCACAAATTTGCTATATTGTTGCAAGTTAATCAGCCTTCATTCTAGCAAGGTCTGTGTTAATGAAATTGGAGACTTTTGGGAAGCATTCTCTTGAGACTGGTTCTAGCTCAAAGCTGTACTACTCCTCTACCTTCAGGATTTTCATAATCATAAGGCATTGATATGGCTATTTTTGTTGGCAGTGTACTCTGAGCAACTCGCTAAAGTTTGCCCAAATGGGTCAAAGATAAGTTATAAATGACAAAACTTAATGTTATTGGTTGGTCTGATGACAGGAAAACATATCACTTAAACACATTTATGTACATTACCGCTGAAAGGTATAATATTTTTTATTATACCCAGGTTATAATAAAGCAGTGATGGCAACTGTATTTTCTTTATTTTGCAATTTCTGTCTGCCACTGACCTCCGCTCATCCTGATTCTTCATCTTCTAGTGCTGCAGCATAATCTGTCCCTACATTCATGTAGTGATTTTGAATGTATCCTACTATATTTCTATTTTGCTCCAAATTCTGCAGTACTTGCATCGACTTTATCTTTACAACCATTTAGAAATCCTTTACAGAATGTGTGAATTAAAGGAAGATATATAGAAATATATATATATATATATATATATATATATATATATATATATATATATATATATATATATATATATATATATATACACATATAGATACATATATATATATATCTTTGTATTATTGTTTTCATCGTTGCAGTTGCACCATTTGTTCCCCTCTCCCTCCAAACCCTGATTTTCTAAGGGATTGCATTTGAGTTAATTGTAACTGGCTAAAGATTTCCTGGGTGCAACTATAAATATCTGGTTTCATCAAGCATCAAAATATTCCTTAATGGAGAAGTCTTCGAGAATTTAAGGCAAGGCGGAAAGTTCATGCTCTCATCTCATGTAATGAAAAACGTAGCCGGATTCGCTCAAAAGAAACTTAAATGCTATTCTTTTTCTCACCTTAAACTTCTGCAACTGTGTCTAGCATTAGAGTTGTAATCAATTCCATTCACTAAAGTAATTGCCAGTGTCAGGTGATCCGAAATTGGTGCATTCTAAACTCAAGGTCTCTGTTTAAGCCAGAAAATTGGCTCCACATCCAATTTAATGTATTTATGATATACTTCCATTCCAGATTTTTCTTTTTCTTTAACTTTCTATTATCAAACAGTTAATAATTTTTCACTTTTTGTGAAATATTTGTCTTAGTTAAATTTTGAATTCCTAATTCTTTGATGGTGTTAGTTTTTAATCTATCACTGGTATCAACTGCTTGTAGGAGTTGAAATTTCACTTGTCATGAAATTGCACCATAGCATTCAGTTTTTGAGCCATTCATAGATTAGTTGGAATTTTTATGAACATACAAATTCATAATTAACAGTGCTACGGAAAAATGATCAAAAATACATAGAACTCATCAGTGATGGAATGTTTTCATAGAAACCAAGGAAAAAAGTCAGGAAATGGGAAAATATGCACAGATACAAGGGTATTAGAAACAGCATTAGAGATATTAATAGCTGAACATTCTCATTTTTAGTTTGTCATCAAATAACTCATTGACATAGATGAGTGATAGAACTTTCTTTGTAACAGTTTACACATTTTTGTTTTTAAAGTACAGTAATTGATAGCTTTAATTGATGGTGGTAGTTAAGTATACAATTGGGAAGCAGAATGGTGAGGCTCTCGCATGGAACAGGTTAGATTTTGGTCATTAAGGGGGATATTCTCTCATGTAACTATGGAAATTAAAAATTATGCCATAGGATCAGGAGGAAGTTAAGTCAACTAAGTATCAAATTATAATAAATTCATTTGCAAGCCCATATTTCTTGAAGGGATGTAATTTTCCATAATTTGTTAATTGCAGCCAAAGGAAGTCTTTGTGGGTCCCTCTAAATGGGGGCAGAGAACCATATATTAAGAGGTTAAGGGTGATTAGAAATAGGGTGTTACTGAAATTTCATTGAAAGGTCCATAATGGCACCACCCTTAGAACGGAGAGTGATAGGGACACATGATATATCCCCACAGGTATCTTGCTGGCAAATCTCATCAGTGATTCTTATGTTGAGTGTATTGCCATTTCTAAATGACAGGATCTGGATAACCAACCCAAATGTGGTTTCTCATCATCTGAAAAATGTTGTAGGGATTTATTTTCTGAAGATCGAAAAAAAAATTCATATTGTCTTTGGTATCAGTCTACCTAATATTTAATCTTATAGGGAATATTGCATCACTGTATTGTTTAGTTTTGATTTCAATAATTGTGTAGTAATCATTAACAGCATTATAGTAATTCAAAGATAATTTTCTTAAGCAATTCATTCACTTGATCGTACTGTTTTTGTCAGATAAACAAGAATTTTCATTTATTAAAAGAATTATTAATAGTTGTAATGAATGCCTTATAAAAGTGCTCTGCTAATCCCCCTAGACTTATGCCCCATACAATGTATATTAATTTCAGATGGAGAGAGACTTGTTGGAATGCCTGCACGACGACAAGCTGTGACAAATTCTGCGAACACATTTTATGCGACTAAAAGATTAATAGGTAGAAGATTTGAGGATCCTGAAGTGAAGAAAGATATGTGAGTCGAAATTACTTGTTAATCTATATAGGTTGTGTCATTACTTTGTCATTTTAAGATTTTCTAAGGTTGTATTTCAATCACTAACCTCTAACTTTAAACAAAAAAAACAGGAAAACAGTCTCCTACAAAATTGTTAAAGCTTCCAATGGAGATGCTTGGGTTGAAGGAAGTGATGGAAAAATGTATTCTCCCAGCCAAGTAGGAGCATTTGTTCTTATGAAAATGAAGGAAACTGCTGAGACTTATTTGGGAACATCTGTGAAGAATGCAGTTGTTACTGTTCCAGCCTACTTCAATGACTCTCAACGACAGGTATAAATTGACCTTATGATCATTGCTCTTTTGTCTGAAATATTAGAATTCATGCATTAATCGAAATTACCTTTTAAGCATTGAGAACTGGGAAAACCCTGTCAAAGTTGATTTTTAGAAACCATAACTGGCTTAGTCCTCAACAGTGGCCATTGTTGATTAAAATCCTGAAACTTAGCCCAGGTATTCACAAAGGTTTAAATAGTCAAATCAAATTACGTTGTACTGGTAAATGAAAGCTGGTGAGCTGTCAGACAAAGTTGACTGCACTTAGTCTGATACAATGGGATGTCAGTGCTTTTGGCTAAACTTTGTCAATTCAAGGGGCCCAAATGTGGCAATTTTTACTGCACCGAGAATGGCATAGATTCATTATTGGTTAGTAAATTTTGAATGTCTTTGCACGGGATGGAAAAAGTGTACATTTTATGTAAGAGTAAAAATTCATATGAAGTGTAAATATTCATATATTAAAAGCCAGATGTAAATGAGAATCTATTTTTTTATTGAAGTGATTCAATTTAATTTTTTTCACAATGTTAAATCAGTCATCATATTGTTGAATGATGACCTTAGGAAGACTATGTAGGACTTAATCATGTAAATTGTAGGGCAATAAACTGTGCTCAGTGCATTACTGATTTCTCCTTCTAAGCCATATTATATTAGGATTCCACTGTACTTATGTTGTAAAAATTTGTGGTTTCTTTTGTGATTATTTTCGTTTTTATTATTGTATTTTGTTCTCCTTGTTCTAGTTAAGCAACATTTATTTGCAATTATATTTCTCCGTACGCTCATCTGACATCCCTCTGAAATGTGTTCAATATCTTGACTCAAATACCTGGTTTCAGATCCATACTAACTTCCACGTACCTTTGAAATAATTAACATAAAGTATGACTGGTTGTTTCGCATTGCTTCCACAAATTAAATTGTTAATTATCTAAGTAGTATCTCCACAGTGCATATTCAATACATCAATAATGGATTTACTTACAGGCGACCAAGGATGCTGGTCAAATTTCTGGGCTTAACGTTTTGAGAGTAATAAATGAGCCAACAGCAGCAGCTTTAGCATATGGAATGGACAAATCTGAGGATAAAATGTAACTATACCTTTTTTAAAATGTCACTAAATTGAGTAACTTAGTATTATGGTGAGAAAAATAAATGTGCACTTTTAACAGATTTATTTCTAATGTACAATGCGATTCAGTTCACTGAACCATCTTCGGGTACAATACATGATTCACCATATCATGTGGTACATCATATTTATACTTGTTTGAGGAAGGGGGAGGGGGAGAAAAGAGTGAGGATTAAGGTAGGCGGGGACAAAGGGGTAAATATGGAAAATCCAAAGAAACAGGGAAACTAAAGAAATGGGTGGGTAAAAAGAGGGGGGGATAAGCTCCCTATAAAACAAGTGCTTGTCCCCCCTCCCCCCTCTTTTTACCTCTATCTTTCCCCCAATTTCCCTGCCTAACTTACTCCTCACTCTTTTCTTCCCACCCCCCCCTCCCTCCCTCTTTATTTTTCTCATGATGACGAACTTCCACTGCATCTCGCCTTAATCTGTGAAATATATTTGTATCATAAATTTAAGTGGCAAAGGTAATTTTTCAAAATCGTTGAACTTCTCATCAAGAACTAAGGTGACACATGTGATGAGCCTATTGTGACCTATTGATCACTAATAATTTAGAAATTCTGTAGAGAGTAAGCAGTATTAAAGTGCCAAACCTGAAGTGTTTTCATTTATGAGGAAATCAATTCTTTAAAGATATTTTGTATGTAAAATATTCTGCTAAAAATGCCCAGAACAGTTACATGTGTCTCCTGGTGTGCTCACAAATGTGAGAACTTAACCTTGCAAGGATCATTTTGTCAGGTTGAGAACAAAACTCAGATTCCTCTTATTTCTAGGTAAATGCTTTTCTTGAGGTCAAGACCTTCGCCAAGACTGGAAGGTCCAGATGGAGACCATGGAGTGTGTGGGGTAGAGGCACAGGGTATGCTGGGATGGGAATTAAAGATGGTGGTTAAGGGTGGGAATTTTAAATGATAAGAAAGCTAGTATACGTGTGGATTTGGGAGTTTTCACCTATATATTAGTGGCCGAAACAATAATGGATTCTAGGATGGTTAGGGAGAAACACTGATAGAATGAAATTGTGGGGATTTGCATGTGATGGGATAGAAAGATAAGAGTGTGAGGCAGAATTACCGGAGTTGGCACATGCATTCGCCTATGTAAAATGAAGTGTATCGTTTGCATGACATAGATAGGTAATGTTTTTCGAGAGGTAATTAGTGTGGTAACAAGGTGAGGGAGGTAATGAGGGGATGTGGGGAGCAGATCTGAGAAGCAGACATGTTTTACATCGGGGGCGATTGCAAGTAGGGGAAATAAATATGAGAAAATTTGTCGGGGGGGGGGCGGCACCAAAAACTTGGTGGATGGCAGAAGGTTTTTCAGATTGGTGGGTTGTCTGTATGTGAGAGAGTGGCATTAAGGATGAGGTAGCATTGTCATTTTCATGTAAAATAGGAAACAGTTCTTTAAGAAAGGTTTTCAGTCTGTGGGACCCGGAGGAAATACTACCTTGATCAAAAAGTTCCCGGAATAACCACCGTGTGGCGCTCCCATCGTTCCGATTTGAGTTCTGTTTTTTTTGTCAAATTGGTACATCTGTTGTTGATATTCCCTTTAAATCTTAGTGTCATAACTTGACATTTGCAAAAGTTACGGTCGGTTTTCGGTATGTCCATCAGTGCTTCCTGCGATTTTTCCATTACTTCCTCTCGGCTGCTAAAACGCGTTCCCCGTAATGGTTTTTTAACTCGATTGAACAGAAAGAAGTCACAGGGAGCCAAATCAGGTGAATTCGGTGGCTGTTGGATGGTATTTGTTGCATTTTTCGTCAAAAAATTACGAATAATGATAGCACTGTGCGACGGTGCGTTATCATGGTGCAAAATCCACGAGTTTTCTGCCCACATTTCTGGTCTCTTTCGGCGAATTGCTTCACGCAAACGTCTCATAACGCCCAAATAATACTCTTTGTTTACTGTCAGGCCTTCTGGCAAAAATTCATGATGCACTACACCGTTGCAATCCATGAAAACCGTCAGCATTGCCTTCTTTTTTGACTGAAAACGACGTGGTTTTTTTGGTCTCGGCTCATTTGGTGAACGCCATTCACTTGCCTGATGTCTGGATTGCGTGTCGTACTCATAAACCCACGTCTCGTCTCCAGTAATGATCCTTTTGATGAATGTGGGATCGGATTCAGCCTCGCAAATCATGTCTTTTGCGACGTCAACACGGTCTCTTTTTTGCATGAAATTGAGGTCTTTTGGCACCAACTTTGCTGCTACACGACGGAAACCCAAATCATTAACCACAATGTCTTGGGCGGATCCATAGGCAATGTTCAAGTCCTCCGCTATTTCTCTGATGGTTAATTTGCGGTTATTGACCAACATTTCTTTTACTTTATCAATTTTTTCACCGACTTTCGATGTCGATGGTCTGCCACTGCGTTCATCATCTTCGATTGACTCACGACCACTTCTGAACCGCTCGTGCCACTGGTAAACGACCGTTTTTTTTAGAGAATCGTTGCCGAAACACTTTTCCAACATTTCCAACGTCCGTGCGCCACCAAATCCGTTTTTTACGCAAAATTTAATACAAGTTCGTTGTTGCAAATTTAAATCCATTTCTGCAATTGTAAAAAATCGCCAACACACACAGAGATAGATGTACTCTTGGCTACGTAACTTTTGCAAATGTCAAGTTATGACACTAAGATTTAAAGGGAATATCAACAACAGATGTACCAATTTAACAAAAAAAACAGAACTCAAATCGGAACGATGGGAGCGCCACACGGTGGTTATTCCGGGAACTTTTTGTTCAAGGTAGTAGGTGGTACAAAGGTTGAGTCCTGCATCAGATGTTAGGTTGTTTTTCTGTGGTGTGAGAGGTCGGGTGGAGCATTGGATTTTACTTTGTAGGAGCTTTTTTGCATAACAGTGTTTGTGGAGTGCATGGTGTAGATTGTGGAAGTATTTTTTGAGGGTGGCTGTGTGTCACCTTAAATAATTTTATGGCTTCCATCGCCCCTACCTTATTTGGGTGATGCCTCATGCATGGTGCCATGCAAAAGTTTCCCAATACTTCCTTATTAGATTTAGCATTCTGATTTGGACGTAACCTTTGTTAAAGGCTCGTGGAGTTTCTGAATGGTTAACAAGCAGATTTTCAAATTGCCACTCAAGTTGGGCAATTTAGCAAACATGAGATGACCTTTCATTGCCTTGTGGTCAGGCAATGTGTTCCCTTCTCCTGTTATGTGCACAAATATAGGTTCCCTTCATTATCTTCTTCCCAAAGAGAACCATCTTGTCACAATTAAAGACACAATGTGGCGGGTAACACTCAAAGACACAATGTGGCGGGTAACACTCAAAATCTACAAGCTATCTGAAGTCCCTGGTGAAGTTCTCTGCTGCCTTAGACTTGTAGCTTGCTGCTTCACCATATCTCACAATGTCTTAGACGATGGTTCTTCTTGTTAACTTCTCAAACCACGCATGGCTCTCCTGAAATGCTTCTTCAGCTGTTGATGATCCAGACATCTTGTTAATGAGGTCGATAAAAATTGCTTTTCCCTTCTATTAAATTATATCCTCATTGATAGTGTCACATTGAAACTGCTTTCTGTTTATGCATTTGAGAAGCAACCTTCCAACATTGTTGAGATTACTTAACCATTTCATAGGCACTCCTTGTCATTCTATTTGTAGCTTCTATCTCCTTAATTTTCTTCTTGAAGAAAATGCAAATTGTTGGTGTTGACCATTTGTTGATGTGCGTACTAGATAAGCCAAGCTCACACCTTGTTCCCAATTTTTAATGATTTTGTTTTTAATTTCTACTGTTATTTTTATTCTCTTATGTCCTTTTTCTTCCGGAATTTTTCTCTGTGGTAAATTTTGAAACTATACACATAATATTATTAGATTTTGCACAAAAAAATCACTGGTATAATGTTTGAACATCAGTTTGGAAAATTATTTGTGCTCGTTATGCAAATTACTTACTGGTCGAGGTCCTCATTAAGTGACTCCACTGTATAATGTGGTATCTGATTTGAAAACTACTTGAAAAACCATTTTGTACAACCTAACTCAGCTCTGTATGAATGATATGAAATTTCATTGTAATCCATCTTCGTCATCACCCTCTGTATTTTCATTACACTAGGATCCTGAGATTTTAGTGGTTGGAATAAATATTCAAACTCTCACGCATAGTTAACATGGTTGTTGGTAGAATAATATTTTTTATGCTTAAATATTTTCTCCTTACAGAATTGCAGTGTATGACCTTGGAGGTGGGACATTTGATATCTCTATCCTAGAGATACAGAAAGGTGTATTTGAAGTGAAATCAACAAATGGAGACACATTTTTGGGTGGAGAAGATTTTGACAATGCACTGGTAGAATTTCTGGTTAAAGAATTCAAGAAAGATGTAAGTGTTAATGTTCCTCAAATTACTTAAAACCTTATGAAATGATTGTGATCATGAATATGTGCCTTTAAGTTAATGGTGGCCCACCACATAGACTTCTAGTTGCTTTTATAAGGACATGGTCCAATCTTATTAATTTATGGATTATCTTTTTAGCAAGGACTTGATATAACTAAAGATGCTATGGCAATGCAGCGTCTAAAGGAAGCTGCTGAGAAGGCTAAGACTGAATTGTCTTCATCCCTTCAGACTGATATCAATCTTCCTTATCTTACAATGGATTCTTCTGGACCAAAGCACATGAATCTCAAGGTGAGTGACTAAATCCATTTTGTGATGTTCAATAAGTATTTCTTTGGGGTCATATTAAGTGTCGGTGAAAACTTCAATCAGTGAATGGGATCTGCGTAGTTGAATTGTTACAGGCCTGTTTATATTTGCACAGGAGTTGCGTTGAGGATGTTCTATAGCCAGTGTGCATATTGATACATGTTTTCCATTGCCTACTTTTATAATCATCATGTTAACTATTGTAGATAGGATAATATTCCATCAGAAATAAGACTACAAATATGATGCATTAACATCACTATGAAATACAAAATTTTCAACTGTATGTTGATGAGTCAGAAAAGGAAAAATGATTTTGTCTTTGGATTAATAGAATGCGATTTTAAATCCATTCCAAGATGGGATACACAGCCTTTTGCAAATGATATATTCATGGTATCAAGCTAGTACAGGGCAAGATACTTTGCTTAAAACTTTCATTCATTGCGCAATTGATGTTGTAAACAGTTTTTTTTACTACACCTTGTGGGTGTTTTTATCTTCCATCATCAACAGCCGATTTTTGCCTCCACCATCCATTTACCTCCCTCTCCCTCCGAAATCCCAGCATTGGCATTCACCTTGACCACTCTCTCTTCCACCAAACCCGCTTAGCAAGTCTAGAAGTAGTGGTAGAATAAAATGCTGGTACCTGGATATCGAAATCCGTGAGTGAAACTATTGAGAAAGGTATCAGGAAAAGGACAAAAATCATGGATTACTGACAATGATTAAGAGGACTCATCACTCCTGCTCAACCAGATGCTTATCCGCATGCTTTTCATCTTCTTGATTTGAAATATGGGTATCAGATAGGATTTAAATTTCTTATTAAGATTCTCCATTTATCATTATAATTTTCTTGAAAAAATGACAGTTTTGGCAAGCTGTGCTCATTGATTTGTTGGATATATATGTTAAACAATATGCAATGTCATTTTAAATGATGCTCACCAATTCTTATGAACTTGTCAGTGGCCAGAAGATCATATGCACAAAACATTCCAATCATATCTTTAATGAATGAAGTATTTTTCTTGTTGATTTATTGCAGTTGACTCGGTCTAAAATGGAAAGCCTCGTTGGAGATCTGATAAAGAAAACCATATCACCATGTCAAAAAGCACTTCAAGATGCTGAAGTATCCAAATCTGACATTGGAGAGGTTCTTCTTGTTGGTGGAATGACCCGTATGCCAAAGGTAATTCTTCTTTTAGTTATTTGTTCTTTAGATCTCTTTTTTTACATCAAGTATGGTAAAAGCTGTTTTATCTGAAACTCCAGAAACGTAAAGTAAGACTTACAAAATGAATCTAAGAAAATGTTTTGTTTATTTGCTTTAGCATTATTTTATTGCTTTATATTTTATTAAATTTAAATTATTTTTTAGTTATAATGTAATTACTATGGGATAGGTTTGTCCAAAAAAAAAAGACAGGAGATTTGTAAACAAATAAATCTCAAGGCTTTCTAAATAACTTAATATATGCATGTTAAAACTACTTAAATTTCAAGCATCATCCTCATCAAAAACTGATTTTCTACAGATTGGATGGAAAATCAACCTGAATTCTTTTTAACAAAATTTTAATACATTTATTTTTTATGTTATTATAGTACATATTCAAATAATGTATGGTATCATTTTTTTCTGTTACATCTCACATTTTCAAGATTAGCTGCAACTAGATAAACTTAATCTACCAGATACTCTAAGCATCTTCTAAGCATTTCTCTTGAAATCATTAGTTTTCCATGTACTCATGTAAAGTGCATGTAAGCTTTTAACGATGTTCCTTTTTGATCAAGTTCTACCAACTAAACAACTAATGGAATTGCCATCTTTAAGAAAGGTCTAACAGAAGTAAGAACTGTGAATATCCCAATGGCTTTGAAGCGCATGAGTAATATGTACACCAGGAAGACCATACAATGCTGATCCCAGCTGTGGTAGGGTAACGGCCTCGCCTGTCAACCTAGAGGTTGCAGGTTCGATTCCTGCCTAGGTGGTTTTTTTTACCTATGGCTTGGGTGTATGTAATTGTAATATTGTTAAATCTGTGTAAAATGCTGTTTTTGGATTAATGCCAAATAAATTAAAACTCAAAATTTGTCCTGTTTGGCTAAGAATTGGTAGGTCAATGAAGTAATATTGCCTGAGAACTTATTTACCTCTGCTTAGAAATGATCCTGGGTATTTTGTTTCAATGCTATGAGGGGCTATTACAAAATTTTTATTAGAAGATATAAACTTGTGACAATTTTGGTAACTTTTTGGCCGTCATATTTCATTGGCTATTATATATATCACTGCTGTGTGAAATCATTGTGTGATCCATACATCCTGGCATAAAATTTACCCTATATTTTTTATCCTTTTTCATGTAGAGAAATGAGTTTTGGAGAAAATACTATGCTTGTGAACAAAGTACATACATACATGATAAACTAGAGGGAACTTATATCCTTTTTACTAATAAATTTAATTGGCGAAAGAAGGTTCACTCTTAGTCCATATGTAATTTCACAAGTGAAGTAACATGTGGAATGCAGCATGTTTAATAGTACCAGCTGTGTTTCTCTTTGTTTTTGTTATAAATAATCAAATTTTTCTAATTAAAAAGGTGTATTATGTCCTTTGTTATTAGGTGCAATCAACTGTACAGGATATATTTGGCCGTCAACCTAGTAGAGCAGTAAATCCTGATGAAGCTGTAGCTGTGGGAGCTGCAGTTCAAGGTGGTGTACTAGCAGGAGATGTTACTGACGTTCTTCTCTTGGATGTGACCCCCCTCTCTCTGGGTATTGAAACATTAGGTGGAGTGTTCACCAGACTTATTTCACGGAATACTACTATTCCTACAAAGAAGAGTCAGGTAAGTTTGGATGCAGTGAGTTAATGTTAAGCAATAGTATGCTGCCCAGAAGAGTATTTCTTGAAATGTGAGGATTGTGCCAAAAATCATGAGATTTGAAGCTACTGAAAGATTTGTAGAAGAAAATATTGTGATTTCAGAGCTTTGTTTACTGATTTAAAATGTGTTGCCCTAAATACTGCATTTTTGCCTTAATTCTTCAGGTTCGAAGGTACCTTTAATGTAGACTGTGAAACATCATTAGTTCAAACTTCAGGTTTTTTGGTACCTTGGTTTAAATAGTTAGCTTTGTCAAAACCAACTTAAAGGAAAATATCGTAACAATTCTGCATGTAATAATTCCTTTGATGTGGAGCTAGTTTCCTGGTATTGTTTTTCTGTAATTTAAGACAAGAGTTACAGAAGAGAGTAAGGCCAATAGTCATAACAGGATTGTTTGTTGAGGATACCGTTGTGAATTCCTCCAAATCTGAAATTCAAGGGAAATGACTCTACAAGCCACTGTAAAAATTACTATAAATCGGTGCATTAAAAATATTTACACTTTTTGTTATCAATATGACATAAAACACACCAATGAACCCGAAGGTCATTTTGGCAGGTGATGGGAGAGCTCACCCTATACTAAGCTCAACCATACAGGTATGTGACCTTCCCACATTGGGGTAGGGAGGCCAGTTCCTTTCCCTGTGCTGCCTCTGGTTTCCCTGGAAGTTCTGGTACTCAAAAAATCATATCATTTGGGTGAAGCTGAGGGTTCCCAGAGAGGCAATCCTGAGATTAGAATTCTGGCTCTCCAATCAGTAGCCCAATGCTCTACACCTGGACGATCATGTCTCTATAATATGGCATAAAATGCAGCTAAATTGGATCACTGTAGATCGTCGTGAAATAAATTTTCGTGTGGTAAATTTGTAAATAAAATTTATTTCATTGATCTTGCATTAAAGTTTTAAAATGTGCTACATATTTATAGGTTCTATGATTTTTTTAGAATATTCCTTTTATTTTCTAATTGATTCAAAATGCAGACTTCTGTAGCTCACAAAAAGCATGGATATTTACCAGTTAAGAGGCTACAATTAATAGCTGTAATATAAAGAGGCCAAGATCTGTAACGATGATTGATGGTTGTTGTTGATTGACCTTAAGTAATTTCTAGCAGAAAAGCCCATTGAGCTCAAACTTATTGCAGTAACCTTATATGTCTTTTTTAAAGTTGGAACTTTTTTGACATCTATTAATTTGATGTTGACACTTAACTGGAAAAGCATATGATTGTAAACAAAACATCTTGCAGGTTTTCTCAACTGCAGCAGATGGACAAACACAAGTTGAAATAAAAGTACATCAAGGTGAACGAGAAATGGCTGGTGATAACAAGCTGCTTGGGCAGTTTACTCTAGTTGGTATTCCACCTGCTCCTCGTGGTGTTCCACAGATTGAAGTTACATTTGATATTGATGCCAATGGTATTGTTCACGTGTCAGCAAGGGACAAGGGTACCGGAAAGGAACAACAAAGTGAGTTTAACATTTAATCGTTAACATTGCGTATATAATTCTTAAAAACTACTGCACATGCAGTAAAATCTTTTCAGTATGAAATTCTGATTCTAATTTAGCGGTATGAAAGTTCTTTGCACCGAATTTGCCATCAAAACTGAGGGTGCACTTCCTACTCTGGCTCTTCTTCTTACTATTTAATTCCTTCTTGGAAGGTATCCAGAATGATACTTGTGCTCTACTCTTCTTCTGCTTCCTGGACGTGGGTCGTCTTGAATAATTTGAACACTAGTTGAAGCTCATTAGGCATTCACACTAGAGCACTCACAATATTATGTTGTGCGTAATATGCTATCGCCCAAATGTCTTCTAGGTGAGAAATGTTTTCTCATGGCTACTGTTATTTGTTTCCCAAGATGTAAGATTCAAAACCTTAGATAATGTTTAATGACCCAAGCCAAGAAACATGCATAGATCCTAAAATAACTGGTGCAGAGGTTGAAGTAGTTTGCTAAATATGAATGATCATGAGAGTGACAAAGGTCAGTAGAAAAAACTTCTTTATAAAAACTGATTTCTTCATTTGTGTTAGGGTCAGTTTTTTTACTTTAAATTTTATATAATTCCAATTTACTTGGAATGAAACTTGCAAAATGTCTTCTAAATATTCCTGTAATGGGAATGTGAAGGGTATTTCTGTTACATTGAAGAATTGGTAAACTTAAGCTGTTTGCATCTGTTGCCTTATAAGTGCAAAAGGAGGTTCTTCCTATTGATCGCATTTAGTTGGTACCTTTGTACTTAAACATGCCTGCAACTTTTTTCTCTGCGTTGATAGCTGCGTATTTATCAGAAGGAACTGCACCCTGGCAGCATAGAACTCCATGATGCCTTTAATTCCATGTACAATTAGTTCTAATTTGAAGCTCAAGATAGATTGCATATGAGGCCCTTTCACATGCTTAATATTCTAATATCATGAATTCCTAATAATCCATCTGTGGTCTGCCTTTTCAGTGTAGTGCATAATAATGAAAGTTGTTTTATCTTAAAGAGAGAGAGAGAAGTTAGCTTCAGGACAGACTTAGTAGGAGTTACCTTTTTGTATGGCGATTTTACTTAAAATTCATCCATCCATGGTTTGTCCCAAAAGTAGTAGAACTTAATTGATTTGAAAAAAATATTGCCATAATTGATATTCACTCAAAAATCTTTGAAGTAGCACCCTTTTGGATCCACACACCACTGCCTGTGGGGTTTCCACGCCTGGTACACCTTCTGGAAGGTGTTGCCTGAAATGCTGCTAAACTCCCTCGTTACAGCCTATTGTAATGCTTACTCCAAGATGTGGTGATGTCCTTACAGCACGATTTGAGGCGGGAGAAGAGGATGAAGTCTGGGGGGGGTAACATTAGGATTTTAGGGTGGCTGAGGCAGGGTTGCCACGTTGTGCCGGGCCAGGTAGTCTACTTCTCACTCTGTTACTCAGAGAGAACTCGTAGTACTTCGTGCACACCTTTTTGTGCCTATATTTTTGGTAACAAGTCTATGCACATCACTTGAAGGGATGCCAAGTTCATCAGAAACCATGCAAACTCTTAAGCTAGGATCCCTGACTGACAAAGCCTTCACTCTTGCAAGATATTCGTCACTGTTTGAAGTTGAAGGGCATCCTGAACATTTGGCATCTTCAACATCTTCCTGAATCTCCCAAAACAACTTGTGCCACTCAAAAAAACCTGATCTACCCATTGTGTAGTCATCATAAGCTACCTAGATCATTTCATGAGTATCTTTCCTGGTTTTGCCTAGTTAAATGAAAAATTTGATGGCATAGTGCTGTTCCATTATATGGTTCATGCAGGAGCATAACAAGGCCATGTTATAGAGGTTTCGCAAACAAACAATTTGCACTCCGCAAAGGCTGGGAGCCAACTGCCACTGGCCTCCAGCCTTGCATTAGACTCCCCTCCCAAGAACCCAGCCAGAGAAATTGCCACCCATTCATCCGTCTATCCGGGAAAATATAAGTCATACTAGTTGCCAAATTGTATTGTATTGTTGCCAAATAATAAAAATTTCTTTCTCCATTGTTTCTAGTTGTAATCCAGTCTTCTGGTGGTCTTAATAAAGATGAAATTGAGAATATGGTGAAAAATGCAGAGCAGTATGCAGCTCAAGATAGAGTTAAGAAAGATCGAGTTGAGGCTGTCAATCAAGCTGAAGGCATCATTCATGACACAGAAAGTAAAATGGATGAATTCAAGAGTCAGTTGCCAGAGGATGAGGTACATTTCCTGGTTTACCCACAATAATTTTCTAATCATGGTGTGTCAGGCTATGACCTTACAACAGTTGACAAATAGATTTATCTTTCATTGCATTGCCTCGCAAATATGTTTATTTCAAATAGAGAGGTTTGTTACAGGAAAGATTGGAAAGGGTAACCTTTGGTATCATTAATTGCATTTGCATAGAAAAGAACCTCTGCCATAATTTTGGTCAGGCTCTCCTGGCAGGAGGGGTTACCTTGCTCTCCACACACCTCTTTCTATTCTTCTCATCAGAATTACCCTAAGATTGTTGCCAAATTTTTCTGCGTTTGATTTTTACATTCAGGTTTAGTGCTTGGAATTAACATATTTTTCATGCATTTGTTCATTCCTAAATTCACTGAAACATGCTCTAAAAACCAATTGAGTAAAGCATTTATTCTACATTCCAATTTTGAACCTGAAGTGTTATTGAGGGACATGCCGTTTTCTTAAAACAAAATCAATGTCAGGATGAGCAAAATTATTTTATAGTGCTACCTCTATTGTGTTATGCATTAAAAATAACAGGTATGCCTGTTGGTTTGAATGAAAATCTTGGTGTTAAATCCAAAATGATGTGGTTCAGTTCATGATGATTAAAAATGTGTATAGTATTTGTACAGTATTTGTATAATATAGCATTTTGTTTGATGTGTTACTTTCTTTGCGGCTTTTTCAGGCCTATCATATTCAGATATTTGATTTTTAGTTATATAGTCGTGGTCAATATTTAATGTCAAGTGTTGAACTCTTCGGTTATGTTAATTTTTCAGCCTTGTGTTTTGTGTTAAAAAACTACCTTATGGCAATGTAGACACTACAGAATTATTTCAGAATAATGCAATTAGTCGAAGAAGTAAAGTGCTAACATTTTTATTAATTTTTAGTGTACCAAATTGAGGGAGCAGATCACAGAAGTCCGTGATATTGTTGCCAAGAAGGACGAAAAGGATCCAGAGGAAATTAGAAAGGCAACCAGTGCACTGCAACAAGCTTCTCTTAAGCTCTTTGAAATGGCATACAAAAAGGTAAGTTTTATATAAGGGCTCTTAATAGAATTGATACCCCCTTAACCTCAAATCTTTTAAGGGCAGTAAGATTAAAAGAAATTATTTTTAATCATTCCTGTTACATGAAGTCAAATGAAGGGTTAAAGGGGTAAATATCTGTTTAGAAATTTGTTAAAGATCTGGAAGACGTTGGAATTCCATCACTAGCATCATAATTATTCCAGAATTGGTTTTTATCCAGGGTATTAACTCCTAATGTTGTTGAGAATTTCTTAAAATAATGAAATAGCATTTTGCAGCCTAGATTGTTACATCAGAATTATTAGCCTCCGTCATTATTTGAGTGTGCATTTTTTTATCAAAAGATCTTATTAAAAATGTTTTGACATATTGCGGTAAATACTAACCCTTTTTTTATTCCGTTAATGCTTTTCTAATGAATGTTGAAGTTATCATTTCTTTGTTCCAATGTGTGTTAAGAGTAAAACCTTATTTTGAAGTTGACTAGAGTCAAACAAATCACAATGAAATACATTGGATAAAATCAAACAATGGAAACAAAATCTCTTGATATATTGTATTTGGGCAGTGAAATGTTCCAAATATGTTTTCTCTATCTGTTCAGCTCTAAAACTTTTGTGCAGACATTTTAGTATTTTTTAAAGTAAGTTTTTTTGCCATAGCAGATACCATTTCCCTTAAGTTCCATTATCTGATGGGTGGATTATTCATTGGTTTAACAACGAGAGGGATTTGCTCTCCTCTCACCACCAAAGTTTCCTCGCCTCCTGTTTCAATGCGCGTCACTAATACTGCTTATTTGGTTTACCAGAAGAGTTGACCTTTCTCTCTCTCATAGTGTGCTGTAGCAAATCACTCCCATAGTGATTTGCTATATTAACTAATGAGCACAGTTGCCCTATGAGTCATTTCATTTATTTCTCAGTATTAGCAATCACCTAAGTCAGCAAATTTGTAAGCTGCACTCTAACAAATGTTTGAACAATCTTATATATTCCTGTGGAAACATTTTACAAAAGGAGAGTTGGTACCCCATTTATTTTATTTGGAATTATTTGTTTAATGTTCACTGTTTAAACACCATTTATTGTGAGGAAATTTAGATAAAGTTGTTTTTAATATTTTATAGGGAGACGTATTGTGACCTCTGAAAGAGCATTTCAGTCAACCATAAGATATTGTCCGTGAAATTCAAAGAGCATCATTGTCTTCTGTAGTGTTTTATACGTACTTGTTTTTTAATTGAAGCGGGGAAACTAATGTCAGCAGCTAGCATCTTATGACTGATGTATGCCTGACTTATTAGTTGGGTTAACCATGTAAAACAATGAGAATGTACAGGGTACGGTGCTTAAATCTGGATGAACAAAACTTTTGTTCAAAAGCAAATTTGTTTAAAAAAATTAAAATGAAAATCCTTTGATATACAAATTGTGGTATCTGTAGAGTAACATTACTCAATGTAACCCCCTTCAGCTGCGATGACCGCCTCCAATCTTGTCCTGAATCGATTGCATGCACTCTTTAACAGCACTGTCCATATTCGCGAATGCTTCTGCGATAGCAGTGCATAGAGAGGGGACATTAGGGTTCCTTGTCTTATTGGTAACTCTTTTGACTACGCTGCAAGTATAATAGTCGAGGGGGTTCTTTGATTTTTTCATCAGAAAAGAATCTGATTCACCCTGCAGCCTCATTTTTTAGGTACCACAATAGCAGGTTGCAGCGAGCTATCCGTTTTGTTCTGGTAGCCTCAGACTGCATGTGTCACACCTTTATTGTGTATGACCTGTATCTTAGGTCCTCCTCTGCCATCCAATGCGTTGTTTGCTTGCTAGCATTCAATTCTGATGCCAATTTCCTCAGCAATTGCCCCAGATCCTCTGAAATCAGCACCTGAGCCTCCTCGGCGACTGCCGCAGTTCGTGACTCCCATATCCTCAAAAGTTTCCTTCGCGGGTTAATGAAACCTTCCTTAGACTTCTCAGAAGCATTACCCTTGGTCACAATATGGTAAACAGCTGATCTGGGATACCCAAAGAATTGAACTATTTCACTGGGTGAACATCCAGCGCGAACACTTTTGATAATAGTGGCTCTTCGATTGTACTCCACACTTGTACGTAACATCTCAGCCATTTTGATGTTATGACTGTTTACTAGATGCCTATATCATTCAAGAACACAAATCACAACCTCCAGTGGAATTACAATATGGTGGGAAATTCAAATTGAAATTTGTCCAGATTTAAGCAACACACCCTGTATTGGGTTTTTGCTAGTGCTTGTATGTGCGACAGCCTATGATTGACGAACCGGTCTCACAACTAAGAGGAGTGCCGTTCCAAGTGGGGATTCCCAAATCTTGCATCACATTCAGGGCTTTTTTTGTTTTCCCTAATGGCAATTCCGGCTGGTGTAATACCACAGTAAAAACAGGAGGCTATGGCTTGTTATTGCATGAATTTAAAATAATACAAATTTTGCGAAAAAGCATGACAGTCTACGATGAATAAGGTTCAATTGCAGCAATTAGTCTCTTCCCTCTGATGGAGAAATAGTGGTAATGGCAGGGGTGCATTCATGTCAAACATGACGGTACTTCCACAAAGTTTCATCACATATACGAAACGAGGGTAGCATTAGCCTTTGAAGATATTTAGTGTACTCTTTATTTTCAGTTATCCCCTGGTGCCTTCCTGTTATTGACTGCAGATAATCTCTTGTCTATTATAGTATTTTTTGGAAGAGTATACTTCAACATATTTAACCAAAAAAATTTGTGTGAAAACTATGATCTATTATCGTAATTATAAAACATTGTGGCAATTCATTCACCAAGCCATCTTAACCCTTGTGTCCCTGATTTAGGAATCAATTGCAACTTTGCATTTTCATTTTCATCCTCCATTCTTTTATCATCTTGTTGAAATAGCACAAGTAGACTTAAGCTACACAAGTTTGATTAAAATTGCATTACATAATGCCTTCTTAAAAGGCATTGAGTTTACAAATGACTTTGCTATCCAGAATTTGAAATTAGGGAAATGGGTGGTATTTCCATTAATTAGTTAATCCTTTTACAGATGGCAGCAGATCGTGAAAGCACAAGCGGAAGTAGCACATCCTCGGAATCATCAGGTGATGCTGAAGGAAAAGAGAAGAAGGAGGATAAGAATTGAAAGACTTAAATTTTGCATTTGAGTAGCTGTATATTTTTTACGTATTGGTGTGAAAGTGATCAAGTGTGTGAGTAAATGCTGAGCAGATAACCATGAGTGAGTGGTGGACAGATGTGAGAAATGTTGTAGAGAAATAACTGAACAATGAAGTGCTATCGTCATCCCTTGTATGTGGTGATGATGATGGTGAGAGAGATCATATTTGGAGGCTGATAGTGATGTTGTGAGTTAGAATGAGTGGGAAGCACAGAATGCTTCTTTGATTTACATCATGTGTTGATGATAGTGAGGAAACTTTAGAACTTTGTTGTTTTTCCATTTATCTTCTTTTCAGTAAAGGAGATAGTTTAATTTTGGGATCCATAAGCATTTTGAGTTCTGTTCAAAATGCTTGAATTAAAAAAAATTTAATCGATATTAATAAAATGTATTGGAGGGAGTGTGAATATTACAGTTGTGCTTCTTTTTTCTTATCAATCCTCTTGTTCTCTGATTTGAGCCAGGCAATGGGGCTGCTGGTAATTTTCTTCGTATTAAGTGTTAGCATCTGAGTATTTTTCATAATGTAGTGTGGGTTTCTCGGAAACCCACGCTACTATTTGTTAACTCTCCCAAGCATACCAGACAATGTATGTAGCGCGGGTTTCTCAGAAACCAAGTCAAGACAATGTCCGCTACCGTCTTTTCTTGTTGCTACAATGTTGCCACTATGTAGGGACTCAGAAGTCCCTCCCCCGAAGGCGCGATCCCATATAAAGCGAGACGCTCCTGAACCAGGGCCCCCTATTGCCATTCCTTACCGATTCCTCATCCGATACCCTGTCTCTAGGCCCGTCGGTCGAGACACCAGAGATAGCCTTGCCCAATTCGCTCGTCCCTACTCCCCGGTGCCTGAGCCCTATTGCTTAAAGGGTTAAGTAAAAGACGCATAAACTGAAATGACACCACTCATTCTGTGCTACGCTCCCACCAATGATGTCGCGGCCGCCAACCACGCGACAATAAATTTTGACATGCAAAATTAGGATTTCTTATGAGCCAGGAATTATAGTAGTGTGAATGCCAAGGAGGAGGAATGTGGCCAATTAACTAGGGGAGAAACCATAATGTGAACAATTGTGACTTGCGTATTTGTCTTGAAAATATTTACAATTAAATGGTAATGCAGGTACATGAACCTTAGTTTTTAAATTCATATTGAAAAATTATTTGCTAATTTCAATGAGGAGTCCATGTTAATCACCTATGGATACAGCTCTGTTGATGGATGTTCAGATGCCCTAATATTTTGCTCTCTCATATTCTGCATAATCAGTATCAAGATTCAAGCTTTAACATTTTAAAATCAATTACAATCATCTAAAATTACATCTAGAGATTACAGCCATATATTTTTATCATACATTGAATGGCCTCTGGGAGAAAGCAATTGAATTCTGCAGGAGACTGGACTTAGTTATCAACGACATAAGGTTTAGACACTACAAAAGGCATAGGTATGCATGGAAAATGCCAGGCGATTCAGAAAGGTAACATTATATTACGATTAGGAACAGCTTAATCGATTCGCAGTTTCCCAGGATTGGTTGTGGACTCAGATCGCAATTTAGTGCTCATGAAGTGTAGCGTCTGATTTAAAAAGAAAAGGTAGGGGCAGCAGGTTAGGGAATGGAATGTAGAAACATTAACTGGAATGACAAGGAAGGAATATCAGCTGGCTGTTGAGGAAATCATGAGTGAGAAAAAGTTACTGAGTACTGTTGAGTAAAAATTGAAATATATCAAAAGTCACAAAATAAACAATAGGAACTGCCAATAGGGAAAGGACATGGAAACCATGGATCACATATGAGAGAAGGAAATGGAAGAATGTAAGCACAGAGTTAGGCAGAAGGAAGTACAAATAGTTGAATAATAATTTGGGACTGGTAAAAAAACAGAGGAAAATAACTATGGTGGAAGATGCTGTGCGAGGATATGGAAAGTTCATCGAGGAAGGTCAAAATTGGTGTGCTATATGTAAAGGTTAAAACACTATCGAGAGGGGTAAATCTGTGTAAACTGAGATAAGTCAGGTAAAATAATAGTTGAACTCGAAGATATCCAAGAGAGATAGAATGAATATAGTATAGATGAACGTAGGCCAGTAAGTTTAGTCCAAGATAGAAAATAATATATTGTAGAGAAAATAAGCTTAGGTCGAGGCATACTCAATGATGAAATAGAAAGGACATTAAGGGATATGAAATATAATAAGGCTGTGGGGGTTGAAAACTTTCGTGTGCAACTTCTAAAAGATTTTCAGAAATGTGGAAAAAGGGTCTACATATTTATGGACTAATTCGTAGCATCTATGAGGAAAGAATCTGCTCGGAAGGCTTTGTGAAATGAATGTTAGTTCCTATTTCGAAAAAAGGTTAAGGCTACATGATGTGAGAACTACAGAACAATGTTTGATTTTGTATGTAGCTGAAGTGGTTCTCAGGGTTATCAACAAAAGGATGGAGAGCAGGGTAAATGATTACTTGGGACAATCAGATTGCATTCAGGAAGAGCATAAGCATGTGTGATACCATTGAAGTGAGTAGATCACTAATTGATCGGAATATAAAAAACAATCGCCACATATTTCCCTGTTTTGTAGATTTTGAAAAGGCTTTTGTTAAAGTGACTCAGGAAAACTAATGAATGTATTTCAGAAAATAAGAAGAGGTTGGAGGAATAGGAGGCTAATTGGCAACCTGTACATTTCTCAGGTTGCTCAGGTGTGAGTGGGGAATGGAGAGTCAGGATAGGAAATGTTAGGATGAGGAATGAGGCAAGGTTTTCTATTATCACCTGTGCTGATCAATCTATGTGTGGAGGAAAGTATTAAAGAGGCATGGGAAGAACTGGAATGAAAGTGGGCAGGGAATTTGTAAAATCAGTTAGGTTTGCTAATGACCAAGCTCTAGTTTGTCAGGTAGCCAAGGGGTTGCATGCATTGCTGAGTGAATTGGAAATTCAGTGCAATAGATATGGAATGAGAATAAATTAAGTAGTAGAAATAATTTATGTATCTTGGAAGTGTTTTGGACCAAAATGGTCCAAGTAGTAGAGAAATAAGAATTGCAAATAAGAAGCAAATAAGCTCTCACCAGTAAGATGGAATTGATGAAAGGGACATTGAGTAAGGATGCAAAGGAAAGGCTCATAAAAACTTTGATATGAAGTATTGTTATGTATGGCAAGGAAACATGGTCATTGAAGCAGGATGATAGGTGTAGATTGGAGGCTTTTGAAATGTTGGTATGGAGAAGGTTAAATGGACAGAAAGGAAAACAAATGAGGAGATGTTAGTAATGGTGGGAGAGAAGAAGGTTTAGCTGGGAGAAATTGAAAGGAGACAGAATAAAATCGATGCAAGGCATTTTGATTGACATTGGAATGTTGAAGACTTACTACCTTGATCAAAAATTTCCCGGAATTTATTCAGAAAATTAAAAATACAAGTTTATTCATCTAAATCTATATTGTCCCCTTCAAAGTAATCCCCATCGACTGCAACACACTTATGCCAGCGCTTGATCCAATCCTCGAAACATTTTTTATATTCGGTTTTCGGTATGTCCATCAGTGCTTCCTGCGATTTTTCCATTACTTCCTCTCGGCTGCTAAAACGCGTTCCCCGTAATGGTTTTTTAACTCGATTGAACAGAAAGAAGTCACAGGGAGCCAAATCAGGTGAATTCGGTGGCTGTTGGATGGTATTTGTTGCATTTTTCGTCAAAAAATTACGAATAATGATAGCACTGTGCGACGGTGCGTTATCATGGTGCAAAATCCACGAGTTTTCTGCCCACATTTCTGGTCTCTTTCGGCGAATTGCTTCACGCAAACGTCTCATAACGCCCAAATAATACTCTTTGTTTACTGTCAGGCCTTCTGGCAAAAATTCATGATGCACTACACCGTTGCAATCCATGAAAACCGTCAGCATTGCCTTCTTTTTTGACTGAAAACGACGTGGTTTTTTTGGTCTCGGCTCATTTGGTGAACGCCATTCACTTGCCTGATGTCTGGATTGCGTGTCGTACTCATAAACCCACGTCTCGTCTCCAGTAATGATCCTTTTGATGAATGTGGGATCGGATTCAGCCTCGCAAATCATGTCTTTTGCGACGTCAACACGGTCTCTTTTTTGCATGAAATTGAGGTCTTTGAGGCACCAACTTTGCTGTACACGACGGAAACCCAAATCATTAACCACAATGTCTTGGGCGGATCCATAGGCAATGTTCAAGTCCTCCGCTATTTCTCTGATGGTTAATTTGCGGTTATTGACCAACATTTCTTTTACTTTATCAATTTTTTCACCGACTTTCGATGTCGATGGTCTGCCACTGCGTTCATCATCTTCGATTGACTCACGACCACTTCTGAACCGCTCGTGCCACTGGTAAACGACCGTTTTTTTTTAGAGAATCGTTGCCGAAACACTTTTCCAACATTTCCAACGTCCGTGCGCCACTAAATCCGTTTTTTACGCAAAATTTAATACAAGTTCGTTGTTGCAAATTTAAATCCATTTCTGCAATTGTAAAAAATCGCCAACACACACAGAGATAGATGTACTCTTGGCTACGTAACTTTTGCAAATGTCAAGTTATGACACTAAGATTTAAAGGGAATATCAACAACAGATGTACCAATTTAACAAAAAAAACAGAACTCAAATCGGAACGATGGGAGCGCCACACGGTGGTTATTCCGGGAACCTTTTGATCAAGGTAGTATGTACGGGAGAATTTTAGGAAAGCCAGGAGGTAAGAGCAGAAATGGGATAGGGATATTGGATGGAATAAGGGAGGAAGGAAATATATGGAGATGAAGAGGGGGGTTTGCAGTAGAGTAGGATGTGTTGTGTTTTGTTAGGAGAGGAAAGATATTTGTTAGTTATGTCCATCCAAAACCTACCTTAATTGATTGATTACCTAATGATGATGATATCTGTTGGTTTTGAGATTTTGCTACAATTCCTGATGGCCATCAATTGACTTCTTTCTGAGTGTAGTTGCTAATCGTCCAAATATGTACTCATAAATGTATGAAAACACAAGAACAGCACCATTTTGCCCTAACCTTTCAAGAATTGCCCCATGGGCAAACAAGTAAGGGTTAACTTGGTAGCATTTATGATTTAGTCCAAAGTGTTTTCACTAATGGACACTGGCTTGGATAAGACAAAATGAATATGATAATCTTGCTGTGATAGGGTGTATTTCCTGAAGCCTTTGCAAGCCTAGGTAAAATGAATGCATTGTGGACCGTCTGGATGAAAAGGTAATGTATGGGATAAAAACCTCCTATAGATTTCCGGGTGGTAATTATATAAAGGGCATATTTCATTACCGAGCTTAAACATTTCTGTTTAAGATATGCCGCAAGAAATGTATTTATGATCAGAGGCAGTGGGGTGTGTGAGTTGATGTGCAGTGCAGAGCACTTAAGGTGATTTCTACTGCAAACGACCCTTCATCTGCAGGTCGTGGATTAATGGAAGGGCTGCAAACCTTGATCTTAGGTTTTGGTTCTGCTAAAACCTTACTTTAAAATTGTATTATTAAATTTTTTATCTGTAAAATGTTGTAAATGTTATTACAAATGTTTAATTTAAAAACATCTTCATGCACATTTTTTGCTGAGTATGCCTGTTTAAACCTTATAAATGAACACAAAATATCCAAAACAACTATACGCCAAAAAACAAAATGAAATACAAAAATTTATCGAAAACTTTTAAAAATAGTCTATTGACTGCCAATGGGCATGGTCAGTAGTAAGCTTATCCCTGGTATTCTAGTGTTAAATTATTTTCAGCCACAGAATAATTATTGTAACTTGCCAACTGATATTTTAATGTCATATTAATGAAATATCTTGTAAGAACTTGAAAGTTTCCTTATCCTCTTAATGTTGGAATAGAGCCTTTAATTTATTAAGGAACAAACTCAGTGGATGAATGCAAAAATAAAAATTAGGTCAGCAATAGGAAGAAAATTCAGGACAGCCTATTTCAATATAAAAGCAATTCAAAGGGCAGGGATAAACTATACCTGTTTGATTCAAAACCATCCTGAAGATGTCTACATATATTTTAATCATTTATTATTGAAAAGCCATTGGATTAAGCATATTATTGAAAGCGTATCATTTTAATAATAAAAACGCCTGAATCTATTTCAAATATTCTTCAAATAAGAATATAATACATATATCTCTGCTTCCTTAGAGCCATATAATTGGAATTAGGGATCTTAAGCTTTTCCTTTTTTTTTAATGCAAGATATAATATTTTTATTTAATATACAGGTTGCCACATTGTATGCTACATGTATTGCTACAAAATAGGTGGAAAATAGAAAATATCACCTGCAACTAAGGGTAAGTCATACAACTGATGCAAGGAAAAGAAAGAGGTTGCTAAGATCAAATGAAGAGTAGCATAGTAAAGAGAGAGAAGGTGATGAATTAGCCCAAACAATCAATGACCTGTGGAGACAAAGGGTTAATAGTACATGAAAGAGAAAGAAATCACCAGTGCTTTCGGAGAAAAGATTCAACATTTGGCCAAACTATTTAGGTGCTCTTTATGAGGGCAATCCCAGAAGTACCCGACCCAACAAAGGAAACAAAACTTTGGAGAAAAATGTATTTATTTTTCAACATAATCTCCTTTCTGCTCTATAAACTTTTCCCTGCACTGCTCAGTTCGTTCAATACCCTTTTTATTATAAGAACTGTCTAGCTCCTTAAAATAGCCATCAACTGCCGACATCACTTCTTCACGGTTGGAAAATCTTTGACCACCGAGCCATTTCTTCAATTTTGTGAACAGACAGTAATCTGAGGGGGCTAAATCTGGCGAATAGGGTGCATGAGGTAGCAATTCAAACTTTAATTCATGAATTTTGGCCATTGCAATAATGGATTTGTGAGCTGGTGCATTGTCTCAATGAAACAATACTTTCTTCTTAGCCAAATTCGGCTGCTTTGGCTTGATTTCTTCGCTCAAATGTTGCAATAAGTTCACATAATACTTGCCATTGATACTGTTTCCTTTTTCAAGATAGTCAATGAGAGTTACCCCATGTGCATCCTGAAAAACCGACGCCATGACCTTGCCTGCAGATGAAACGGTCTTCGTATTCTTTAGAACCGGTTCTCCCTTTTGAATCCATTGTTTTGATTGTTCTTTTGTCTTGAGTGTGATGTAATGGACCAGTGTTTCATCCATGGTTATGAAGCGGCACAAAAATTCTGCTTTGTTGCTGTGAAACTTTGCTAAACACTCAATTGAAACATCTTCACAACACTGGTTTTGCTCGAGTGTGAGCAAGCGCGGCACCCATCTTGCACACAGCTTTCTCATGTCCAAATTTTCAGTTAATATGCAATGTACTGCACTTTTTGAAATGCTTACTATGTCTACAAGCTCTAGTACTTTCAGTCGATGATCATTCAGTATCACTTGGTGGATTTTCTTCACCGTTTCTGGAGTCATCACCTCATTTGGTCGACCAATGCGATGCTCGTCTTGACTGGTCGTACAGCCTTGTTTAAATTCTGCTACCCAATATTTTACTGTTGTAAGCAAAGGAGCAGGTTCACCCAGAGTAAAATCCAGTTCAGCTTTTATATTGGTTGGACTGAGGCCTTTCAAATAAAAGTATAATATCACATAATGATGACCAATTTTCTCCATTTTCACAAAATCACTGAAAATGTTCATTATTGATGGCTTTCCAAACAAGTACTAAACAACTTGGCGTCTTCAAACTTGAAATATATGCCTTAGAGATTACATATTTTCTAATACAGTGATATTTGTCAAACAACTACCACCATCTCTAGGTCAGGTGGGGTACTTCTGGGCCTTCCCATGTAGTAGACATTCTGATTATGAATCAATTAAAACTATGTTGGATATTTTATTTTCATGTGTGACTCTAACCTTTCATCATATTTTGAAGCTTAAAAATTATAATTGCTGGTTACATGCTTTGCTGTCATCATTGAAAACTAGTATTTCTGCTGCAAGAAATATTGAAGCATATCAATGGCATAAAAATAGCATTTCACTTGGTGAGGTATTTGTGTGCTGTTGCATAGCCTTTTCCTCTTATGATTTGGTGATTTCAATGCAATTTAATTTTGTTTAATCACTTATGATTTGTTTTAGAATAATTTCAAGTTTTAAAATTTATTCTGAATTAGAATAATTAATCTCCATTCATATGCATATTATGGCAATGTATAAAATGGTTGATTTCCCTGCTAACTATCATAAGAATATTTGTCAGGAATATTTAGACATTTATGGTTCCACTTTATAGGTGAAATTGATTTTATGGCAATACCATATGACTACCATTATTATTCTAAAAAAAAGCATGGTTATATGGTTCCCATATTTTGGAAGGATAGTTGAACTCAGCTTCTTAATTATTCATGTCATATTTGTCATGCTTTACTTTCTGGTATTTCTTCCATGCTTTGATTATTTTCAGGTATAAGAGTACCCTCTGGTGGTATTGCTACTATATCTATCCTAGTAGGCTATGGTTGGTCCAGTAATATTGGCCTCGTCTAACTTCTAGATAACTTGCTACATATATGCCCCTAATGAGGAATGAGCTTGGGTGTATGCTTAATTACTATGTCCTTGTTTGAAATCAAATTTAGCATGCCAAGATTTCTAATGTGAACTGATCCTAACATTTTCATAGATCATAATCTCATCTGTACTAATCTTCGAACTACATACGAGGGTCATCCGGAAAGTAGTACCCGTTCGTGCCGCATGAAGTGCTGACGACGCGAGTAGCCGCTGGACGAGGTCAGATAGCTTCAGTGGCTTGTCTGCCTTCTCTGAGCCAAGTTGCGTGACGCTAGCATTGCCTGTGTTGTTTCTGTGATTGTTTACAATGTTTAAAAAAATTGAGAACGCCGCCAGTTGTGAAGTGAGGGCAGTGATTAAATTCCTCAATGCAAGAAACGTTCGCCCATGTGATATTCATCGCCAATTAAAGGAGGTGTATGGAGACAATGTAATGGACGAGTCGTCTGTTCGGCGGTGGTGTCGCAACTTCAACATGGGGAGGGGGAACACACACGACGATGAGCGTTCGGGGAGACCGTCTGTCATTACAGACCAACTGGTGAGCTCAGTTGACGAATTCGTGAGGAACGATCGGCGCGTCACAATTGATGACATCTGTGAGCATTTTCCCAATGTTTCTCGAACAATTGTTCATGAAATTGTTAAACACCATCTGCATTATGAAAAAATTTGTGCAAGATGGGTCCCTCGCGTATCTCAATGAGCTGGCGGCGAAGGACTATGCAGCAGGAATACAGAAACTTGTCACACGTTATGACAAATGCCTTAATTTGCTTGGAGATTATGTTGAGAAGTAGTTTAAAGTATCCTCTTTCAAATAAAATTTTTTATGTTTGTTAATATTTACTTTTGTGTCTTTATTTCACGAACGGGTACTACTTTCCGGATGACCCTCGTATATCCTGTAAGCCTTACTGCAATCCATTGAAAGAGGGACTTGAATTGTGGAAATCTTGGCCAGTCAAAATTTGTGGAGATTAATTTAGTACGAGTATTTCTCTCATCGCATATGAATTAGCTATGCTCATGTGAGTGGAAGCAATCAAAGGGCAAGCCATTGAACTCATATTTTCCTACATATGCATATGGGTACAGAAGAAGATGCTTCTGTTGCAGATAATTACACCGGGATGGGAACAATTGAATAATTACACCGTTAAATTTAACATGACTGATGAGACAAAACTTCCAGCTCTCAGGTGTTTGTGATCAATGTCATTTCTTTGCTCTATTGGTAAATTGTCTCCATTTGAGGCCTTCAAGAGGGCCAGGAGTGGGGGGTTAATCACCATGGGAAAAAACTATGTTAGAAAATATTTCATGATTATAAAAATGGAATTTTGTCAAAGAGATTGATTCACCACCTCCTGAACGGTCTTATCTCACTAAGGTGAAATTCATTTTGATTCATTGGGCATTACTGGGCATAGACTGAACAGGAGCTCTTCACTTACATTGTTCGAATTATCTTGAATATTTATTTTGATTCTACTTTAATGACCATTTGAGTTTTCGTGCTTTAATGTAGAATAATAACTCAGTGACTCATCGACCTGGTAATTCCCTATTTTTCAGATTTCAGCTCTCCCTTTGGTACCAAATGCATGAAACTAATCTTTCCTTTTTTTACTTAGTGTTGGCATTCAAGGGAATAAAGGAAAAAAGCTTATTTCTGTTTAAAATTTTTTAGAATGGTTTAAAATTAAATTCATCTCATAATTATTTGATTTTATGCTCACACTATTTTACATCAGTGTTGTGCTATAATTTTAGTTCACTTCAGTTTTTACATACCATGTAATAAGATGCCTAATATATATAATGTATCACAATAGTGGACAAGGTACGTGTCATGCAAATAATGTTTACTCAACTGCCAGGATTCATGAAACAAAAGCTGGTATTAAACACTGGCAGCAAGTCCACAGCTATTGACAAAACTGGCAACAAAAATTCTTTAAGATTTTATCCACTTTCGAGACTTAAAAAATAGATGTAATAAACAGTAAGGTTTACTACTAATGTATTATAATTATGAAATTTGGCTGAGAAACCTTTTGTGCAAGTCAGTATTTTGTGTGCAACTCACTATTGTATTTATTCATATGATTTAAAATGAACGCTAAGTTGAGGTGCATAACCAGGAATTTTGGTGTCTTTGTCCAAATATTAGAAATTCATCTTGTCTTTAGTTTAATAATTTATTATATAACACAAAAAATCACAGAAATGGATTAATAATCATGGCATAGTAACTCATACTATAACCTCTTTTGTATGGCATATAAGATATTAAGTGAAAATCTAATTTGTAATAATCACTGACAAACTAAATTTTCACTTAATATAGCAAAGAAGACATAGTCTTTGGCACAGAAATATTGTGTAAAATATACAGCTTATGCATAAAAATATATGTGCATTGCATAAAAATGTGTAGCACTTCTGGCAGTGTTCACATGCATGTTTCACTGCCTTTGAAGTGCCTCTCCACCCTCACTGGTGAGCGGAAGATATAAGCCATCAAGTTGCTGATAAGTAAATAGTGCTTTTCTTACAAGTGCAATATATTTTGAAAATCTTAAGAATTCACTTTTTGTTATTATATGATTGATTATTCTGTTATATTTTAATATATTATTTGCCCATTCTCTGAAGGTTATCAATAAGTTGTCACCTTTGCCAATATAGCATCCACAACTGGGTATGAATTGGCCATGCCCTACTTTCACCCCTAATGTCAAATGTTTAATCCTCAAAACCATTTAAAAGTTATATTGAACAAACAAGCCCTGTACAAAATATTCAGTAATTGTAGCAAATGCTATGTACAGCACTTAGTTTCTTTTATTATATTTTTGTTGATTTTAATATGTCAGAAGTGTTCAACTGGGAGCATGTAGTCCGACTCAGCCTGTTTGCATGTACTCTAATGCGAGGCCATTCATTCCTATCTTGGTAATGCTTTCATATTGTTCAGGAAACTTGGACAGTTCTAACCCCTTTCTCCTATGGTTGGTCTGTCTACAAAGTTGGCCGCTGCTGTGCACTGTCAGCCTCAGGTTTTAATTTGAGCCACCTCTTCACTTGGGATAGCCCAGGCACAGCTCACCCCTCCCCTGACCAGCCAGATGGGTGGTCTACCCAAGTCCAACCTGCAAGCATAAATGAGCTGAGTACCCCTGTTTTATCTGATTAATGTTTACAGTAAAACTTTTGTTTAAACTCTACCTAGTTAAGTGAAATGACTGGTTAAATATCAGTCTATCACCTTATCCCTTAGGCATTAGCTGAACCCCTGGTTATGAGCATTAATTTTCTTTGCTGTTGGCACCACTGATAATTAAATTAGATGTCTTAATAAACCTTTTCACTGTTGAAAATTAGACCTGATTTTATGCATTGATGATGGTATTTATAATAGCCTCTGGCAAATCCCTTTACTGAGTGCTAATTTTGATTATTCTTTATCTAACACCAGCTAACTCCTTAAGTCATATACTGTTTGATGATTTCATGTTCATGGTTAATGATTTTAATTAATGAGTGACAGTGTTACCAAAACCTCCTAGTATGATATTTCAAAACCCTCACTTAGCTGTCTTTATATGGTTGGTTAAGCAGGCAATCTTCTCTCTCACAGAATAAAACGGTGGATCTTCAATAGTGATTTAAGTGTGGAAAATTAATTAATTAAGGATTTCTGATAAAAATAAATTTCATTAAGGATTAGCAACATTTCCATTTTCAAAGTCTTCCATTTGGTAACTATTTATTGTGGATGTCATGTCACTGGCTTGTATGTATTTCTAGGTTAGATTCCTCCATTCTCATGATAGGACACCCTTTTTGATCTCACCCAAATCATATTTTGATTCATTTTTTTGCAATTTTATTTTTATAATCTTACTGCATAGGAATACTCAAATTGTTCGTTTTTTGTCTTAAGCATCTACTGATATTTAAACATGTAAAATCATATATCTTCTTAAGTCTTCATTTTACGTCAAGGAGATAGTCACTGAATATTTAATGAATGCTGAAATTAATTATGCTTATCCCAATATATATATTTAGTTACACAATGATTCACTAGTTATATATTTTGAAAAAAAATCTGTGGCAGTTTATTAATGGATATTAGCATAGCAAAAAAATGACAATATTAATGAAGTTATGTATGCGATCATTATTTATTGAAATTATAAATGTGTACCCCGCAGCAAGATGAAATCCTGTGGCAAAAGATGTAATATTGGCTAAAAAATACTAGTGCAATAACAAAAATGAGTTTTGATTGAATGAATTCAAAAATTATTGAAATTTCAATGGCCCAGCAGTTTGTAATTGCATCTAATTATAATTTATTGGCTTCAGTATTCTTCAAAAAGTGTGCCCAAATAATACCATTCGACCATTAATCATGAACTATGGCACAACTGAGGAAGATGCGCTAAATGTGATACGTCATGCAATTACTTAAGCAATTATAATGTAGTTATGTGGTTTTTTCTATCAAAAATGGCTAAAGAAGTCTGCTTACATGTGACACTTGACTAACCTAAATTTTACCATGGACTCTGATGATGGATGGACAAATGCCTTGTAAGCTTTGATAGATTTCAAAGGCAATTTGCATAAATTAATGAAAACCAATGGCATGATACTTAAAGAGTTAGCCGAGGTAATCAAACAATTGGCATGTATTGAAAATTCCATTCAGTGTTCACTATAAACTCAATGAATACAATAGTGGTCTCAGATATTCAATGGGATAAAATTTTATGACAGTATATACTATGTTTTTGAGTTCAATCCATAGCGAAATAATATTTGAAATGCTCCTGTAGGTATGCTTGTTTAACTAAAGAATGTACAACAAAACCTTTTAAGAAGATGTAGCTAATCAATAGACATTAATGTGGAGAGAGAGAATCATAATATAACTTCAATATGTGTTGTTCTTAAAGTTGTAAAAACCATAGAAATAATCCACGTAGCTTATTTCAGTTAACTCAGGCATAAACAGGAAGTTTTTTATTGTAATGTAAATTCCATATATTAGACCAATGAAGTCATAATGTCCAGTTGTGTATAATTTGTTGTATACCCCTTTAACAGAAATGAATATTCTATAGTAATATTATTTTCATTTTACCCAAAATATGATTGCCCAGAAAAGGGTCTAGAGACTTTCAATTCCAGATTATTCATTATTTAGGAAAAAATGGTACTTCCATTTCTGAGGTTTATTTTCCAAATGTCAAAAAACAATCATATAACATTATTTTTAGATTTAAAAATTTTGCTGTCAGTTCAAAGCCACAATTTTCTGCATTAAATAAGTCAATAGTATTGTGGATGATAAAAAAATACATAAAAATTAATCCTCTTGCACAGCTAACAGTCAGGTGCAAAAGCATTTCCCCTTGGTGATAGGTGTGAACATTAGTTTTCAAATATGTTATTGAAAAAAATCTGGCAAAAAGTTCAAATATGTATGTAACAAGAAGTCTTAGCAAATGAACATGTAAATATAAATGTATATTGATGTGTTAAACAGTCTTTGGCTCCAATATTGTTAATTTTGCTTTTAAAAATGTTAATGTACCAAAGGGCTGGTTTAATCCTTAGGTGAAATAGGTAGTCACCAAGGATGGCAAAATATAGAGCAGGTATGGAATATATGTAGTCTGTCTTTATCCCTCATCATACCCTCCCCAAGGACCTAGAAAGAGATAGAAAAACTCACTTGCTGACTCCACTTTTGCCCAATGTGGAGCATAAAGGCTATTGGCT
The DNA here is from genome assembly GCF_022747635.1 of Hetaerina americana. Taxonomy (NCBI): domain Eukaryota; kingdom Metazoa; phylum Arthropoda; class Insecta; order Odonata; family Calopterygidae; genus Hetaerina; species Hetaerina americana. The sequence goes on along the minus strand of NW_027287095.1, from coordinate 67,228,220 downwards.
CACCAAGGGCACAATGTTCTGGCACTGGCCCTGCATACTCATTGTAAAATAATTAAGTTTCCTTTTGGAATTTTTACACAATGCATTAAATATTCCATTTTTATGTATAAACAATTTATATATATTTATAAACAGCCACACATTGATGGGAAGAAAATATTGCCGCCGACACTTATGTTAACATGAGTAAAATTCATAATTTGGGCACAATTATTCTATGAGCCTCACAATATTCATCCTTCAATCCAAAAACACTTGCACAACAATCTATAAAAATATGATCAATTCATTCATAGTTAAAAATATGCTTAAGTGTTGGCATATTCTGTTCACACAATTTTGTTTTATTTACATTTCTTGATCATCATCAGCAGCAGCCTTTTTTTTAATTAAATGGATATTGCAAAGTATCAAAATGAAAAAAAGATAGTCAATCAAACCTCGCCAAAAATTTCTCAAGCTGCTAGCAGAAAATTGAAAACTTCTGTGAGCTTTCCCCTTTAAAAATTAACTAACTTCAAACTCATAGAAATTGTATCTATTGATGATTATTATTACCTTTGAGTATGAATGCATGATTTTCACATCTTTCGTGGAACCTTAACTAACAATAACTATGCATGTTATTTTCCCAAGAGATATTTTGACAAATTCAGGAGTACTAATTTGAGAAGCCAATGAAATTAATGACATCACTGTAGGCCTTCAAAAGACGCATCATCTAGGGTATGGAGCCAGTCAAATATCATCATGTTCCTCTCGTACTTGGAGAGTGGTTTTCCCCTTTCTCGCTCCACATCCCTTATCGTCAAAGGAAGATTCCTGGCGCCGGCCGCGGCTCCAGGATTCACTACAGCCGTTGATACTCCAGAAACTCGACGTTGAGAATTGCTCGAACCTCCTCCCCCGCCACCTGTGCTCCCGGGGACTCGAAGAAGTGATGATGACGGTGATGCCGGATGGGAAGACTCGGCCACGGCTAATACCGGACCTTGCAAAGTAACCAACTCTGGTGGTCCCTTCGCCACTCCGGAACTTTCCACCGCCTCCACGGCTGCCACCCCGAATTCGCCCCGCGAAAGCCGTTCGAGGGCGCGGAACGTCGCAAGTAATCTCCGTCGGATGTATCCCTGGCGCACCTTCTTGTTCACTGAGCGGATGAGATCGGCCGGGGCAAAGGGCGGCGAAGAAGGTGGCGGAGGGAGAGTATGCTGCTGCGAGGGTGGCCGTCTTATAGGGGGTACTTCGGGTGGGGCCGCCGTGGTGTTAGCGTTGGCTGCAGTGGTCGTGGGTGCTGTAGTCGTTGATTCCGCGGGTACACCGCCCCCGTGTGGAGACGGTAACTGGGAAACGGCGTCGCCGACTGCCACCCATGTGGAGCACGAACGGGAGGCAGCATCGAGACGCCGGTGAAGTGGACAGCGCAGTAAAGCAGGCACCAAGTTCGTCCCTCCGCTCCCTCCCTGGAGATGCATTAAGAAACGATGAGCTCCACAGCCCAGCAGAGCCTCTTCGGATACCGCTCCCTTGGCCCCCACACCCCTTATCCCCCCTTCACTGTCGTCCCTAGCTCCGCCGGCACCCCACCATTCAGCGTCGTCGTCATCCCACGGCCCAGCTGCTCCCCTTCCGAGGATATCGCCGGTACTGAAGCTTTTCTGTAGGCCAAGCGCGGAGGAAAGCGCGGCGCAACCCCTCATCAGCTCCGTCTCCTCCTCCTCGAACCACAGCAGCTCTGGTATGACGGCCGGAGGTGGGGCCCTTGGAGCGGAGGACCCAGGGCGTCGACCTTGCTGCCCATATCTCCGACGGGAGGGGTCGCCGGGTGGGGGAACTAGGAGGTCTCCGGAGGAATGGTGCTCCGGAGTGGGACTGCGGCCGCCACCAGGGATAGACCTATCGCTGGTGCGGAAGTCGACACGGAGGGACGAGGATGTCGGGGGTCGGGCAGAGGGGGAGGTGGTGGCGGGAGGTGCCTTGGCATCGGAGGCCAAGGAGGAGACAGAGAAAAGGGATAGGTCTGTGGTGACGGACTCGTGGCTAGGAGATCGCAGCATCGCTGGGCGTGCTACTCTCACGCACTCTCCCTCACGACAGATTGATGGTTAAGGGAGATGGCCGTAAAGCGGTCCGTGTTTTTTGTCCTTGTTCACCTAGTTGTGAACGTGTGTGCGTCCGAGTCTAGCCGCCTCTGGCTACAGGGTTTTCGGGGAGAGGGAGGTACTGAGCCGACCTCACGCTCGAGTGGGGCCACAATGCGGTCGCATTCGTAACTAATTCAATGGATCGATGGGGGCTCCCCGTTCGCAGCATGCGCTCGCTTCGGGTCGAAGAAAATGTGGGTGGGGGGTTGAGGGGTAGCGAGCATGGAAGGGGGATTGCAGAGCGAGGCAAGTCAGGATGGTAGGAGAGTAGGATTTTGTGTCGAAGATGCGCAGAGAAAGAGAGAGTGAGAGAACTTTGGGAATGAAAGGAATGGGGAGGTCAAAGGAATGGTGTTGAGCTATGAATTTCGAATGGCGGGATAGGAGAGGTTGGTGGGTTTCAGGTGACATAGAGAGGGAGGATAGGAAAGGGCGGGGCGGGGGATGACAGGGAAAGGTTGTTAACGAGGGATGGAAGCTTGCATTATGGGGTCAGTGCTGGTGAGAAGTCGTTCAGGGAGGGTAAATTATTCTTTTGGAATCATTTTCCACGTTTCCGCATAGAATTCTTGTTGATGTTTTCTCAAGAATAATTTACGTATGTGATAGCTCAGCCCTCAGCTGAATAATAATAATACTTTATTCATTTTGAAAAATCGTACAATCATATTAAATGTCGTCAATATAAATATTATTTAACCTATAAACATAAGTTCTGAAGTGTGATGAAGATTGTCACAAAAGAATTCTTCTCATATTATCCATAGGACTTTACCTGGCTATATATCCATACACATGCTTCCACTTCCCAAAAAATAGTGTTTTTGAGGCTTTTCTCTTGATAATATAGAGCTCTAGGGAATCATATACCCGATTGAAATTAAAAGCGGAAGCTGATCGGCAATGTGCTGCCGAATGCTTGGATTCGTGCTTTTTTTAATTCACTGGCAAGGTGGGGTGCATTTTAAATTACATCCACTTCTATAACTATATCAGACTGGCGGTATGCTTTAATGAGAAGAGAGCTCACTCAAAAATATTAGCCTAAGAATGATGGTTACACGATGCCCCTGCAGTTGCTTTCGCCTCAAGTGGATGGCCAATGGAATACAATGCATAAGATCAGAATCGCATGGCCGATGAATTTCTCCAATACATAGGCCTTAAAAAGCTTATGAACATACCAAATATTCTGATGTTCAAGAAAATGTTAGGGGATCTATTTAAACCACGAGTAAGTTTTCAATCGCCGATAGATATATTAAAAGATTATCCTGTATTCTAGGAAGAGTTAATTTTTTCCTAGAGCTACTTTGCTATATTCACTGAAGTCTATAAGGTTTTAGATTTGCTGGTTTTTTAAATAAAGTAGTCGAAAATGTTCTCAACAACCAATCTAGCGCCTAGTGGTAGAAGAATAAAATAGTACATAGCGTTCCCGGTAGCTTAACTTCGTGTTTGTTATGTGTTTATCACGTATTATGATATGGTTGGGGTATTTTTACTTCGTTGATAATAAAGAATAAAATATGATATCAATGATTACATTGCTGTTGGGATTGCCATCCTTACGGAAACTCATGCCAAAAACATTAAACATTTCTCAATGACTAATTACATTCTTATAAAGGTTCGATTTTCTCGTTTGGCATCGAAGTTTTCTCGCCCTCTTTACTTTCCGAGGATGGCACCATACAATCGGTAACCAAACAAAATATTATATTTATGAACATCGAATGTCATTAAGCTGCGGACTCCTTGGCGCCTTTCGTAAAGAGCAGGCTAATGCCGACGCCGGGTTTCTCTCCTCCCTTCACCCTTTCCCGTCCATCCCCTATGGCGCAAATGACCTTAGCTGTCGGTCGCCTCCCCTAAAAACTACTACTACGAATGTCATCAGACGAATTTAATGTTCGCATTAAGGTTTACGATGATTCTGCATGCATGCAAAATAATGAAAAGTTAACGATAATGAATTAACGAATTAGTTAAGAGTTACTCGAAAAAATTATCTTATTGTTCTATTTAACGCGATTCAGGATGCAAATTATTAACGTAATTTCCCTTCCCTCACCGATGCGAATTTTAAGGATGAGGAAAACGACAGATTCGCCGTAGGGAGCACTGAAGACAGAATTTAAATTTAACGGGTTTTTTAAATCAAATTTATTCTGCTATTTGGTGTTTTGCCCTTCTTCACCTGTTACCGATAAGTAGAAATAACACCATTGAAAGCGTCTCTGGGGGACGGGGCAAATGCCCCTGATATGGCGGATCATTACTTCTGATCACTGGGAATTTCTAATGATTGGCAGGTTAACAGTATTGTAATTTTGGCATTATTAATTTGTAAAAAGGCTATTCTTTTCAATAGCAGGTTTAGAGAAATCGTAACCTAATATTTTCGCTTATTCTGGCTATCTTATTTATCATTTCAAAAAGGTTGTACGAATTGTCTTCCATTAAATATCTGTTGGATTTTCTTTGTCTTTCCATTTCTCAAGAAGCTTTTTTTTCTGCCGACGTTGGGCAGTGTATAAAAATGTTAATGGAGGGCGGTAAGAGTAAAATTCGTTCACAATCTCTAAGGAAAATAGAGACAAAACTCCCTCCACCGTCGATAGAGTTAAAACACCGCTTTGTTAATGATAAGGCTTAAACTTCATTTAGTCGGTGGTTGCACCAGTCTGGCAACAAAAAGCGTACCTCATCTTTTTACTGGTTTTCATTCGCTCTTTCATGATTTGTCTATAAGAAAATTTTTCCATTACGAGATTACAAAAAGGTCTTAATTCAGTAATGGAAACTTGGCTGTAAGTTTGAATTGCAAACATAGTTTTCCCATTTTCTCGTTTATTAGGAAGTGGGTTTTCAAAACGATTAATTAATCGTGTTTCTTGAGGAAAATCATTAATTAAATAATTCATGATGTAAAACGAACAACAAATGTCTGCAAAGTTATCACTTGACTGCTGTGAAAAATGCAAAGATTTTAAAATCTATATTCTGAAATGTGCAGGCAAAATGGGTGCCCCTATTGGCCGCATCTACTATGAAAAATGTGTAGATCAGACCCTAATACGGTTCACCCGACGTCCATGTGGGTTATTAAGTTAATTTATTTATTTGCCTGAGGATCTGGGTACATTCATGTTCCAAGATATACGGCACGTCAAAGATCTTAACATAAAATACAATACATTGTTACATATTCAGAAACTCATCAATAGTGTAGAATAAGTGTCGCATGAAAAAGTCCCTCACTTTGAATTTAAAGGTTGACATTTTTTCTATGCTCTTGATAACCAGAGGAAGGTTATTATATAATAAGAGTCCCATGTTATGGGGGGAAAAAGTAGACTTGCAAGTTCTGATGAAGTTCACATGTTAATGACTGCAGGTCCTGGTATAATGATTGTGAATGCTATTGTTAGTGGTATATAATGATATATGGCGCTTAGCATATACACACAGGGAAGAGGGAGAATACAAAGTTTTTTGAAAAGGGGGCGACATGGAGCTCTGAGGGGTGCATTGCACATTAGTCTTAGTATCCTCTTTTGGATTTTAAATACAACATGAGCATGAATAATTAAACAATTAATAGCATTACTTCTTCTAAAAGATAAAGGAGCATTAATATTTATCACGTGTTAGCAACCCCTAAATATAATTCTGCCGGCGCATCATTTTATTATTGTAACTGCGGAATAGTTATTCTTTGAATTTGATTAGGGCTACAAACATTAGCCTAGTCCACGACTAGCAATGAGATAATATTTTCCTAGGCTTCTTTTAAACAAACTTATCACATAACATAAGGGTCCCTGTTTAAATATGTGGTATGAGGGGGTGTCAAAATTGTTTTCGTACATACGTTACCAGCAATATAATTTTAATCGAGTACAATTCCTACTCGCAAGCATTGCCCCTGATGGATTGATGATTTTTGACAGGCTAACAAAGATATTGAAATTATCATACCGGAAATTCATAGTACATTGTGAGTCACTAAGTAAACAATTTAGTTGTCCCTCAAGAGTACGTTCACCACTAACACATGTACGCCGCATAACAATTATCATAACAATAATAATACAAAAATATAACATCGAGCTCTCGCAAGGGATTATCAGAAACATTCTTTGAAAGCGATCAGTGCTAATAATAAATGCCAATTAATTAGAGAATTAAGGATTTAATAATCTTATGGGCTATTCATAATTATCAATATTATTCATTAAAGTTTAGAAACTTATGCTAAATTGTATAAACACGTTGAGGGACCTTGTAGTCGAACTATGAGGATATCAGAGGTCAAAGTCGATTGTATCGAATCGAACTTCAAAGGAAGCCGGAGAACCATAGTAATCAAAATGGCTGACGAGGAGGAGAAAGCTTTGTCGCCTTCCAATTATGAGCAGAAGTCTGATGACAATTCCGATGGTGAAACGGGAGCATCTTTTAGAGGAATGCCACCAAACCGTGGAAGAGGAATGTTTCGGTAACTGTAAAACTTTCGCGAGCTACTTACGTAAAGATAGCTTGTTACCTCCGCCGGCGTTTTTCACTTTTAATAGGAGATAGCTATTTTTTATAGGATAAATATTGTGTGTGGAGTACCTATGGATTATTTCAATTTGATTATTTTGTTTATATCTTGTTGTGTAAGTGATTTAAATTATTTAAGTGCTTTGCAGTAAATAACCCCAGTACTTCCATTTCGGTCGAATTTCATGAATCCTCCCCGCGCTCTCTGTCCCATTTTTTATTTCTTTAAATATTTTAGTACTTTTGATGAAATTAGAAATGTAACTTACTATTAGTTGTCATTTTTAGGTAATCAGCTTATGGATTTTATTTTAAAAGTTGAATGCAGTAATCACACTATTAAGTTTTACTTAATAGTAACACTACTTCATTTTACTACATTTCAGAGGGAGAGGTGGACCACACGACTTTGGACCGATGAGGGGACCACCGCCCGGACCCCCTGGGCATGGGCATCCTGGAGGCCCACCTGGCCCGCCGCGTTTTCGAGGCCGAGGGGGTTTTGGACCTCGAGGGCCTCCGTTTCGAGGACCACCACCTCCGCCACCTCATTTTGGCCCGCGAGGACCTCGATTTCGGGGACCACCACCGTTCGATCCAAACTGGGGTCCAATGCCACCACCTCCACCAGGAATGCACCCTCATCATAACATGATGGGTCCACCACCTCCTGGAATGGTAATGAATAATTTACATTATTGAAGCTTTATTAGTAATTTCATCTCACTAGTTTTGTACCATTAATTACTAAGTGACGTTTTGCCCCTGTGAAGTGAAGATTTTGTGAATCCTTATTTTATTAAACTGTTTTATTTCCTTATAGAATGTTTTGGATTTTCTGTGTTATTTTAGTATAACATTCTATTGTGAATACATTTGCACATTTAAAAAGTAATAAGTATGGATTTAAGTTTAATATCGTTGCAATGAAATTAATGAATTAATTATTGCAACCCTGGTGGTAGTATTTCTGTCAATTGTCTGTAGGAGTGTATGGTACCGAGTTTAAGCTACACACAAGTCTGATATGAGGAAAAAGAATTCATCTATTTTGTAGGAAGCATGCATTGTACATAGTAAAACTTAGTTTTGTGAAGAATACCATCTGGAAACATAGTTATATGCTGCTCCATCGGAAGGACAGATGTTCAGAGTTGTTATAATTTGCGTAATTAATTCTTTAAAACACGAGTGATGTTTGATAAATAGTGAGCATAGTTAGTCGGGCAAATATTTGGGTATGAATCAGTTTCATTCTATAACCCATTACAGCCCAGCCTGCCATATTCCTTAGTCATATTTCAAGTATCTAGATTGTTTATTCTGTTATTTTGGCTGCTGAATTACCAATCAAATGATGCCCAATTTGCAATTATTCACCTGGCATTTTGTTCCTCTTTTCGTTTAAATCTCTCAATTATGGGCAACATTTTCGATGATTGATATGAATTTTAATGGAAAGTTAATGGTAATTGGGTCAGGGAAAACCTAATATTCATGACATGCACGTGTGTTGATTAATGAATTTTTGTAATGAATTATTATTGGATTTTCTCATGTGGCTATTCCATCCCTCAGCCACCACCTCCCCACATGATGGGTCACATGGGAATGCCCCCTCCTGGTCCCTATGGGCCACCACCCCAGATGGGTGGCCCTCCTCCTCAGCAGCAGCAACAACAACAACAGCAGCAGCCACAGCAACAGCCGCCCCAGAATCAGCAACAACCACAACAGCAGCAACCACCTCCAATGGGAGCTGGAGTGCCTAATACTCAGCAGCCCACATCAAATGCAGTAAGTTGGCGTATTGATTAATTTCTTTCTCAAGTTCTTCATTCTCCTCACTCAGTTACTGCAGTAGTAATTACAATTTTAAATTATTAGACCTGTTTTCAGCATCAAAACAAATAGTTCAAATGGTGTCTACCTGTGGTGCACCCATGATACATTTCTGTTTTCAAAAATGTGAACTTTATCACTTAATTGGCCTCTTCTTTGCTTACTTGACATTTTCCCTGTTACCATGCCCCTCCAGTATACCTCTGCCTCTTAATATATAATTTTTTTACTTTTTTTGCCTTCTTTGACTTTTGCCAAGCAGCTCTCTTCCTTTTGCCACAATTTGTTTGGAGAGAAACAGTGACAAATATGCAGAACATTTACAAAGCCATTTGTGGTCTTGTGGATTCAAGTTGGGACCAATTATTATGCATGGGAAGGCTGTGGGTGAAATTCCATTTTGCGATGAATATACATGTATCATCTTTCTATTCCTTTAGATTTCTGAATTAATTTCAGTCCCTATTATTTCCTCTCTTGAATCCATTTAGAATAGAATTTGATATTAGGTATTTCCCCAGTGGTTTGGGCAATTTATCTTCTATTATCTACTTAAGTAATATTCCTAGTAAAGATAGCTTTGGATGCTATCTGAGAGTTATTTTGTATTAAAGTTCATAATGAAAAATGTCAAAATAAAACTTTGTAAATCTGCATGGAAAACAAACTTAAATGTGATCCAGGTTTCGCTGCGGTGCTGCATCATCAGGCTGTGGGCCTGATACTGCACCACGGTGCGTTTCAGTCTTCCCTTTGTTACTCCTGAAATAATTAATTATATTAGTCCATATAAAATCAAATTCCTCTTGATTGCCCTATATTGTTTCTTCATCTACATCTACATCTACATAATACCCCGCAAGCCGCCGCAAGGGCGTGTGGCGGGGGGTGTTAGGTCACCAACCGTAAAAAAGAAAAATACCACATGCAAAAAAAACAACACGGAAAATTACACCCACAGCAGCGCACACACTCATGCAAAAATCCCTTCATCCAATACTCATGCAAACACATATACCGCAAAACAACTAAAAAACTGCACCCCATGATGCAGCACGAAAGACATTCTACAACACGGAAGCCAGGACACAACAAGTAAGAAATTGAAACATCACTACCACATGAAAATGCACCACGAAACACTCTACCCCCAAAGAGTCTCTAATTGGCAGGGAATGGGACCCAACGTTGCAGGTAGCAGGAATTTGCCCCCGCGGAGAGGGACGAGGGATTGAAAGGGAAACTTAAAAACAGATGAACAGAACATGAATGAGGTCATTCGGAAAGAATGGGTTATTATAGCAAAACACATAAGGTTAGTGGAAGAGCATGCATTTAAATACAACTAATTATTTTTTAGACGCTGAGGGTGGCAAGTGGAATTTTTGCTATCTATAACCCTGCAGTTGCTATCCCGTATTGTCCGTGGGAAGAAGGAGTCCTTGAGTCGGCTAGTTCTGGCATCTATTTCCCGAATTTTATATGCATGATCCAAGCGACTAATGTATGTAGGAGTACGAATAATTTGCGAGACCTCGGTGCTGAAACATGCGGATCTAAATTTATTTAATAATTTCAATCTTGCATTGAATCGTCTCTCAGCCAATGATTCCCACCCCAAATCCATGAGCATTTCGGTGACGCTTTGCGTTTTATCGTAGGAATTTTTTACAAAACGGGCTGCCCGGCGTTGAACCTTCTCAATTTCCCGAATGAGACCTTTTTCACTCGGATCCCACACGCTGCATGCGTATTCTAAATGAGGTTTCTTCCTTCATACCTGCCCTTCTGCTATCTAAAATTCCGATTTACTGTTTAACTTAGTCCCAGGTACATAAGATGCACCCTGGTTTGTCATGTTAGAATTTATGAAAAATATGTGGATCAGACAGAAAGAGAGTTGATGTTACAGTACTAAGTTATCCTGAAATTGGTCCAACCGGGCGGTTTGGTAGGTAATGATAGAGTTCACCCAGTACCAAGCCTATGTAGTGTGAAATTCACACATAGGGTAGGGGGGCTAGTTGTGTTCTCAGTGCCATTTATGGCTTCCCAGGCAGATCTGGTACCCAAAAAATCATATAGCTTGGGTGGAGCTGTAGGTGCTCAGAGGTGCTTACCAAGGAATTGGACCTGGGCCCTCTGGTCAGTAGTCCAACGCTGTACCCCTGGACTACTGTGACCCATAAAGGGGCAGAAGTAGACTAGAGGTTGTGTCTCTGCCTATGGAGCCGAAGGTTGCTGGTTTGATTTCCGCGACAGGCAAAACTTTTTGTGCTTAGAAAAAGTTTTTAAAGGTTTTTTAGAATGAGGCAACCATACATTACCAGAAAAAAACAATGGTATATTGGAAAGACGAAATGAGAAAAATAGACAATTACTAAAAAGCTACCCTGAACCCATGGTGAAAGACAGCAGTAGGCACTGGTGGTGCACACCGAGTGGGTCGGCTTGGCATCAGTTGTGGGCAAGAGTGAAGTTCACGGCAACAGTACTGCAAAGCGGAATGCAACTGGATACCGCCACATTATTCTCCCTCGAATATGCAGTCTAGCATTCAAATAGAGAAAAATGTAGTTATTTCAGTGAACCAATCCTGGGATTGAAATACTGATGATGAATACAAAATTAGCAGCTACATGAATATTAGCATTTATTCATTGTTGAATCCCAGAAATTCATCATTACTGCTGATAAATTATTTCTGCAAGTACAGGGTCGCACCCAAAAGTGGTAGGATTGATTTTTTTACAAGAATTTTATTGACGATATACTTACATCGACTTAATAATCTTCAAAGTATGCTCCTTGAGCTGCTACACACTTAGTATAACGTTGCTCCCATTCCCCGTACGCCCGCTGGAAATTTTCTTTGGGGATGCTGTTGATGACCCTCGTCGAAGCCTCTTGGACGGCCTTTATCGAGTCAAAACGTCGTCCCTTGAGCTGTATTTTCATCAGGGGGAAGAAGAAGAAGTCCGGTGGTGCCAGATCGGGAGAATAGGGCAGGTGCGGCAACGTGGCAACGCCGTATTTGGCCAGGAACTGTCTGACGACAAGCACGCTATGGCAGAATTTTCGGCACCATCTTGGCGCACACCTTGCGCATGGCCAAATCCTGTGAAATAATGCATTGGACGTTGGATGCAGACAGACCCAACTGGTCTGCCATTTCTTCACTGGTTAAGCGTCGGTCTGTGTTCAGCAGTGTCCTTACTCTGTCCACATTCGTGTCGGTTCTTGCCGTCAACGGCCGTCCGGAGCGATGGTCATCTTCAACGAGCTCCCTACCCTCTTTAAACAACTTGTGCCACTCAAATACTGTGGAACGGCTTAAGGCAGTGTCCCCATAAGCCTGCTTGATCATATCGAGGGTCTCAGTTGCCGTCTTCCCAAGTTTCGCACAAAACTTCACGGAATGACGTTGCTCTAAATTCAGATTCATTTTGTTTTTCGACGCGGTCAAAAAGCTTGCTTCACTAAAACGGTGTCCTCACTCAACGACAGCCCGCAGGTGACTGAGGTTGGTGTCGGTCTGTTGGTAAGAGCCTCCACCTAAGCCTGCCAGGCAGACCCCCCCCCCCACCGCTCCGTTCGCGCCAGAGAAAATCAGTCCTACCACTCTTGGGTGCGACCCTGTATATTCTTAGGGGTTCTTACTTTCACTTTCACAATTTCACATTTTAAAAAATACATTGGGATCTCTGCTTTTAATTTTCCACCCGGAGTTTTTCAATCACAGCACTAAAAATCGACATTGTTTCATTCTTGCCATCTAACAACATCATCAGTCACTGCCTTATAACCTTTCCATCGAATTTGAGTTGCAGTTTCAGTGGAAGCTGTGACCATCTAAGAGCACAGGAACAAATACATAGTTTGTGTAAAAAGTTTAAAATAGATTTATTACCGTTTTCGCTTTGATGCCTCATTATTCTCCAATGTACATCCCTGCAGCATTGATACACTATTGCCAACAGCTTTTCCACGACTCAAAAGACTTCCTTGTTGGTGGATTCCAGAAGATCCTTAAGGGCACGCGTGCAAGCTTCTTTGATGGCACTTATGGTGCCATGGTGATATCCTTTGAGGGAGGATTTCACTTTTGGGAATAGGAAATAGTCTGCTGGTGCCAAGTCAGGACTGTAAGGGGGTTGGGAATTGTTTTGATGCTGTTTTTGTCAGGTAGACGGTTACCTCAGAGCCTAAAGCGCTCTAGACCTTCGGGATGAATTTCACAAAGGTCTTTCGCTTTGCCAACTTTTCAGTTTAATTAATGATGTGGACTCTCATCTTATCAATGTCAATATAGTGTGCAATCATGTGCGCACTTAACTGATTGTCTGAATTTGGCCCTTAGCATACATGTCAAGAAAAAACTGTTGCTGATACTATTAATAAAAACCTTGTATTTTTTTATTAAAAATCTGCATTTACTAAATCTACCTGCACCCTCTTTTCTCATGTACTCGCCTTGATTGGAAGTGGGTCAAAATACTCGAGCTACATAATGTTGAATGCCTGTAGTCTCCAGGGTTTATCAAGAGAGATGCAATGTATGCATGCATTAGTAGGGGGGCGACATCCCCAATGACTCCCACTCAACATGTATTAAGTTTTGTGGCAGCACCACGTACCAGATGAAACTAAACTTACTGCATTGTATACATCTATTTGTTACATTTATTTGAGAATTATTTTAGGAAGTTCTTTCAGAAAAATATTAAAACTCATTGCTTATTACTGACTCGAAACATTGATTTTATCAAAATTTGTAATAAAGGCAACCGTTTTTCATGCTTGATGAAAGGAAAAAATAATTATTTTTCCTGTACATTGGCTTGCATTTGTAGTGCAAAGGTGTAGTTGCATACCCCTGGTCTATGGAAATGTGGTACTTCTTTTCTCTTCGCTACTGCGAAAATGTTCGGTCTTTTCTTTTATAATCTTTAGCATCCAACTTTTTCTCATTATTTCATTTGCTCACTTTTCTGTCTTCTTTAGATTTCACCTTGCCACTTCCTCTCTTCTCACATCATATCTAAAACCTTGCTGTGTATCTTTCTTATCTTTATGCAGTATACCCATTTTTAATTCACTTCTTACAGTGTTTATTTTACTAAAGCTATATTGTTATTTATGCTGTCTTAATTTCCCACTTGTACTATGCCTATTTTCTACCAAAATTTACCCAAATATGTACATAACTCCACCTGATCAAGTTTATTACCTTCTACTTTTAATATTTACTTTACCCTTTATACTTCTTGATAGTTAATTCCATTCATGTTGTCTAGAGAAATACTCTTTATTCGGTGGTGCCCAACATCCTGCCAGTGATTAATGGATCCCAAATGGGATCAGATGTTTAAGCACGTAAGAATGGATGCTGTGTAACTATCATTTGAGCTCTGACCTTTCAACCTATCTGCATGGTTCACCCTAGCAAGAGCAGTTGTTGATGTTCCTACCAGTACACTTCCAAGTCTCATTGAAACATTGAAAATTCCTACCACCACATGAAGATTGTATTCAATGGAAAGGAGGAAATTCATCATCCCTATTTTAGTGAATATTTTCACTAGATAAGTGTGGAGTGAAGTGTAGTTAATGCATCAGTCATAACAAAAAAATTAAGATGTGTAAGAAAGGCGCATTACTGTGGCACTGGATATTGGGGAAAAGATTATGTGGAAGAATTAAAGTGATAATCTCGATTATTTCAATGGCTACTTTTTGCAAGAGATGTCAAATGTGCTAGTCACAACATCTATTGGTAATTTCTTAATATATTAATAATGATTTCTTATCCTGCTATTTGTTTTACAGGTGAATGCTTTGGCTGGTATTGATCTTAGTGGAGAAATATGGGTGGAAACAAAAAGTGGAGAAGGAAAATCTTATTTTTATAATGCAAGGACACGAGAGACCACGTGGACTAAACCAGAAGGAAGTGGTGTTAAGGTGTTATCTCAGGAACAGGTTGAAGCTATGGCTCAGGCTGCAGGGGTTACCCCTGGGGGTAATAGTGGTCCTGTTCCCAATCAGCATGTCGCTGGCCCTCCACCCGGTGCAGGACCTGTGCAGGGTCCTGGTCCTGGTGGGCCTCCCATGGGTGGAGGGGGGCCACCAGGTGCTGGGCCTCCTCCTGGCACTACTGTTGGAGTAGTACCTGCTCCTGGTGGCGGAGCTGCCAAGGGAGGACCAGATGGTGATGGCCCCGAAGGTCCTGGAGTTCCGCCTGGGCCTGGTTTGTGATTTTTTTTTAGTATTCTGTATCTGTACCATGCTTTCACATATTTACTTGTGGAAAGACTTAGAAGTATATGGGATGCCTACCCCAGGGCTATGTGGGCTTTTGCTATTAGTAATTTGAATCGTCAGACTTGAGTTCAAACAGAGTAAGCAGTCTTGATAAATTATTCCATTTCTCACCTCAGCAATAGCTCTATTGAATCTCTGTGGCCTCCCTTGCATGACAAGGATTATACAAATGCAAAATTTCAGTTCGGCCAAATTTACTGAAGTTGTCATTTTATTCATATGAGGGACTTGATTACTTTTTCGTTATTCTTTTTTTTTATCCTTCTTCGGTGATCTTCATACATTAAAATAGAAATTAATGTATTCATTTACTATCATGGTAAAGGTTATACTGCCCCCTTTCCTAGGTAATAGTGGTGCCATGCCGAACACAATGCAGCCACCTCCTGGAATGATGCCACCACCTCCTGGGATGCCACCCTTTGGGGGACCGCCTCCATATGGGGGTCCACCTCCTTATGGAATGCCTCCTCCAGGTTTGTGAATTATCAATTCTTTCAATCCTACTCCTAGTTGCCTGGCATATTTCTGGAAAAGAATTAAATTATCGAATGTTCATTAAAGTAACATCTTTTTATACATTTCTGGGAAGGCATGAAGCAGAATAGTTTTGGCTGAATCATAAACTAATTGTTTAAGGTTTTTAATTTGCTGAATTTTTGAAAAATGGGATGATAGAGCTTTATCCATTAAGGCACATTCTTAAGTGGCTACATATAGCATCATGGTATTCAAGGAATAGCTTTAATAATAATAATAATTTTATTGGACATTGAACAAAATAGTTTTGCAATAGTCTTCGTCATAGAGATACATAGTTTAGAGATTATGGTTACATAAACACATATTTAGATGCAACGGGTAAATATCAAATTTCTCAAAATACATTTGGTGAGACAAATGATTGTATGTCTTATCATGGACCACACAATTTTTGAATCAAAAAACTCATTTACTGAGTAGAATGCTTTTTTAGTCAGCCAGTTCCGGATAACTTTCTTAAACTTGGGCACACTCACAACTTTAGCCTCAGAGGGCAATCTATTAAACAAACGAATTTTTAGAATATTGAAAGAATTGCTGTTCTTGGCTAATCTGCAATAGGGAATGTCTAGTGTATCACTGTTCCTTGTATTATGAGAATGGAAGTTAGACCTTTTCTCGAAAGCGCTAAGGTTTTCCTTAACATTACATAAGCATTTATAGATATACAGACTATGAAGAGTCATAATGCCCGAATTACAGAACAGAGGTTTACAATGTTCTCTTGGGGGTGAAAAGGAAATAATTCTGACTGCCTTTTTTTGCATCTTAAATAACATATTTGTGGAAGGTGAGTGGCCCCAAAGTACAATACCATAGTTTACATTTAATGGTACTCGGGAGATTAGATATGGTACTTAGTGAGAAGACCAGGGACTGAGTTTTATCATTATTTAGAACCAGACCATCTGCAGAAAACCAGAGATCCATAGATTTAATAGATTGTACTTTAAAATGCCACCATGCTATAATTGAAAAACCACTGTACCCTAATTTTCTTTTGTCTCCAGTTTGTTTTTATTTGATTGTTAACAATAAATAGTTATTTTGTCAACAATTCAATTAATTTGATTCTGCATTATTAGCTCTGGGTTTGCAGATTACTGTTGCATCAAGGTTTTTAGCTATAGAAATACCTGGGAACATACTTAACTTTCAGTGGGAGCTGGGAAAAACTGTGAATTTGAAGAAAATTTGGCTCTTATTCCCATTAAATGAATGTATTGTGTAGATAAATATATTTATACTTAAGTTTCAAAGTTCGTGTTCCATTGAGGTTCTTTATTCACTGATAACTAAATGCAAAATACTGAAAACTCATATTGAGTGAGGCAAAATCACCAGTGCCTGTTGGAACAGTGCTTTCAATTGTGGTGTATTTTGATACCGAGAAAGTGATAAAAGTTTCAGTATCAAAAAGAATTTGAGATAGATGGTTATTTTATTAAATAAATGTCTTGACAAAATATTACTGCTGGCATAAATCAGCCAAAAGTTTTTGTTCAAATGTGTAGGAGTGTGTGAATAAAAATGCAGTATGTCTAAAGTCTAATTCGTTGTCTCGGGCGTGACTTCATGGAATCGACTTAACATAATGAAAAGAGAAACTTTGTAATTCCACATAGATACATAGATCTATGTGGAATTACAAAGTTTCTCTTTTCATTATGTCTTAAGTCTAAATGAAAGTGACAGTATTTATTTGAATGGCTCTCATTAATGTTAAGTAAATATGATTGATTTTTGAAGTCATTGGGACAAAATCATTTAATTTATTTTGTAATTGGTATATAAGTGCCTTTTCCTATTGTGACATTAAAAATATGCTTGAAAGGGTGTGGTTTTTCCCCAGGTTATGGTGGCTATGGAGGATATCCTCCAGGAGGCATGCATCCTGGAATGCCAGGTCCAGGTGGTAGTGGGGGTGGTCCCCCTGGCTGGGGAATGCCTCCACAAGGTGGTGGGCCTGGTGGCCCTGCTCCTCCGGTTGGCCAGCATCCAGGGCCCCACCCAGGTCATGTTCAACCACATGTACAGCCCCATCCTCATCCTGGCCCAGAAGCTATGACAGCCGGAGGGCCTGTGGCAGGGATGCCTCCTGTGGACGGAATGGCTCCACCGGTGTGTATAAAATTTTTACTTCGTGTTTAGTTGAATTAAGAAGCTTAATAGTCAATTTGGAAGTGTGCTGGAAAACAAAGGCTGTATAAGGATTGGAATTGACTTCCCTACCATTGTGTATGAATTTCTGACACCATTGGGCTTAGCATTGCATGAGTGTGACCCTCACATCTCACAGCCTTTTAGGTTGATAATATTTGGTGTATAATTGAACCGTCTTCATTAAAAGCTGAGTTGATGCATTTTAGAACTTCATATATATGTCGAATTTTGGTAGTATATACCTTAAGACAAACAATACTATTTATTAATATTCAACTCACTGGTAGTTAAGAAAGATTGCCATTTGTTATCACTAGATGCTTAGGGTGCTTAACAGTGGCACATTTATTTTGGGAAATATGTTAAATGCGTAATTTAAAAAATTTAATTTCCAACCTTATGTTACCAAATGCCAATTTGATGACACAAGGTCTGTTGGGAAGGTATCCAGCCATGCAAAATTTTAAGAAAAATAGTCTACCTATAACAATGAGGCCTTAGTCTCATTCGAAGTACTCCCGTTAAGACCTCACACACTTATCCGTGCCTCTTTCACTTTACAAAACAATCTGCTTAGTCCTTTTTGGAATGGTCATCAGCTGCCTAACTCACTATATCTAATTCACATTATTACCAATACCAAATAGTCACTGGTTGGTTAATTCCTATGCCTTTCTTGATATTTTGGCCTTCAAAGTGAAAATACCATGTAACAATGGTTGCTCTACTGCTGGTGTTATTTTGAATTATTGAAATATCCCTCTGGCTAGCAAAAGCATATTGTTTCATTTCCATCAGATAACTTTGCTAATGATAACTAGTTCATTGATAATTTTATTAATTAACTTCATCTTAAAAACTATTTTACCATTAAAAGCTTATTTATATGAACCAATATACCTGTACAGTGGAGCCTCATAATAGGAGCATAATTTGTTCCACAATCTTTTTGTAACATAAAACACTCCTTTATTGTAACTACTTTTTGCATTTTAATTAATGTGAAATAAACTGATGCATTCTATACCAAAAATAAAATTAAATTGAATGCATGGAAAAGAAAAATTAATTATGTTCAAGGTCTATTCAAAGAAAACTATGTATACATTGTTTAGGATCATGGATCAAGTTCACCTTTTCTTTTATTGCAGAATGAAGCAACCAGGAATGCAAACTTGATTTGTAAATCCAAAAAAGAATCAAAATTAATAGTTAATTATTAATGATACACACCTAATTCCTTTTTACTAGGAAGTTGCCTTGAGACATTTTTTTTTGCTGATGCTTCAAAATTTTGTTCAACTACAACTCAGAATTGTCATTAAACAAATTTCTGATGCCCATCGCCACTATCTTACTAGGGTGATGCCTCATTGGTATGGTATGATGCTATAGTTTCCTGTGATCTCCACATCACATTTAGCTAATCACTATTGATTATTCTGAATAAAAGTTTGGAAAAATGTGAGATCGCTAGCGACACTAAGATGCTGGTGGAATGAATGCTAAACACAAACTGAAGTAGCAGGTGTGCAATCATACAGGGAATTCCCCTCTCTACCTGCTACGCGGGTAATTTTCGGGACCAATAATTTCGCTCATGATGTGATTATTTTGTGAGGTGCTCATTAAGTGAGGTTCCACTGTACATTATTATAGCATAAAAATTAATTATAGACATGCAGCTAGCTACAGCCTCAGTCACTGTAATGACATGGATTTCAGTAAGCTTAACTACTGTTTTGGAGCATAGGCAGTAGTTACCAAAGTTTTTAGAATGTCTGATTCATAAGTTATTAATTTTCTTTAGTCTCAACCAAAGGAATCATTGTTTCATTAATTGTGAGGCAGTTTTGATGTTGGTGACTTCAATGATATCCATCTAGAAAATCATGACATGAATTTATATGCTTAGCTAAGGAGTAGATAAGATGAAAGGCATGAACTCTAAATGTGTGAAAGTTTATCATGCCTCTCTTATGTATGGCAATGTCTTTAAATGTGGTCTAAAACTTAAGTTCCTTCATCTGAACTAGCTCATATTTTCGCCGACTATGGTGCTGCACAGAATTAGAAAATATTCGTAGACTTTCTAGAAGAATTCTAGAAGTTCCTGGACTGCAATAATAACTGAAAGCTCTACTATGCATTGTTAGAACAAAACCCCCCACACTGCCATGATTTGTTTATTGTTATATGGCCTGCGTATCATCCATTGATATTTAATCTATTGCAAGTGCCCAGGGTTGAAAATAAACTTGGTTTTTTAGTGTAATTTCTCTTCCAAGATGTTAATCACCAAGTCTGGTGTGTTTTCTAATTTATTCATTGAGCAGTACTTGTTTTTTTTATTCGGACCAGAAGGGTCTACTGGAAAAGGATTCCAAAGCAAACCCATATATCAGCAGAGGGTAATGCATTGCCCGGCTACAGCCAATGAAAAACCATCTCATCCTGATATTTTGTGCCAATGCAAGCAGCAATTTGAGAATTAAACCACTGCATGGTTACCATTCAGAAAGTCCGTGATCCTTCAAGAAGTGTGAAACCTAGAAAAGCTGGCTAAATGTTATGTGGAGGTTATGGTAAACTGTTGCAGCATACATTAAGAAGCATAACACTAATAAGGCAGTGCTCTGAGTGCTTCAAATTTATTAAATGATAATGCTCTCATATGTACGCAACATTTGGAAGTCTCTAGACAGGTTTCTGGTAAAAAAGAACTAGGACTGGATCATAAATAATTAACTAATTATTTCAATTATTTTTTGTTTTCTGTAAATCAAATTAGCATTCCAGGAGAGTTGTTGGAAGAAAAGATGATGATGATTCATCATTCTAAACAAAATATATCTTTTTTTTATAAACCATATGCATAAAATATTTTTTTCGGCATGGAACACATTATTGTATTTTAGATTAACTCATTTGGGAAAAATGATTTTGATCAATAAGTGTTTCACTTAACAAGAATGATGTCTAAATTTTGTGTTCATTGGGCGAGGTTCCACTGTAATTGGATAATCTAAGCTGAAAATGGTATATGAAATTGCTGGTAAAATTTTTTCATTGTGATTACCTATTTCATCCATTTAGCTTGATTTGTAAAATCTTAAAATAGATACTTGTTGATTTGGAAATTTCAATTGAGCAATATTCATAATGTAGGTCAAAATAAATTAGATCTAAGGAAGAATAATTTTTTTTACAGATTGATCCTGATTTACAGGCAAGGGCAGCAGAATGGACTGAACATCGTGCTCCTGATGGGCGGTCATACTTCTATAATGCTAAGGCCCAAGAGTCCACGTGGGAAAAGCCACAGGCATTGAAAGACCTTGAGAGTGAGTTTGTGCCCTTGTTTAAGATTTTAAAATATTCGTTAGTCACATGAGCCAAGTTATTTTTTTTATTTTGGTGACATGTGACATCCTTCAAATACATTTCTTATATGCAATTTGTATAAATATTTCCTCAACTAAAAAATCCCTTTGAATAATTTAAATATTATAATCAGTAGTGCAGATTTTTTTAATTTGGCTACTTCAGCATTATTATTTTCATGTGTATATTAAGGAATTTACCCTGTTTGTTAATTCTCAGAGTAAACTTGAAATATCAATAATGGAAATCTACCCATCTGATAATGTAGGGCTTCTCTCATTAATGCTAGCAATTTGAGCCATATCTACCACTTTTTTAAATATAAAACGTTTAAAATGAGATCAGTGATAAAGTTAATGAAGAAATTTGTTTTTGAATGTTCATCTAAATTATTTGTGAATGACACAAGGTGCCTGATGTTGTATCAAAAGAAGCCAAGGCAGAAGTTGTTTATGTATGACACAAGGTGCCTGGTGTTGTACGAAAGGAAGCCAAGTCAGAAGTTTTTTTTGTATTATGGTAAATCAACAATTTCTGTTATCTATCTTCTCTTAAAATGAATCAAGGATTGAATAACCATAAAATTGATATATTTGGAATGTTAATTTTATACTTATCCATGAAAAAATTGGAGTTTTCATGATTTTATGTGTAGAAAAATTCCTTTTAATTTTCACGTGGAAGACTTGATTTATAGTTTATGTTACCTCACTAATTTTTTCAATGTATATTTTACCCAAAATAGTAATAATGCCGATTTATATAAATTAATTTAAAAAATAAACTGCAGAAATGTTGTGCAAGTAAATGAAGCACTGTTACTTGCAAACTACACACAAATGCTAGAAGTAATAATAATAATAATCATAATCATTTATCTTGTCTATTTTTTATCTTTGTTGCCTTTTCTCACCTGCAGTAAAGAATATGGATTCTTTGCATGTTTGAATTTGGTGCTGGCCTCTTAGTTTTATTTTTGTTGATCTATTAATCAGAGATTTATTTATGTGATACTTTTTACTAGGCATGAGCTGATGCTGATTTCAGATAAAAATTATTAGAAAATTGTTGCATTTAAGGCTGTTGTTATTGGATTGCAGCAAATACTAATTATGAAATCTGATAACTTGATCCCACAACGGTATGTACATGCTGCTGTGGCACTAACTTGTACTGGTCATTGAACACATTTTACTCTATTTAGTTTAAAATTATCATGATAGAAATTTCTTTTGAAAGGAATGTTGTTTCAAAACCTGAAAATGTTCTCCTTTTTCATTCTGTTTGACTAATTCGAAATTGAACCCTGGAAAGTATATTTTGTATGTTTTGTCGCCATTTTTATATGGGTGGAATCAATATATTTATAAGAACAAAGTACTATGATAATATGAAAGCAGAATATTTATTCCTCAGAAAGCTAAACCAGCCATGTAGCAGGTAAAAACAAATGACTAGGGAAGGAAGAATATTGACAAAGGATAGCTGTTATGGATTCATATTAGTCATATGATGCCAATTGAAATATGTCAATTGCATGTTAATTGTTAAGAAGTTATTTGTTGCATATTAATGCTATATGTATGCTCGCATTGAAAGAGAATATGTAATTCTTAGTGCTAATGAATATAAGGGAACTGATAATGAGATAAGTAGGGTTAGTTCAAAAAATTTTCAATTTAAACATTAAATATGGTTGATAACCTTTTAATGTGTGAAATTAAAATTTTTTCGCATTTATAAAAATATATAAAAAAGTATATCAAAATTCCAAAGC
Source organism: Hetaerina americana (assembly GCF_022747635.1). NCBI lineage: Eukaryota > Metazoa > Arthropoda > Insecta > Odonata > Calopterygidae > Hetaerina > Hetaerina americana. Next base: position 67,205,492 of record NW_027287095.1, on the reverse strand, counting down.
ATTAAATTATCTTCACAATTGTAATTTTAATGAACTTATGAGGTGCTAGGAAAAGAATTTCATGGATTAAGCACATGGAAAATTGGGAGTTTACTGTATTTCAATGTAAATGAATTTATATCCATTCCAAAAATGTGAAAAGTTGTTTGTATTTATGAAAATAGCTGGCAATTCAAGGTTAGCGATTGCATATGAAAAATTCATAAGAATTAAGTTAATACTATGAGTCACTAGGTACATCAAATTTCACAAAATGAAATAAGAAATGCAAAGAAGAAAAAAATAATTTTTGATGCATGTATAATTGATTATTCTAGCAGAATGGTAATGGGAATTGATATCCAGAAAATCCTATTCTTGGGTCCTTATATTTTGCCATGTTTACAAAATCAGATATTTTCACATTTAATTGGTATTTTCTTAAAAAAGACTACTGATTTTTACTTTGGAAATTACATCCAACTACTTACTGATGGCTATATCTGTTTCAGATGATAGATCTCTCACAAAGTACATGCTTAAAATTAAACTATTTCCATTAAATGTTATTAAAAATTGTAATGGCATGTATACTCACACATTATTGTACTATCATTACTGGTATGTGTGTATATTTTCTGGAAATTTTCAAAATCTTGCCAAATTTTGGTGTCATAGTTTCCAATTAAGGTGCCCCATACTTATTGTGAATTGAAGCTACGTATTTTTTGCAAATTAATAATAAGTGAATCACAGAAATAATGGGATGTTGGATGGATTTTGAAAAATTGCTAATAAATCAGGTTGTGGATATAGGTAATCGAATTCTTATTTTGAATACATGGTGTGAATAGTTTTTTGGGTGAATTTAATTTTTAGTTTTTGTGAAGAATGAAAGGTATAAATATGAAAATTTTAGTTTCTATCTTTTATCCTCAGCTAGAGGCTATTTCCAGCATTCTATGCATATTAATTTTATCATTTTTGCTATTTGTCATGATGAAGAGTTGAACTCTCCTGACACAACAATAATTCATGATCTACAAACAGCTGATGCAAATGTTCTCAAAGCACAGTCAACATTGAGGAACTGTGGCAGAGGTGTAGTTCGATGGCTACTAAGGGACCAGCCTCAGATACAATCAGTATAATAAAGAGTATATTTTGGGTAATAACTTGGTAATTAATCACTATTAAACTTAGTATTTGTGTGTCTTGGTTTAATCATATCCAGTATTTTAATTATCAACATTTTAATGGGAAGAGAATGATTGGGTCTGTTATCCTTGCTGTATGATTTCTCTTGGACGCTTTATAAGGCTTTTTATATTATTAAACTACTTATTGTTATTATCAGTGGGGATTTTTCATTGATGAAGATGGGAAAAATTTTAATAATTTTTAATAGTATAACTTTTTCAATCATTCCCTTAATCTTAGTCTACTGATGATTAAATTATATAGGACACTTTCATGTGGCATTGACTTTATTCTTCCCTTTACCTGCGCTAATTAATATAATTAATTTCACATGCTATACCCACTTTCATTTATTAAGAGACACCTGTATAGATATAAAATTGCTTTCAGGGTCATATGTGTATGTTATGACTATTCATGCACTCCAGGACACTTAATTTTCTTCCAGATAATCACAAGTTTTCATTTTTATTATAGGATGGCATATTTTAATGTTAATTATCATATTGTTGTTAACACTAGGTTTCTTCTTTAAATAGCGAGAGTGAAGTGTATAAATTTCTCTGGTCAACCAACTTTGGCTATAATGCCTCGTGCAAATTGGTAGTTAATATCAATATGAGAGAGAGGCAATTGCCAGATTATTGGCCCTTACAAGAGACATTCCCTTTTCTCTTGTTCTCACACCCTGATGTTAGTGGGTTAATGACACTGTATCCATTGGAAAATTTCCTATCACATTCTATTAAATTTTTGGGTACAACTGCAAAATGATGAGCTTTCTAAAACAAAATCTTCCTCCATATGAAGATGACCTAAGCAAGTAACTGATAATGCTTCTTTAAATGAAATTTGAGCAGTCTAAATTTTATTTCCTTCAGCAAGTTTTTTTAGAAACTCATTTTTGGAAGTCTGCCTAATTTAGCTGTAAACATAATTTTGACATCATTGACTGAATGTCCATTATGGAACCATGATTTAGTGTGTTAAGACATATATAGAAGCTATCTGCACCAGATATAAGGGGGTTAGGACTGTTGGTGATTTTGATTTGTTAGCTCAGTGTAAGAGTGATGGTAGGGATGATTAGTTGCTGGGACCATAGAAAGGCCATTAAGTAGACATTGTGCCATAGTCTTTTAAAGTACGAGGACCCTATTCTCCAAAATAACTGTGTTCCCTGCTGATTACTGTCTGCTTTTGGGAGTGTAGTCTGGGTACCGACAGAGAGCATTGGAATACTGTATCTGTACTGAATCTGAGATACAAGTCCAAGTCATTGGAGCTTTTTTTCCAATTGATATATCCGTCACATTTTTGGAATGAACAGGATAAATAATTTAATACACTTACTTCTGACTTGGTTAAAAGTCTGGGATATTTCATTAGCATAAATTTTGCAAATGTTAATCTTATTTGCTGGTCAACCATGTGTGTAGCGGTTAGGTGTCTGAACTACAAGTAATCAAATAACAGTAATTTTATTTATCCTAGATTTTTTTATAAGTATGCCTCGAATTAACGAAGAATCAAGGAAATATTTACCAAGTGAAACTGTGTGCAAAATGATGGCCATGATAGCCAAGAACTTATGCATAGCTGATTTTCCGTAATTTTCATTTATGAAGTGGTCAACTGTTTAATTAGTGGCCTCAATTGTCCTGGATAATCAGTACTCAACTGTATATTCAATTTTAATCAGAATTGTCTTGGGCTTCTATAGCTGTATAGGTGTTGTTTAAGGATTTAAAATGTGAAAATTTCAAATTCAATTATTTAAGTAACTTCAATTCATTAAAAGGGTTAGTAGTTTGAAATTTTGCTTAGCACTATTTGGATATTTATAAATCTTGGTTCTGACCTATCCGTACAAAATGAACAAAGTTATCATTAAAATTGGAGCTTTTGTATTTGAGTTTCTTTCAATCATTTGAATATCTCTGTAGCGTAGAATTTTGATTCTATTTAGAATTTTGATTTATTTGACAGTGCTACTTTTTTTAAATGTATCATCAAAAAAGTTGACTGAGTCAATCAAGGCTTTAGTGGGTAGTTTGCAATTTGAGGGAGTCTTACATAGATTAAATTGATGATATCAAAGTGACTAGACAAATTATTTGTATGGTAATTTAAGATAATTTGATGAATAACATATTTTTTCAAACGATACTATATTATTCATGAAAAAATATTTAATTTATACAAAATTGTGGTGAATTAGACTATTGGTTTTTCATACATTATTTAAAAAAAATTAACTTAATGCCATGTACATTTCATCCCAGAGCAAAGTAGAGGATATATATCTGACTGACCCAAACAAGGTGTGTAGAGTCTTCTGCCAGGCCCCTGCTGCAATGTGATAGCAGTGGAGGTATCAGTGATATGATATTGTCAGACTTTGTGTAAGATAAATCTAAATCTAAGTGCTAAAACCACTTGTTGATATTTCAATTTAATATATCTGCATTGAAATGCTGGTAAACTTAAAAACAATTTATTAGATGGTGCTTGAGCTTTAGTAAATGACATAATATTTTCGAATATTCTTTGTCTACGAGAGTCGCCAATGCCAAAAGAAATAATTAATGCGTATATATTGTTAAGTATTTCAATTAAATTGCTGATCTTTTATCCCATCACACACTATTTCACCTATTTTAACATCCCTGTGCCTATCCCCTAATGATGCTCCTATTTAATCCTCACCACAGTGATGAGTGGATACTCATAATGGGGAGTATTGATTACAAAAATCCTATTAATACTACATGGATTAAAAGAATTTATCAAAAGACTGAATTAAACTAAAGATAGTAAAAATTGGCCTTATGATTCTTGGAAATTCAATTAAAAAAGTTGTATCAACTGATATCACTTTTAAACAATTACTGATGGAATATTTAAAAAATATGACATTTGTCAAAAAGAATAGTCTTTCTGTTGGGTCCATTTACTGCTTTACTTGTAGATAAATCAGACTTGTCTCCTGGAAAGTATTCCTCTTGGCTTTGAACACATGCTAAAGTTTATGCTGTCCATGGATTGCATCTTGGAAAGCATTTAGAGGGAAGAAGATGTCGTAATGATTTTTATTCTATCTCCTTTATTGTCTGAAACCAGCAACCTTTTAGGGTGGATTTTAACTTTTGGGAACAAGACAAAATCGGCAGGGGCCAAATCTGGAGAGTATGGTGGCTGGGGTACCACACTCCTCTGATTCTTCTCCAGAAATTCATGGATAAGGAGCAAGGCGTGAGTAGGTGCATTTGTCATGGTACAGCATCCAGGTCTTGTTTGTCCACGCCTCCTTTGCACTTTCTCTCGAGTGATTTATTACCTCCAAATGTTCTTCTTTATTAATGGGTTTGACATTGCAGAAAAATATCATGATGAAGAATTTGATTTCAATAAATAAAAATGCCAATATTGTGTTCACAACTAAGCAAATCCGACATGCTTTTAGGGTCTCAGAAACAAATGCCCCTCCCATTACAATGGTAGCCCTTTAGTTTCAGTATCATATCTATAAACTTACATTTAATAAAATTTTTCAGAAAGTTTTCATCTGATTTTAAATGTTCAAACATCCCAACCCAATTCTTTATTTGTTCATCTGCCTCTAAATGTGACAAATAGATTATGGCGACATGATGCATCATCAGTTTTTCAGTCAAGATTGTGTGGCAGGATCTTTAACAGATGCCAACCAGCTCCTGAACTCATCAAAGGATCTCGTCATGGGGCTGGTTGTGAGATTATCATAAACCCAGTTTTTCAATCCTGAAAAGTCCTGAGATTTTCCTGGTTTTCTAAATCCTTTTTCACAAATTATTTAATAAGTAATGCAGCAGCAATTAATATTATTGCAGTGTCACATTTTTTCAGATGCACTTCAACATATTTGAGAATTCTTTGAGCCGCACAGGGAATTAAATTGCATTATAACCTTCACCTCCCCCTGGTAGTTTGCTTGAGAGAGGAAAGGGGTGAAAGTTCATGGATATTTAAATGGGAGGGGAAGACTGGTGGGTGTTTTGAATCTTCCTAAATGTATATTAGTTCCTGTTTTAGTGATAATTCTTGCTGTTTGGACAGCAGATGTCATCCCATCTCAAATTCTAAATTCACATTTCCTGTTTTTGTTGTTGTTAGCCTTTTAACGAAAATGGTAAAATTCATGTTATTAATGGAAAATTATCAACATTTGGATTAAAATTTACATTAATGCATTTGCAAGTTTTGTTTGTCACTCCCTATAATAACTATTATCATCATTCATGTTTTACTTGAAGATGAGAATGGTACTATGTGAAGGTCTAAGTGAGTCACTGGCCTAGGGGAATTTTAAGTTGACCTTCTTGAAAAACCAACTGGTCCATTTGAACTGTGTACTACATTTTGATTGGTATTGAAATTAATGTAGGTTTAGTTTTGTAAAAAGAAAAGAATACTTCCTATGGGGGAGCAAAACTGAATCATTCAAAATTGCTACCTATGATTTACATAATAATATAATTTGTATAACAAAACAAAAATGTCACCCAGAACTGCAAGGAAAAAAATCAAGGTTTACATAAAATTAAATAATTTAAAGTTAAAATTGTACAATAGTATAAAATATTTGATGATGGCATGCTATGTATATCTGATAAATTTCTTTGCAGCATCAAGTGACAAGCTTATTATTATATCACTACAAATCCTTCCAATTTTGTTGCTGGTGGTTGTTGACTGTATTCTTCGGTTTTGGTTAAAGTCATTTTTGTAACTCTTATTCGAATTATTTATTGGTTCAAATGAAAGTTATGTTATCACAAACATGCAGTGAACACAGTGTACAATTCAGCTAATTTTTTGAGTAATAGATTTTGTGGCAAAATCCCTTTCATTGAAGCTGTATGGTGTGTTTTGTCATTATATGTAGCTTTTCGAGACTTTGCTAGATATTTTTTGTAGATTTTGATTTTTTTATAAGCTGGAATTGTGAATGCATTCTTTTGCAGGAAATTTACATCAAAAATAGTGAAGTGGAGTTAATTTATTATTTTTATTTAAAATACATTGATAAGTTTTCATGAATTTTTTAGGCCTGAAAATGCTGAAAATGTTCTAGGATCATCATATTTGATTTAGATAAAATTAACCTAAAATGTCCTAATGGAAGAATGTGTGCTATTTTTTCTGCAGATAAATTTTTAGGTTCGACCAGAGCACACTAACATTGAGTACATACTGCAACGATCTTCTATCTGCACCAAGGCATCCATTTGTTTTTTCATGTTCTCTGTCAAACACTAACCTTTTGTGCCTGAATTTTACAGCAGCCAAATTGGCTGCAGCACAGGGAATTACCACCATAGCAACCAGCGGCATGGAAGTTGGGGCGAAGGAGGAGGCAATGGTGGGAGCTGTGTCATCTGGTGCGGATGATGGTGTAGTGGGTGGTGGGGCAGTAAGCGGTGCTGTGGTGAATGGGGTGGCTGGCTCAGGGGAGGAAGTGGATGAGAGGATGGAGTTGGGTGGGGGGGAGGGTGAAGAGGGTGCAGAAAGCAAGAAAAGGGAAGCAGGAGCCGAAGGAACAGAGAGGGAGGAGAAGGGGTCACTGAAGGAAGGGGCCAAAGATGGGACACCAGCGCAACCCAAAGTCCAGGACCGTACCAGACCAATATCCAGCACTCCAGTTCCTAGGACACCATGGTAAGTTAACGGTATTGATTTTCTAATCCAAGGTCTGTCCAGAAAGGATCCAGCCATATAATATTTTGAGATAAATAGCCTAACTGTGAGGTCTTGGTTCCCTTTGAAGTACTTCCCTTGGGACCCCACATACTTTACCAGCATCTTTACCGCGGTGAAAGCAATTGGTAAAGCCCTTTTTGGGAATGGTCATCAGCTGCCTCATCATATTCACTTTCAGCTCATCTGCTTCAAAAATTGGGTGCTGCATATATATATTTTTATTCGTGAAGGATTCTCGGGTCTTCCACCAGGTCAAGGGTTCCATATTGGCCGACGTTTCGATGCCCGACTCGTGCATCGTCTTCAGGGTTGATGGCTGCCATTCCGTATTTGGCCATCTTATATACCTGAGCTCACGCCTCAGGTGACCTGTGATTGGCCCGAGGAGGGGGGACCTCCTGATTGGTCGCTGGGCAGTTGTGGTCTGTTCCTTCCTTTCTTTACTTGGTTTAGCACCGGTTTCCATGCATTGCTGTAAACCAAGTAAAGAAAGGAAGGAACAGACCACAACTGCCCGGCGACCAATCAGGAGGTCCCCTCTCCTCGGGCCAATCACAGGTCACCTGAGGCGTGAGCTCAGGTATTTAAGACGGCCAAATACGGAATGGCAGCCATCAACCCTGAAGACGATGCACAAGTCGGGCATCGAAACGTCGGCCAATATGGAACCCTTGACCCGGTGGAAGACCCGAGAATCCTTCACGAATCAAATACTCCGGGAAAGCACCAGATCTTACTTTATATATTTTTATCTTTGTATATTTATGTATGTTTTCCATTAAATTTTTCCTCTGTGTTATTGTTATGATCAAGCAAATTTGTATTATTGTTCTTATGTTGAACATAACAGTCAATTAACCAAAATGTGTGAATGGTAATTTTTTACATGTGTTGGGACTGGTATATGAAGGAAAGTGTGTGCAAACAAGGAAAACCTTTATCAAGGAACATCCTAGTGAAAGCCCACTTAACACATCCACACGGAATATTTTGTTATTACATGACGATGGCTTAGTAAAGCAGAAACATATGTTGTATTAAAAAATGGTGGAAAATAGCTACCTTCCAGATATGGCTTACTTCAATTTGCAGCATGAAGGCTAAGACACTGAACAGTATTTACATGAAGCTTGGTCTCTGTTGTAAATTAAATTGACTCATCCATGATTAATGGTGACAGTGAAGTAAATAAGAAGTTTTGTTCTATGGTATTCTAAAGAGATAATTCATACCGATCATAGGGCCATCTGCTTTCCACTATGGGGAAGTTTGCAATTTATTTGATTCAAGCTGGAGGTAGAGAGAACAATACCCCTAAGTACTATTTCCACTGGATTTATTCTAGAGCAACCATGCCTCTGCTTCTATATATTGCAACATACATCCGGAAATCCCCAAGCAATGCATAACTTGGCTCGTTGTAACCAAAGACATTGCTTGTGTATCCCCTTGTGACAATCCATTTAAAATATCAATGTCATTGGTGATATGTATCATATTTCTTCGAATCTAAGACTCACCTTTTTTTATTAATTCTTCCTCTCAAAAATCGAGGTGTCTTAGATTTGCAGGTTAAGATCGAATGTAATTATGGGGAGAGACGACGCATGCAACCTGCACAATTTGCTGTAGTACTCCCAGACGTCACTGTGCTGTGCCAGTATACATGTAGGCTTATTACAAAGTGCCATAATGGAAATGAAACAGATGTCTCGGTATTTATTGCGAAGGGAACTTAAGTAAAAGCACAATTATGGAAAAGTCAGGTAATTTCATTGTTTAGGTTACTTCATTTTGTTGTTTCGATATAATGTTAGGTAACCCTCTCCATTGTCGTCTTCTTCGTCTAAAGTGCTGAACTTTGCTCCCACTAAGCATCTGAACAGAAAAAAGTGCATGTTAACACATGTTGTGAAGCTGGAGGAAGGGGCAGGCCAAATTTTAACCTAGTAGTAAAAGTTTTTGTGGGAGGCGACTGATAGTTGAGATCATTTGCACCATTGGGGATGGACAGAAAAGGATGATGGTTGGAGAGAAACCACGGCATCAGCATTGCTCATTACGAAAGGCACCAAGGGGTCCACAGATTAACGTCCCATCCAACGGACAGAAAATTATAACCTACAGGTATTGAAAACATTATTTCATCATCATTGTCGGCAAAAATGTCATCTTCATCACCCTTCTCCCAAAAGACGTCATCATCTGTTCCATCCATCTTTTTGCTGTTGCAGCGCTTCCTGAAAGTTTTCACGATCTCGTCCTCATAAAGAGTTCTCTTAGCTGCAGAAACCTATCGTGTGACTTAGTATGGAGAAGCTTGTTTTATTTTTCCTGTCAGCCATTAAATTACGCTCAGAGACAGACAGCCATGAAATGCACTGTTCTCGGAGTTGTTCCATAAATGGCTTATTAAGCCAACATCCATTCGGTTGCGAAATGGATGTCATTCCTGCAGGAATGACTACAAGTACTGACTTCATCCTTCTCATTTTATCCTTCATGGCATCGGTAAGATGGGCCTGGAAAGAGTCCAGTGCAAGGGCTGATTCAAATAGGCAACTGGTCCTTATCCCCACATGGTGTGCAATCAGCCAATCATTAATTCTTCTGTCATCCAGCCTTTTTCTTGGGCCAAAATGATGACATCTTTTGGGAACACCTCTCCTTTGAGGATCGTTTTTCTTTTTAAGATAAGAAATGGCGGCAACTTGCGACTCTGTGGTGTAGCGGCTAACATCACTGTCACTTGTAGTTTTTCATACCCTGTTGTCTTCAGAAGAGCTTTTTGACCCCCTTTCTCTTAAGTGTGTATTTTGGCAGCATATCTAAATAAATTACCATCTTGTCTGTGTAAGCCATCTGCCCCAGCATGAAATTCTTTCTTTCAAAGATCAAGGAAATGTTTTTACAAGACACCAATTTTATTTTGAATTCTGCTGGGAGCTTCTGACAAATCAATGTTCGCTGCATGAATCATTCTGCCCATCCTCGACTGGCCCGAATTTGTGTGTGAGGGATGCCGAAAGATCTTACTTTGTTGTTGGCTTCCTGTTGCAGGAGGTCATAGCTCATAAAATGTCTGCCTTTCCGCCTTGTGTTGAAGTATTCCAAGACTGCCATGTGTAATTCAGGGAACCTTCCATGTTCTGGCCCAGTGAACTTCTTTTGCAAAGACTGGCATGCAAAAACGGCATTCATTTTCTGACGCCATTGTCTTACACTGCACCCCTTTATGCCAAATCTTGCAGCTGCTCTTCTGTTCCAATTTTCTTCTTTTTTGAACTAGATAATTTTCCGTTTAAATTATGTGGTGTATGATTCTTGCTGGCACATGCCAGGTCTTGACTCTTTACTCATGCTCGACCACCCTGCTCTCAGGAAGCTATCTAAACAATCGTAACATTTCCAAGACCAATGAAAATCGTGGCATCACCCACTTGAGAAGTATTACGGTACAAATATTCTCACCCTTATCCCTTCCTTGGAACATGTGATCAAATACCCTACCCCAAATCCAAGAAATGGCTACTCTCTAATCTCTGCTAATCCCCTGACACTGGTCACCACTTGATGCTAACCAAGGGATCCCTGGGATTCAACACCTGTTTGAGCCCATAATAAGCCCCTTGGAGCCTAAACAAAACTATGTGGCATCTTAGATTCCCGTTAACTTTTTTTGGTTTTAGGGTCTTAAAAGTTGGGTGCGTCTATATTCGCTGGTGTCTTAGATTCAAAGAAATATGGTAGTTGCTGAGCTAAGTCTTACCTTTGCAGATTTCATTACATAGTCTTTAATACTTAGAGACTTTCTGTGGCAAATGATAATGAACTTGGAAGACATGCCCTGGGAGCCCTTCTTAGTGATGTCTGTTCAAAAACTCAAGAATCAAACTTGCTATATTTCCTTACGCTTCTAGCACAAGGTTGCTGAGTGATAAAATTTTTCATTATAGGTGTGTAGTTTGGACTGGTGATGGGCGAGTCTTCTTCTACAACCCTTCATCGAGGACATCTGTATGGGAGCGGCCTGAGGAACTGGGTGGGCGCCCGGATGTGGACAAGATGGTGGCCACCCCTCCAGAGGCAGTAGCAGCAGCGGCGGCGGCATCATCTACAACGGGAGGGACTTCTCAAAGTGGAACTGCAGCAAATGCTTCAACGGGCAGCAATTCAAACCAAAGTGGGGGAGGAGCAGCCACAGGGGGAGCTACTGCGGGTGTTACAACAAGTGTGGTGTCTGAGAAAAAAACTGATGATAGCAGCGATGAGGAGCCTCCTTTGAAAAAGATGAAAAGGGAGGATGGTGAAGCCAAAGGTAAACATGCCTTTTCCGGTGACATTTGGTTTTATATTCTGGGTACACTTTATTTAAATTGGACTTGAGCAAGCAGCATTAGTGAACCAGAACCAACTTAACACTATGGTAAACTTATGCCACCTGTTGAGAAACAGCTTCATTGTCTTACTCGAAGAGCAATGATAAGATCATGGCAGTATGGCCTTATGCATATACGTACATTGTAGCCGTTCTTAGCATCTTTTCACTATCAGCTTTATGAAGTAGACTAGATAAATTCACTGAAATTTGTAAGTACATGAGTCTTATCATTTGTTTGCTATTCGGTTTCCTTCTTCATCTTGTTATTTCAGTTAATGTAAATGACAGTCCCAAACATGGCATGTTATATAGTATGCCTTGTAGTTGAGAAGAGAGACAGTGGAATCCTAAGATAACACTTATGGCATAGCAGCAGAATTTAAATGTATTGAGTAATGGCCATAGTACAGATGATTGCCCTTCAATCAACTAGTACTGTAAATTAGTAAGATTGAAACCTACATACCTTTTATTTACATAGTGGGTGTTCAATTTTATGAATTACTCAATCAATCTGCATAAATATGGAAGTCATTAAATTGCATCTATATTTAATGCCAAAGAGGTAATTTTTCACCCTTTTAGTCCACCCATTCATAATTTTTGTACATGTGCATTTTTGATGGCACTTTTTGTTTTCTGCAGGACTAAGGAATTTTTGTCAGACCATGGATTGTACGCATCTAGAGCGCTAAAATTAATGGCATCCACAAAAAATCTCTTTGTAGATGCTTTTTGAATTTTCCCTTTTTGGTTGATTTAATCAGTAGAGATCACTAGGATGATAAGAATCTGATCTGACTTATTTATTATCAGATCAGTTGGAAGCATAAATGGGTGTCTGAGTAAAGTACAAGCAGAGTGCATTCGTGAGAGGTTAAAAATTGATATCTACTTGAAAGGTACTGATGACTTACTTGACTTGAAAGGTACTTTGACTTACTTGTGTCAAACAGAGGAAATATTCTCAAAATCTGAAACATAATTGAAGGGGATATTCGAAGAAATATCAGTTGTGTATTTTATGTAAAGAACGTGGGGTGGTAGTTTTCCACAAATTCCATCTTGGTGAATTACTCCGGAATAATTTGTAACCGAAGGTAGTGGATGAAAGTTCATTAGAATGAGTTAGTAAAAACTAGTTTTTACTATATCAGTCTCAATGTTGTACTCACTGTAAAAAAGTACTGTTGTCCTCTGTAGTTAAAAAGCAAACATTTGGTAAATTGCCCATAAAGTAAGACTTATGTTTGATGAAGTAAAACCTGAAGACATTGCTATAAGGAAGGATATGTTGAGGTATTGTTTCATCATTATTTAAATTATATTTCTTTATATTCACATTTTATTTCAACTAGTGTTTTAGTAACAATCAAATGTGGGCAACTCAGTTAATATTGGCAATGCATCTTATTTGCACTAAAGGTAATGCAAACCATTGGGGATGTAAATGGTTGTAAAAATAAGTTTACTTATTTTGCTTGTGGTACCTGCTACAGTGCTCATGTAAACAAAACTGCTGTTATGTGCACAATATGAGTTTTTTGATTGTCTAAAGGGCATTGCTTATGCTTTGCAATTGTTTCAACCTAAGAACTATTTCAAAATTTCCTGAAGCTGAACTAAGTTTATCATTTGACCTGTTGATAAATCCTACAATGACTGAGGCACATACTGATTGCTAAATAATTCCATTCCCCGGTTGATAAAAATCCAGGCTCAAGTTATGGAATTTTGCAGCAGAAGAGGAGGTGATGGTGCACAAATGGATATGGTAGCATCCTGGCAAGTGAGAACAAAACCCTTGGTTTAAAACTTCAGAGCTGTGGAACATAGAAAGGCACACCCTTTGATAAAAATAATTGTACAGATTATTATTAATTTATTATCATCAGCTTTTTGGTGATTCAGTGTACAATTATGTCTGAATTGCTGTGTGATCTTTCATAAAATTGGGAAGCAAACAAAAAAGAGAAGCTGTTGGAAAGTAAATGAAATGTTTTAAAAGATTTTACTCCCTCTATTAGTCTTTCAAAGAAATACTGTGCAAGTTCTCAGACTATGAAAAATATGTTGGTATGAATGAGTGAATTGTATGATTCTGTTCTCACTGCATCACCCATGTCATTTAGTTTCTGATATAGTGTCTTTACCTTGGAAATTATATGAAAAGATATATGGTGATTATGGGACTACAACAAAATCATTGCTACAATAAGATTTTAAATTCCTTATCACATTTATTCATATCATATTAATACATGCCAAAATTTTTGTGATGCATCTCAATGTCTGTAGGTAATACATGCGAAAAATTTTTGTTAAAATTGAGTTTAACGTTCGCAGAAGATGCAAGCAGTGAAGATGGGCAGACATCAGGTGGTGGAACTCCAGGATCCAAAGGTGGTGACAAAAAACAAATTGATATAGGTAAAGAGGCAGCTATTGAAGCTGAGGTGCGTGCAGCGCGGGAGCGAGCTGTGGTTCCTCTGGAGACCCGTGTCAAACAGTTTCGTGACATGTTGGCCGAAAAAGAAGTAAGTGCTCAGAAACCTTTTTAATGGAAATTTGTGTGCCCTTCATGTCAGAAGTTAATGTTATCATATGTGCATATTGGTTTGAGTCAAATGCCCAAGTGAAGGTGAAGTTCAAAGTTTCAAAGGTGAAGTTTTTTGTTATATGTTGCTTCCATCTGAGACAAAGGAATCAAAGTAGGTTATTTTGTGAAATTTTGAATGCTTGCTTCACAGTCATAATGGCAGTAAACTCTTGATTATCCATTTTGTGGATTAACTGTTTTGCAGATTATCCATATTCTTCACTCTTCCCAGTACCTCAAAATTTTAATATGGTTAAAATCATTCGCCTTGACTGGGATTCGAACCCAGATCCCTCAATATCTGGTCGAGTGCTTTAGCCACTTAAGCTATCGAGGCAACCTCTTAAACTCTGAAATTTTGGGGCTTTTAAAGGAATAAGATGTTGTGACAAAATACCGTACATACAATGTCACAGGCATTCGTATTCGTGCGCGACGCGCCACAGTCCACAAGGTGAAAGCCAACTTTTAAACACTTATGGTGTTTATACCTTGACAAATTCCAAAGGAACTGCGGGAGATGCTGCAACAGTAACTTTTAACGGAGTCATCCGCTATCATTCGCCTTGAATTTTTCAATGTAGAGAACAAGAAATTGTTGCATTGAAATGCACATTAGCGGATGACTACGTTAAAAGTTACTGTTGGGGCATCTCCCACAGTTTCTTTGGAATGGTTAAAATCGTAAAAATAAGAACAAGCTTTCAAAGTTAGACGTACATTTTATAAAAATGTGTTTGAAATACCTTGACTTTCATGAAAGGTTTTAATTTTGATCACAAAATAAAAAGTTTGTCATGTTTTCAGTTAAACATTTGTATTAAACATACTTTCCCATTCTTGTTTCCTGGCATTTATATTAGCCCTGAGAAATCCACATTCTGCTTAAGGCAAGCAAATATATAGTTTAACTGTGCATCAAATGAGGCATTAAATATCTATGCTACATTATGTTCATCAGTATTATAAGATGAACATCAATCCAAATCTGTGATCTTTCATCAATATTCGTCTTTTGTCAATCATTAATTTTTCCTAGCTACATGAATGCTTTAACTTTCTGACTATATTTTCTCCTTTCACCTGATGGTTCTGTGTTCTCGTACTATTATTCCACCCAAAATGGAAAAAAATTTAACTTACCATTGCTGAAAAAATTCAAATGAATCTCATAGAATGTAAAAGAAGAGTTCATTTATTTTCTTATCTTAGTCACTTGTTTTTAAAAACTATTTTGATTCATAGAAATTGAATTTCTTTATATCTCAGCCATATTTTCTTCATATTTTGGTTATCTGTGCTGTTTGATTATATTTGCTTCATCATGCATCCATTAACATGGATAATCAAGAATTAACTGTATTTAGAATTTTCCATACATGAATTACTAAAGAGGTACATATATATAATATAATTTCACACATTCTCTTTTGTGCATATGAAACTTACAAAAGATTGAAGGGACTTGTTCAATTATTTTGTTCACTCAGTTTTCAAGACTTATGCTAATATTTATGAATTGCACAGGTTACAGTAATTGCAATGGTAATGGAGGCCATGCACAATATTGAACTTATGAATGAAGATGTGTAAAAAGGTAACAGGTTCTGATGTTGAAGGTAAAATCTGATGGTGGTGATCCAAAGGACCCAGAAATTATTTTTTCTCCAAAATTTTAGCCATAAATGCCCCTGTTATGCATTTTTAGTCCACGACCAGCCGTCCTATACATAATAAATAATCATTCAGTCCAATTTAGAGGGTTGATACCTTTTCTGTCCATTACATTTTATTGTATGTATTTTTTGTTGGTACAGGTGTAAGTATGGTAGATTTTTTTAAGTGCCTGTCATGCGAAGAAGTCTTTTTTTGTTCCTATTGAGGGTGGAGATAATTTCACCAGGCTTTTCATGGGTTGAAACAAAGTAAAATTGGCAATATTTCCACCTATGGCCCCTCAAGTGTGTGGAAGTAACTTCTATACACTTATGTTTTTTGAGCAATGACAGACAAAACATTGCAAAGCCAGAAATAAACTTTTTGAGAAATGCTTCATGAAGAGGATGGAAAAGAAATTTTTGAAGATGTATTTAGTGCCGTGGATGATTTTAGAAGCAAGAATGACAGGGACATTGACATGGATCATAGTGAAGAAGATGATTTTGATTTGGTTGTTAATTTTGATCATGAAGCAGGTGATCAGGATGAAGCCACTGGCCAGACTTTGCTTGAAAATAGATTTGATTTGATTACCTTGTTGAGCACGAATGTTGCTTCATAAGGTACTGGACTCAGCCTAAAAATATCATGTATTAAGTGATTGAAGTTAACAAGTAAGGTGAAAATGCTAGATATGTAATTATCTGATTAAAAATTTTCAATAATATTATGAATTCCATAGTAATAACAAAAAAGGAAGAAGCTGCTTCTACTAAGATTTCTTCAATATTGACTACATGGTTACCCAAATTACCCTAGCTAATGCTGACAGTATTAAGATTAAAGCTTATGTTGGTATTTAAGTATTCATATGATGACCTCCTGTGTTAAAAGAGAATATTTATCATTTTAAAACATAGACTGGCCTTTCAAGATCTATACTACCTTGATCAAAAAGTTCCCGGAATAACCACCGTGTGGCGCTCCCATCGTTCCGATTTGAGTTCTGTTTTTTTTGTTAAATTGGTACATCTGTTGTTGATATTCCCTTTAAATCTTAGTGTCATAACTTGACATTTGCAAAAGTTACGTAGCCAAGAGTACATCTATCTCTGTGTGTGTTGGCGATTTTTTACAATTTCAGAAATGGATTTAAATTTGCAACAACGAACTTGTATTAAATTTTGCGTAAAAACGGATTTAGTGGCGCACGGACGTTGGAAATGTTGGAAAAGTGTTTCGGCAACGATTCTCTAAAAAAAACGGTCGTTTACCAGTGGCACGAGCGGTTCAGAAGTGGTCGTGAGTCAATCGAAGATGATGAACGCAGTGGCAGACCATCGACATCGAAAGTCGGTGAAAAAATTGATAAAGTAAAAGAAATGTTGGTCAATAACCGCAAATTAACCATCAGAGAAATAGCGGAGGACTTGAACATTGCCTATGGATCCGCCCAAGACATTGTGGTTAATGATTTGGGTTTCCGTCGTGTAGCATGCCAAAAGACCTCAATTTCATGCAAAAAAGAGACCGTGTTGACGTCGCAAAAGACATGATTTGCGAGGCTGAATCCGATCCCACATTCATCAAAAGGATCATTACTGGAGACGAGACGTGGGTTTATGAGTACGACACGCAATCCAGACATCAGGCAAGTGAATGGCGTTCACCAAATGAGCCGAGACCAAAAAAACCACGTCGTTTTCAGTCAAAAAAGAAGGCAATGCTGACGGTTTTCATGGATTACAACGGTGTAGTGCATCATGAATTTTTGCCAGAAGGCCAGACAGTAAACAAAGAGTATTATTTGGGCGTTATGAGACGTTTGCGTGAAGCAATTCGCCGAAAGAGACCAGAAATGTGGGCAGAAAACTCGTGGATTTTGCACCATGATAACGCACCGTCGCACAGTGCTATCATTATTCGTAATTTTTTGACGAAAAATGCAACAAATACCATCCAACAGCCACCGAATTCACCTGATTTGGCTCCCTGTGACTTCTTTCTGTTCAATCGAGTTAAAAAACCATTACGGGGAACGCGTTTTAGCAGCCGAGAGGAAGTAATGGAAAAATCGCAGGAAGCACTGATGGACATACCGAAAACCGACCGTAACTTTTGCAAATGTCAAGTTATGACACTAAGATTTAAAGGGAATATCAACAACAGATGTACCAATTTAACAAAAAAAACAGAACTCAAATCGGAACGATGGGAGCGCCACACGGTGGTTATTCCGGGAACTTTTTGATCAAGGTAGTATACCTATTTGGGGGGCACATATGGATTGCTTTCCTGATAAAATGAAATTCGTACATTTTGATGACATTGTTGTTGAAATTCAAGATCCTTGTGATCTTGAAAATTATGTTTTATGCTTTTATTGTATGGAAGTAAAGGTAGTTCATGTTTATTGCAATGTCTTATTAATCAGGGTAGCATTTACAATCATTTTTGTTAAACAGAACGCCTCCCTTTTGTCATTCTTCATGCCATAATTTGCAAAAATATCTATTCAATTTTTCGATTCAATCATGTAAAAGGAAAAATTTCATTTCGTAATAAAAGTATATGTACAATTGTTTCATATAACTGTCTTTTCATGTTTGATTATAAGGCAGGGATGCCACTCTGTCCATAAATAGGGACTCTTCACCTATTTTCATACTAGCTCCTAAAATCAACCACTCAAAAAATCCCTAGAAGTCCTCAAAATTACAGATTGTTATAAGTAAGAAGGCAGCATTCTCTCATGTGATAGCTCGTCTTACTTCAAAACCCTAGCCCCCGGTTATCTCTGCCATCCTCAGTGCTAGGCATAGTTTAGTATACTATAGGTATATTTGTGGTGCTGACAGAGGAGGGGATCAGCTATGCTGTCATGTGTCACTATTCTAATGTGAATCAAAATATTTGTGACAATATTATCTGCTTGTGTTGGTTGTTCCATAATATTTATGGTCCTGAAATATTGAGGTATCATAAGTTGACAGTTTAATTATAGACTGAAACATTGAATGGAACTTTAATTGTTTTACTCAATATAATTGACTTTGAAACAGGTGAGTGTAATAGAGAGTAGAGTATGGATTTTTGCAAGTAGTGAATTCACTTAAATTTTGTGGTAGATAAAGTAATTAAGTTTTAAATTCATAAGAGAAGTAATGCAGTATGGCGCAGGAAAATTAAAACTTAAAAATACGCATCATTGAACAAAATATCACAATGCAGAATTTACTGGTACAGTTACAAGGAGTCACAATATCAAAATTTTTACTAGGCTATTTTGTACAGCTATTAATTGGTTGACAAAAGAAACCCTAATTTCTAATGCCCAAGATAATCATAATTTCTAAGTGTCCTCTTTGTGTATGCTAATAGCTCTGGTGGAATTATATATCACAATTACAAAACAAGCCATTGCATTTTAATTCAATCACAGAATTGTACCCAAATATTAAGTTTGGTTTTATCAACTAGAGTGTACAAGGTCTGTTCACAAAGTATCATTAATTTGGAATTTTCGCGGGTTATTTATTTTTGATTTTTTTATGGCGTTATGTTGATACTTATGCCAAAATATTTGGCCATTTTGAAATTTCAGTTTATTGTTGACAGCTGTTTTGCTGGGACGTGTTTTGGCTTGTGTTCGATTTTTGCCTTTTCCAAAAAATGGATCAAAGAATCTGTATCAAATTTTGTGTGAACAACAAAATTAAGTGCACGAATGCATTCCGAATGTTGACTGTGGGATATAGAGAAGCTACCTTGGACCGAAGCAATGTTTATCGGTGGTACAAAATGTGGTCAGACGGCCGAGAAGAGGTGAATGACGAAGAGCGTGCCAGATGCCCAAGCCCGTCAACAACAGACTAAAACATTGATGAAGTGAAGAAAATAGTATTGGCCAATTGTCAAATCACCATTAGAGAAGTTGCTGAGGATGGAAACATATCGATTGGCTCGTACCATTACCTATGATTTCGGCATGACACCGGTCGCCGCGAAATTCATACCAAAATTGCTCAATTTCGACCAAAAACAGCAACGCATTAAAATTGCAAATGAGGTGTTTTGGACTCAGTCCACGACGACCCAAATTTGCTCCAGAGGGTCATAACTGGTGACGAATGATGGGTTTATGGTTATGACATGGAAACTAAAGTTCAATCATCCCAATGGAAGCTGCAGCACGAGCCAAGAGCGAAAAAAGTGCACCAAGTTCCATGGAATATGAAAGTTTTGCTTACAGTTTTCTTCGATTGCAGGGGGTTAGTGCAAATAGTTCTTGAGAGTAGAATAGTCCCACAGGGTAGAACAGTAAATAAGGAATATTACCTGCAAGTTATGTGCAATTTGCACGAAACAATCCACCGCAAATGCCCGGACTTATGGAAGAACAAAAATTAGCTTTTGCACCATGACAACACCCCTGCTCACACATCATTACTTCTGTGCGAATTTTTGGCCAAAAACAACACTAGTGATGCTGCAGCTACCAAATTTCCCAGATCTGGCCCTCAGTGACATTTTCTTGTTCCCAAAACTGAAGTGGCCCATGAAAGGGCAACACTACGCTACAATTGATGTGATAAATACTGCATCGAAGGAGGAGCTGAACAAGATCACAAAAATGTTTTTTTTGAAGTGCTTCAAGGATTGGAAAAAACTTTGGCACAAGTGTGTAATATCTAATGGGGATTACTTTGAAGGGGACAAAATAGATATTTATGAATAAATAAATAATTTTTGAAAAAACAAATAAGTCACAATACTTTTTGAACAGACCTCGTACTTCATTCAAGAGCACCGAGCTGTTTTGTAAATTTGTGCATCAGGATAGAGAGCTCAGTTCATTTCCCTGTGTTACTTGCAGTTTCCAGAAAAATGAGAAATTGTACTAAAACTCCGACTGCTTGGGTGATGAATGCTGATGAGCAATAGATTCTCCTGGATTTGAATTTCCTAGTCAACCTGAGCCAAGGCTGTAGCGGAATGCTTAACCCATCTCACTTACTTGCCCTTTTTATCAATGAATAATAATAAATAGAAATATCTTGTACATTAATGCATTCAATAAATTTTGGACTAATTTTTACATATTGTCAATCTCACCAGAGACCAAGCCACCGAGGAATTGTTGCAGTATTCGAAAAATCATTGTATTTCACAGTTAGGTTAAAAAGAGTTGTACTGCAAACACACACTGATCTGGAGTTGTGGGGCCAGGGGCTGTCTAGTTAAGGCTAAATACTGACCATCTTGGGATTTGAAACACTTAACCCCATGGAGCATTTTCCCTCTCTATTCTAGTGAACTTGTTTTGCTGTTATGAAACCATGCATTTAAAAAAATTCTTTTAAGGTACCGAGAAGTACGTCATCATCCTCAGACTTGAAGGTTATTGATGTTTTCCCACAGCGATACTTCTTAAATTGTGTCTATGACTAGTGGTAATATATTCTAGTATTGGTACCTTTTCTTTGCTGATTATTCAACTAGGAACCATAGATTCACTGAGTTAAGCTTTCATATTTTCTGTCGGGGCTCTTCAGAACATTTCATCTAAATTATAAACATGAGATAGCTAAAAATTGTATCCTGTCTTCTGTGTTTGCATTTTTCTGTCAATGGTTCAATAGTGGCAGTTGGAGCACCTTTGACACACTTTAATTGCAACTAGTTTTCTTCCTAAAAAAGTCGCTAAACCTAAGCAGGACTTAAAGTAAAGTGCACTAATTTTTGCAAGTTTTTATGCAGTATCTGATTCAGCATCACTATGCTAGTACCTCACAGTACTGCACTATGTGATATTATATGCAAGAACCTCCTGTGGATGGTTCTTATTTTGCTGCTAACCTAATAGTTATCCAAACCTATTTGTCTATTTTCTGCTAATTTAATTGCAACGTAAGGGCCATTAGATTAATCTGAGCCCTCTTGAATCGTAGAAATTAAAAACGTTAGTTCCTCTGAATGTTATTTAAAATGGCTGGTTTTGTCAAACAGTTGACATCTTCCCAACATTACATCAAATACCATAGAATTTACCTGAGCCTTTTTTTTTGAGATTGTTTATCTAGTGATTCCAAACTCCCAACAAATGTCAATGTGGTGGCATTGAATTTCTCAAGGAAGTACATAATGTATTAGGCTCAATGTGTCCTCATTTCTTTGGCTACCACTCTTACACCTTAGAGTAGTTTTCTTGTGTGTTGTAGCCAAAGGTTGCCTTAGTGTTTCTGCCAGATCTCACAAAAAATGATTATTTATATGGAAAAATTTAATAATTCTTTCAAATAATATGTATCTGAAAAATGTGCTGCATTTTGAAAAAATCACATGAATCATTTATGATATAGCAGCACTTCATTAGTTTATATTAATGGTACTCTGTCCTTTTAAAGCGCCATGCATCATTATTGATGGCATTCAATTTGAGCATGTTAAACAAAATTGAATGGAGTATTGAGGCATTCTCATGGCTGATTTTGGTAGTTTCAATACTCCACAGATTTTGGATAGGGGAGGAATAATGAGGTGGGGAAAGTCTTTTGGTACATGACAGTAAGCAATACTTGCCAAGCTTGCTTTGTCACAAAAGTATTGTTCAAATTATTTTTGAGTCGATAACTAAGGAAGAATTAAGTGACCTCTATAGGATTCTGTATTACCTTGAATGATCCTGTTGAAGCTATTATTTTTATTTCTGTTCCCATGTTATAGAAGTATGCAATGTAGAGGTTACACAGTATAAATAATCATTTCATAACAATAGTTTTTGGATATTTCAATTTCCAAGCTTGCGCAACTGAGAAAAGAAACATACAAGGTGATATCTTCTTGGCCGTAAACTTCTGGTTACTAGTATGTACATAAAAGTATAAAATTGCTCTTAAATATGTTCTAAAAATAAAAAATTTTGAGCTGATGGAATTAACGTATCCTAATGATGTTGATTGTATTGTGTAGGTTTCAGCGTTTAGCACGTGGGAGAAGGAACTGCACAAAATAGTTTTTGACAACAGATATTTATTGCTGACATCAAAGGAGAGAAAACAAGTATTTGAGAAGTATGTAAAGGAAAGAGCTGAAGAGGAACGACGGGAGAAGCGCAACAAAATGCGTGAACGGAAGGATGAATTTCGTCGTTTGATGGAAGATGCAAATCTTCATGGAAAGTAAGTTGTTAATTATTGTTTAATTTTTGCATAGAAACTTTTTTGAAAAATCACCTCGCTTTTAATGTGATATTACCACTGTAATTTTATCAACTTATTGATTTTATGTCAATTAAAGTAAACCACATGACATGGGCCTAACATAAATATACATATTAATCCCATTATCACGTTTTTTGTCCCTACCTGCTTCTGAATTTTAATTTCTGAAAATTCATATGTTGAGTTTAATTTTCTGGTTTGAAGTCAATTATTTGATATAATGAGAGCTCACTATCCTATTGGAAATTATTTGCTTTATGGCATTCCTGTCATTGATGAAAGAGATTTTTGTTTTCACTTACTAGCTAACTTTCATGACTTTCAGGCCAGTATAACCATGGCTGCAAGTATTTTTCAGCATAGGTAATTTGATGTTAATTGAAAAACTGGTAATAATGATTTATATTTATTTTTTATGATTTTGTATGATTTACAATTATAAGCAATTTCATCTGGTTGACTCTCGATTATCTGTGCAAATGCATACATGATGGAGTATGGATAATCGAAAAACATGGACAGCCAAAAGATGCAAAAAATGTGGCAAATGGATGTTTATGGAGACTTATTTTTCATTTCTTTTGATTAATTTGCATTTTTTTAGCAATGAAAAGTACAAGTTTTCTATTTTTCAGCCATTTTTGTAAAGGAGGAATAATAGTTTTTCAGAACAAAACTATTATCTAGTGAATAGCGGAGTGTATTTTCGTTAGAAAGTGAAACCAATCATGTAGCCTTAAAAAAGCAAATGGCTGGCTAAGGCTGAATTGTGACAGAGGATTGCTGATACGGGTTCATATTCGCCATTTGACTCCAATTAAAATGATGCTCTATTGATAGTTAATGACGTATTTGTTGCTTAGTAAAGCTATGTATTTGCTCGCCTTAAAGGAGGTTTTAGAATTCTCATTGCTAATAAATGTGAGAGAAACGATAATTGGGATTGGAAACAATAATTGTACGGTTAGTACAAAATGTTTGAATTCAAAAATACTCTACTGTTGACAACCTGTTATTTTGAGCTGCTGGGAAGAGAATAGAACAGATAATTTGTGCACAGATAATGGAGAGTTAATTGTATTGTTTTTAGCAGCCAATAGTAGTTACTGTGCTGAGTTCATTACAATGAACATTGCATTTAATTTGGTAGAGGCTATATATATCATTTTGGAATTGGTTGTGAATGTAGTCTAGTAATGTGAAGGGTATTTTTTTAATTTGTAATTTTTAATTCCTAAACACATGTTAAAGAATGACTGATGTCAAAACAAATTTGTCATGCCATGTTTTTTATTTATGAAATTTCAATTTGTAATTTTGATATTTTATACATGCTAATACAAATATTGGATGTCATAGTTTCAGAGTTATTTTACTCAGAAATGATAGGGTCATGTTAAATTGTAGTGATGTGGTTGAAGGATGGGGATGGTAGGTATGCCATTTGACCTAGTGTTTTTATGATGCATAAGTAGATAGTAGTTGGGCTGAGGTATGATAATGTTTCATTCTTTCAGATCCTCCTTCAGCGATTTTGCTCAGAAGTATGGGAAAGATGAGCGCTTTAAGAATATTGAAAAGATGAGAGAGAGGGAAAGTCTGTTCAACGAGTACCTGCTTGAGGTCAGAAAGAGGGAGAAGGAAGAGAAAGTGGTAAAGAGAGAACAGGTACGACAAATTACTATCATGTTCTTACTTTGGTTCAATATGAGAGGGTTTGGGCTATGCAGTAATTAAAGAAGCTAATCAAACCTTATAATTTTATTAATCAACATTACTGTTGATATTAAAATCATTTCTGTCCTGATTGAGCCTATTGGTTTTGCATTAATGGTACTTAAACATCGTAAATTGGAAATGGTAGCTATTTTCTGTTTAACTGATCTCTTTTTTTAAAAGCTGGATTTCATGCCAGTATCTAGTAAATCATTAAAAAAGTTATGTGACATTTTGGGCTTTTTTAAGTTAAATGTTACATTTAAAAAAAGGCCCTTCAATTCTCTACCCTGATAATGCACATTGTCTTCCTAAATTCTCTGGATTCATTCAAATCATGTGCTATATCAAACTATCATTAATGTGTCATTTATGCTTATTAGAATTGCCTGTTTTTGTTATAATAGAAGTTGATTTATTTTATTTTAATTGTAGTTGTAGATAGAAAAATTCATTGCACATTGCACATTTTCAACTCCTGGCTTTGAGTCATTGTGGAATGTTATGTGTAATTATTTTTTTTTAATAGCATTCATCATTGTCTTCTGTCAATGGGGATGCTGCATGAAACCCTAATGATGTTGAACAATGTGTACTATACATTCAAAAATGCAGTGAACTCTATGAATTGTTTCCCTCTGATCATAAAAATATTATCTATTTAGTACTATCACAAACTTTGTGCCAATATAAAGTCATTTTGCAGAATCATTTTTTTGCTTTTCTATTGTGGGACTTACATAATTTCAGACAATGTTGATTTGAGCTAAACAATAATTCTGAAAGTACTTTTTGTTAGTGATGTGTACTGTTTTCTTAAATAATAATAATTGTTTTCTTTACTGAAGTTTAGCAGTTTTTGTCAAGAATGTCATGCAGCATATCAATCTTCAGATACAATGGCTTGTATTTAGGCCAGAATGTGTGCATTATGTAAGGAGTAATTTATATGATTATATGTTCACGTAAGTGTATTTGTAGTGCTTCATCTTTTTATTAGGATTAGGAAAACTTGACTCCCTAAAGGATCAAAATGTTAGTTAAATATGTTTGTAAAGATGTTGACAATTTATAGATTTGTACTAATTTTGTTTCTGAGTAATTATTTAAACCTATTAGTGATATAACTACAGTGCAATCACCTTATGACACATATAAGCAATAATTTAACTGTTTGTGTCTCCTTGAGGGATGACAAAAGTTATCATTTTGTTGAAAATGATTATACTCCATTTAATATTTATTAGTAATCCATGGAAATGGCAATGCTTACTTTAGCAATTTTTTATGCCACCTATGGCTTGCAGCAGTTAGAATTATCTATTAAACAAAGAGTTATCTTTCATGTGAAAAATAATGAAAGTGGCAGGAATTTTTTTCGAGGCATTCATAATAGACTGGTATGAGTTTTCTGTGAATTAATATCTCAGGATAAAGATGTTATAACATGGAGTTGACATTTCTAAATATTTATATATTTAGATTGGGATGAATATTTTTTATATATACTTGAATAGTATTACTTATACTTGAATTTATTTATACTTGAATGTTAATCGGAATTGAGTATCTCTCTCACTTTTTGAACATTTGCATTGCCGTTTAGTTGATGGATGTCCAGGGCATTCCTTGTTCTAAACCTCCTCTCTACTCTCCCAGAACATCTTTTGCCAGTTGGAAATCATTCCTTGGGATATGGTCATGGTCTCTGAACCTGATTTTCTGAGCTTAACAGACACTTTTATTGCATATCTTGTTCCATGGAATGTAGCATCATAAATTCATGCCATAACTCTTGAACAGGGGTCCAGTGTAGCAGTGATCTGTCTACTAAAATGGCCCCCTGACAACTGATGTGGGTGGTGATACTTTCCCAAAACCTCCCATTACCTTTTCCATCACAAATTGCCCCATGCCAGTTGTCTGTGTTGCAGGAAAAACATTTCACTTACTTTATGGGTCAGACCCTGTGTACATCTATCCCAAACAATTCTTGCATCAAATGAGGTGGTAGTCTGGTGCCGTGGTGTCTCCTTTCATCATTTCATTGTGCGGTCAAACTTCATGTTCACAATTTTTTTTCCTTTTCTATCTCTGTTTCATGCTTTGATTAATTTTGCTGAGATAATATTCTTGAGAAATTTTGCATTATTTTCTGACCTTTAAAATGACTGTTCCAATGAGAATGATCATAATTCTTCACAGCATAGCTTACTCATGCTTCAAACTTTGGTAGTCCTTCCCAGAAAAATTCATGTTAGATTTATTGCATTTGTCCCACCTTTTCTTCTAGTCTTTGAAGATATGCTGGAAGCTAGTTTTTGATTGATCCTT
Source organism: Hetaerina americana (assembly GCF_022747635.1). NCBI lineage: Eukaryota > Metazoa > Arthropoda > Insecta > Odonata > Calopterygidae > Hetaerina > Hetaerina americana. The sequence continues at coordinate 67,178,659 of NW_027287095.1, read as the reverse complement.
CAAATTTCCCTCACCAGCCTTCAGCGTAGTTTCTGTTAATAAAAATCACCTTCTGCAAAGTTTTTACTTCATTTTGAAATGAAATAAGTAACTTTTAACTAACTTAAATTCCACACATAATTTTGGAATTACAAGTGTGTGTGGAATTACAGAGTTACTTATTTCATTTCAAAATTTTATGTCGATTCCATAAATTTACATTGGAGACAACAAAATTTGTTACTTCATATTGAGGAAAACTTGGTGCAAGGTCCAGATTCTAGAGTGTCTGAGGAACACCCTTCACATTGATTTTTCGGAGAGATTCAGCGACAACTTTTGACATATGTGGCTATGCCTGCCATGCCAGGCCATGGTTCAGCATCCAGACTTATGCTTTGAAATGTAGTCTTGGTGAATTTTCCAAATTTCCTTGTAGTGTATTACTCCATTTACCGTTGTGTGTGCTGGTAGGACATACCCGTGCATTATTTTCTAAATAAAGAAAAAAATGATAATGACCATAGGCTCTTTCAATGTTGGTGAAACCAGATATTTTCTCTTTGTGTGCCTGTTTACCCTCTGGATTACATTGATGTAGTCAAGTTTCATGTGCAGTGAAAACCTTTCAAAGTAACTCCCATTGTAACATCAACTTCAACAGTGAATAAATCTGAACACAATTCTCATGTTTATTAGATATAAACACTCTCACAACTTACCATGCACAAACACGTTTTGCTATTTATCAGCATGTGGGTGGCTCCCAGGAAAATTATTAATATTTCCACCAATGCTTTAATGCTATTCGATGATATTCTCCAACGTTGGCATCAGCAGGGGAAATGTTTACTTCTGTAAGAGTACAGAATGGAGCTAAGGGTTCACCTTCCCTTGAAATGTCTTCCTTTCTCAAACATTCAAAACTTTTTCTAACTGTGTTATAGGGAAGAAGTCTTTCCGTAAGCCTCCTGTAGAGTCATATAGGTCTCGGCTGACAATTTGCTCTGGTGAAAGCATAATTACAGTGCAGGTTAAAATGTATTTGTGTGTCACCTCCATGAAGCTGTTGGCGAATCGAACATGATTCATGTTGCAATGGCTGATGCTATCCAAGAGTCAAATCAATGAAACTCGTACCATGTATGTCATATCACATCAATCTGTCATATCACATATCAAACTAATAACATTACATAAAATGCAACTTTTTACAATAAGTAATATGAAAAAAATGTTATGATCACTCTTTATTGAACAGTTCTAGCACATCATCATGCCTTGCCATCTGCTTAGATGTATGGCTGTATGTGATAAGCTATCAGCAATAATGGTAATTGGTGATAATTAGCATTAGGCATATTTGGGTAGCTTGAATTTATGGTGGTAAAGTTCACTCAACCTACCTGCTATGATGGTATCAAAGATGATGTGACTGATTACAATAATTGGCAAAAATTCTAATCTCCACCCTGCAACCTCAGGGCAAGCAACTGTGGCGAGCTTCAGAAGTTTGTTCAGCATATTCAAAGATCATTTGTATCAGAGCATATTTCATGGCCACAGTAAGGAGACTGATGAACAACAGAACATTGAAACAGCTATCTTGTATTTATTTCAAGTACTCCTTGACCTAATATATTCTTATCGATAACATTCCCTTTCTATGTCTAAGCTCCTTGGCCTATTATTTTTACGGCATAGTTTTTCTAAGTACTCTTATCATTTCTTCGGAACCTGTTCTGCCTTGTTTACTTTTTACCCATTGTCTCTCTGATATTCTATTTAAATTTTTCTTTCTTCAATTTTGACTGTTCATTCACTTTTTGGTGTCCGTTTCACCCAGTATGTAAATTTTCCATATCCTTGCTCTGCTCTTTTCACCATGTTTCGTTTGCAATATTTATGTTCAATTGTAAAATAAATATAACTTTTTCTTGGGATCATGAGTGTGTAATTAATCAACTATAGTAGCGTTCACTTGAAATATAGAGGTATCATGGGCACTAACTAAAATTGCCCATCTTTGTTTTAGATTTCTCTATGCATAAGCACACACATCTACATGTATATAATTACCTGGAGAGCCACCAAAAAGGTATGTGGCAGGGTGCAGCACCAGGAGGAAAGGGTGAGGGATTGGGGTTGGGGTTTTTCAAATGGGTGGGGGAAGGTGAAGGGAACCTATAAAAAATAAATATATATGTAACCATGCACAGTCCCTACCATGTCAATTAATACTTATTTTGTCGAACTGACTCGTGAAGGATTACAACTACAAGCATAATGGTCTCTTATCGTTTTTTGAAAAAATGACATTTTATATCTGTTGGTCTTGCAGTCTCTCTCTCGAATCTTATCTGTGTCTTATTTGAAATTCCTCTGACTGTAATGCGTTAGGGTTAATGTTATGTTCTTGATGTCATTAGACAAGGACCCATCTTTAAATGTTTTTAATGAGTTTAATCTATATAGTAGATGCTGCTGTGTAAGGGAATCCCAGCCTAAATTTTCTAGCAAAGTAGTTACGCGACTGCATTGGTCGTAACAATGTTTGACAAATCTAGCCCCCCCTCCGCTGAACTTGATCTAATTCCTAAATGAAATTTATCTTTTGAGGATCCCACATACTGACAGCATACTCTAGGTTGTGCCTGAATAGGGCAAGAAAACGTCATTCCTTAACTTTTTAGTCGCATTTACTCAGTACTCTTTTTACAAATCCCAATATTTTATTAGCACGACCCCATATACCTCGTATGTGCTTTCACCAGGACAGATTGTGAGTAATTGTTACACCCAAGTATTTAAATGAATCTACCCTGGTGATCTCGGTTTGTTTCACGTTGTAACTAAATGGGAGGGAATTTCTCTTTTCCTAAAAATGTATTACTATGATATTTTTCAAATTTAATTCCAATTGCCATGTGTCGCACCAATTCTGAATTGCATCTAGGTCCTTAGCTACATGCTGACTGCTTCCAATTATACTGACCAATGATAAATGTTTCATTCCCATTGTTATTTTCATCCTCTTATGGAGTTCTTCTCATCGATTTTTCTTCAAGGTCAATTTTTAAACATGGCACAATTTTATTAAACTTCGCACTTCGTTTGAACACAAGCTTGGAAAAATGTGTGATCACTAGTAATGCTAAGATTTCTAGAGACAAATTGCAGTAGTAGGTGCTCAATGAATCAAGGTATTCCCCTCTCTTCCGCACTTGCTATGCAAAAGGTCGCTCATTAAGTGAGTCATTTTTAAGATCAATATTTTTGCCCTCTGTGTGAGGTGCTTATCAAGTAAGGTTCCTCTGTACAGTGTTATTATTTATCCTCTAATAGGAATATTTAGTAAAAATTGAACTCTTGTATGTTCTAACTAATCATGTGCAATTGTTCAGCACATATCTGCATGACCAATTACCATATTTTCCCATCGGTAACGTGCGTGTTATCCATACAAAAACGTTCAGGTGATCAAAAAAATGAGGATGCACGTTATGTATTGAAAATTAAAAGAATCCAAACATAGACATATTTTTACACGCACTATATATAATTTTTACGGGCATACATTTTATACATATATATATATATGTATATATATATATATATATATTTATTTATTTATTTGTTAAATATAATATATATATGTATATATAATATATATTAAATTTTAATACATATATATATAGTAAATATATTATATATATGTATATATACACACACACACACACAGATGCGCGGCATCTATACATGTTCTAGATAACTATGAAACCCTGGGCATGCGGTATCTATACAAATTCATTACAATTACAAAGTTCTGGGTGCGGGTTATCGATGGGAAAATACGGTAAATTTTGTAACACAACAAGAGATGTATGAATATATATTTAAAGAGGGCAACATATTCTGGGACAAATGATGTTCATTTCATTTCTAATAAGGGGTTTAAAAAGTAGTTATTTTGATAAATCATTAATTGAATATTAATAAATTCTTATACAATCAAGTAGCAGCAAATTACATCCGTCTATCTTTTCCCATCGAAGCTTATTCTGACTCGGCTAATAATTGATCCAATGTGATGATATAGGATTCAAGGATTAACAGTTATTTATGAAGTTAATAGCTGGAATTTGATATGGCGCAGTACTAAATCTCCCCTAAATTTTTATTAAAACCAAAATCATGTTTTATAAAATATACGGGCAATTCGTCGGTGATGGAAATTCACGATATTTGTTCATCTTGAATGTACAGTGTGAAGTAATAATCTATTTCTCCTATCTGGTGCCTTTTCTTTTTTTCTTTATAATCCAGTTGATGTATATGATTGCTACAACTCATCAGATTTTCATATAATGGTACACTATGTAATGATCCCATGAGTGAAATGACAGCAATAGCAATTAATAGATTGTTGATAGATGTATCTATAATGGTGAAAATTATATAAAAAACAACCGGGCCTTACAATCTTAAAAGATACAGCCTCAAACATGTTTAAATTTTCAAAGTATTCACTGGGGTGACTTGCCAGGATAGTAGATCATCGAACACATGGATGTATATCACTTTGTAAGTTGAGCTGTTAGTCTTCATAACCATTTGTTTATAATGACAATAACGTTTTATTGAATTTTTTATGATACATCAGTATTTTGTTACACTGTTCTCCGTAGGTTATGATTCCCAAATGATCAATTTACTAGAATTTTGTAAGATTCGCATCAACATCAATGACAGCAAAGCTTCCTACACACTATTTCTACTTTGGGTTCTAATCTCAGGAACCTTTGGTGCTAGAAACAATGAAATGAACTAACCCATCTCTACTGTCTGGGTTATTTCAAAGTAGTTGCTCATGTAATTTTCAAGTTAACTTCCTTTTGAATCATCATATGGTTAATTTGCACTTGCAGTAGAATACCTATGAATCACTTATGTCTTCCAATGCTGTACTTGTGCTTATTAGTTTTTAAATAGCTTAGTGGATATTCTATCAACCATGTAAGGAACTTTTTACTTGAAGAGTAATTTTTTGTTTTAGAGTTTTACTGTATATAAGTTTTATAAATTATGTTGTGGTCAAAGTTAATTAAAAAGCAGATATTTCAGAGAAATCCAATTTCATTAAAAATAATAATTTTTGGTATTGTTTGGTGGTTGTCTCCAGTTATATCCAGGAATAAATAAAATTCACTGTGAAGGGCCAAACTAATTCTCCAACTGTTTATGGGCATAATTGGAAAAGTGAATAATTAAGGTTTCTATACCCTCTTTGAATTAAATAATACTTTATCTTTATGGGCTGCTGTTTACGAATAAATATCAGGCAAACAAAAACATCACATAAAATACCTTTTATGATTAGTATCTAATGATGATCCAGAACATTAGGTTTGACATTATGCATAGTTTCATAGTGTCTTCCAATTTAATGATTGGGATTGCTATTGTGACCTAGTAAAATGAAATAATGGTCAGAGTATGTGGTTTTAGCTACAATATCAGAGAAGCATGTTGCAGTGCTGTATTTCAGCAATGTGTTATCAAAATACTGGTCAAAATATTGCACCGACTAGCAAAGCATAAATGCATGAGGGAAGGAGTATGGACATTTGTATTCTATGATAAATTTCCATGATAATAAGTAATATATATTGTTGTAATGCGTTTGCACTGTATTCCAAGTTTTCTTTAGCTGCTATGCGAAAATGAGCAACTTTTGGCAAGTTTATACTCAGGTTTCACCCAATTCCAGGGGAAGTAGATTTCAGTTTTCAAGTAATGTTTGATTATCTTAACATCCAAGTCTGAAGTTAACTGGTATCTTCTTTAGAATATTATTCTTAAAAGTCATTTTAGTAATACAACCTCTTTATCATACTGTAAAAGAGAAATGGCAACTTTTTCTGTTGCATATCCTAGTCTGCTTATACCTATCACAATTTTATGAGTGTCCCTTTCAAATTAAGTAGATATTAGCATTGGATATTAAGACCTGCATGAGGAATTGGCTAAGTCCTTGTAATTATTTCACCAGTTGTGGTCATTTATTTTACCTTAACACTACAGTGAATTTTAGTAAGATTTGTACTGTGCATTAGTATCAATAATTATTATTAGTGTCTTTCCCTTGCTTGGTCTACCATTAAGTGTCTTTTTAAAATTATTTTGATGATTAAAAGAGAGGAAGCATAAACTATGTGAAAACATAAATTGGTGATAATGTTAATTTCTTTGTTCTCTAATCAGTTTTCTTTTAGATTGCTGCTTTTAAGTTTGATGACACTTAAACAAATCAATATTACAAATATTATTGTTACGCTATGGATCTATAATCTAGGAAAATTGTAGTTTTTGTGTAATGATATTAGTATAATAATGGGTGTTCAAGTATTGTTTTTGTTGTGCTGTTAATGTGTTATATTTTAAAAGTATAGTGGATGTTTTTGTTTGATGAATTTCATTCCTTAGATGATAATAATGATTTGTCTTACCTGCTTCATCCGACACCAAATATTCTAGGTTGTCTTTTGAAGTTAATCATCTAATAGTGTCAGCTTATCAGAAGTGATGTAACTGCAAAGCAGGTCTGACTCTCGTGATAATTCTGTGATGCATGGGAATACTAATTGATTTTTCTCATTGATTTGTAGAAAGTGCTACTTTTCCTTAATAGGTGATTCATTGATTTTAATGGTCAATTAACATACAAACATATCAGATTCTGTGGAAATTGCAGTCATCTATCACATGAAAACATTTTCCAATAATGAGCTCTCACCTCTTATTTATTTTGATGGAAAGCCTTTATCATTTTATAACTAAATGCATATGAAATTGAGATAAAAAATGTATCAAGTATAACATTGAATAACTACTTAAAATTGTGCGAATAGAAAATCACTGAAGGATGCTCACTTAAGCATAAACCTTATTAAATGGCATTGAAAATTTGGTTATATGCTGTTAACGTTTGCCTATGAAGTGGCTAATTGTTAGTAGACATGATATCCTGGAACTGGAGTGTAAGGTCATTTTTTGGATAAATGGTAGTCATTTGGGAAATCTTTTATATTATTGAAACAATTGAAACTTGAACTGATAGTTTAATAAAATGACCAAGGCTACAAAGTGCAACTACATGTATACTTCTAGAACCTTTACAGCTATTAAATGATGTGTGGTTTGATGTGAATCACTATTTGAAAGAAATATTGTCCGAATTAGAAATTTTGAAAAATTTGAAATGTTGAATGCCTACTTGAGAGGATTTTAGTTTTTGTTTCTTTTCCAAATAATTATGATATATTCAAACATTTCTAGTTATGACAGATTGTTTTTATTAAATATTTCATGCTCATACATTTGTCATGTAAATTATTTTCAGTTACTTCACTTCTTATGCAGTAATGTTAAAATCATGAAATATTACTATTCTTTGTTACAATTAATTGAGTATCATTATTAGACACCTTTAACTGCCATTTTTAGTTTCTTGACTGGGACGTCCAGTCACATGAAATTTAATGGATTAAAAAGAAGTTTATGGCGATAGAAATGATTGATCCAGTTACTACAGGGTGTAAAACAACTGGAAACTTGATGGGTGGTCCTTATAAAAATAAAACCATCCATATCTCATGTTAAGCCTTATGTTTCAATCTAAATGTGAAAAAACAGATCTATAGGCGTATTTGGGATGCACCCTCAAAAATGATGTTAGAGCCACTTCTTCCCTTGATTTTTTGTAGCACTTGAGGAAATGAATTTCTGACCTGGAAGTTTTGTGATTTCATTTTTCCATTACATATTTAAGAGTTGGGAACTCATCTGTCTATAAGCCTCACACAGAATTTCAATGTGGCAGCCTTTTAGGAACTCACTCCAATTAATTTTGTCGATGTACTTTTTCATCATTGCAATTATTGATAAGAAAAATTTCACGTGCTCCTAATGGACCCATTGCAGTGTTTAGAATAAAAGCGTCTTGTCAATGGAAATATTATTTGAACCAAACAGTCAATAAATACAAAGTTTCATGGGGATTGCAAATATTTTATTGGCCACTAATGTCCAAAAATGAAATGTTGGCTTGGAAAACCTCCTAAAAGGAGTTGAAAATTATACGAGGGTCATCCGGAAAGTAGTACCCGTTCGTGAAATAAAGACACAAAAGTAAATATTAACAAACATAAAAAATTTTATTTGAAAGAGGATACTTTAAACTACTTCTCAACATAATCTCCAAGCAAATTAAGGCATTTGTCATAACGTGTGACAAGTTTCTGTATTCCTGCTGCATAGTCCTTCGCCGCCAGCTCATTGAGATACGCGAGGGACCCATCTTGCACAAATTTTTGCATAATGCAGATGGTGTTTAACAATTTCATGAACAATTGTTCGAGAAACATTGGGAAAATGCTCACAGATGTCATCAATTGTGACGCGCCGATCGTTCCTCACGAATTCGTCAACTGAGCTCACCAGTTGGTCTGTAATGACAGACGGTCTCCTCGAACGCTCATCGTCGTGTGTGTTCCCCCTCCCCATGTTGAAGTTGCGACACCACCGCCGAACAGACGACTCGTCCATTACATTGTCTCCATACACCTCCTTTAATTGGCGATGAATATCACATGGGCGAACGTTTCTTGCATTGAGGAATTTAATCACTGCCCTCACTTCACAACTGGCGGCGTTCTCAATTTTTTTAAACATTGTAAACAATCACAGAAACAACACAGGCAATGCTAGCGTCACGCAACTTGGCTCAGAGAAGGCAGACAAGCCACTGAAGCTATCTGACCTCGTCCAGCGGCTACTCGCGTCGTCAGCACTTCATGCGGCACGAACGGGTACTACTTTCCGGATGACCCTCGTATTTTGCTTTCAAGGCAAGGCAGCATTATGTTGAGTACCATGCCATTTGATATCATTTAACTTAGTATGAACACTAACATGGTTCCCCACAATATAGTGTTGGCTGTATTCCTCAAATGTATTTGTGCTCATGTTTATGAATTTAATTATTTCTGTAATTTTTATTATGGATTTTAGTAGATTTGTAAGTTGTTTTGAATAAGTGATAGTTGGTATGAATGAAAATGAAGAAAGAGTGAACATATTCTGGCATCATTCTTTTTCTGATTCTACCCTGGTTAAAAATATCACATACTAGCTGTTTGCAAGCTATAGATTATTTCCACATAATAGTGAAAAATATTTAGCATATTTTGGTTTGTATTGGTTAAAATAGTACATGCATCCCTTCAAAATATCAACAGAAAGCCAAACAAGATTTTTTGAGAAGGTGCCAGCTATTAAGTGTTCCATTAATTGATTGTCCTATTCATATCATGTTTTGAATAAGTAATTCTTTTAGTAATTGAACAAGTTATATCTTGGGAATAATAATTAATATAGACAGTGTCTATTCTTTGGTACTATGATATTTTCTTTATTCTTGGGGATATCTGAAAGAGTATTCTTATATTATGTTCCTTGTTGCCATTTGTTGTATAAAATATATTTTAATGGCTACTCATGCCTTGAGCAGTAATTAATTGCAAGAGAAATAATGTGGTTAAACTAAATTTGCATGGTTAAATATTCATTCTTTTTATTGGAAATGATATTCAAAGTCATACCTTAATCTTAATCCTGATGAATAATATTTTGCTCTTCTTTTTTTCTTATGTTGATTTCCTTTTTGTGCATTTTAAAATGCTTTCATTTAGTGAATTAATTAATGTTATAGATTAATTGATTTTTCCTCCTTTGAATTATAAGAACAGTTTTTGGAGTTGTTGTTAGGCTTATCTCAACAAAAAAAAAGTGTCTTGCAACATCCCTCTTGGCACTTGTGTTTAAGAGTTAGCCTTAAAAATTTAATGTGCTAATACTTCAAATGTCAAATCGCATTTCACAGCTCTCATTACTGAAGAATCAAGACAATTTAGAAAAGGTAGTTTATCATACTTTTCAATTTAAGCCATGTTTAAATGTTATTTTTCTGTATTTTTGCAATCATTACCATTTGCATCTTGTGCACATTTATGAATGTCATTGGGAATGGACATTGATGGCAAAATTCAATTGAATTGAATAGGAAATGTAATGATATTTTGAGGTATTTTCCTATCAGGGACTTGGAGTAAATTGGATATCACATATGATCTTTCAAACCTTGGAACAATAGATTGTTTATTTATTTATTTTACATTAGTCCAAAAAAAGCATTTAGATCTTTATATCGAACTTTGAATATTGATATAGCAATTTTGACAAGAATGTACAACCAAGCCCTAGGTGGACGAAAAACCACCAAGGGGGAAATCGAACCTGTGACCTCTGGGTTGGCAGACGATGATGTTACCCCGCCACCTTCAGGGAATGAATATGTAGATTTTAAATGGCCCCCAATGGTATGACATTTAATTTTAATGTCAGCATTTACCATTTGTCTCTTTTTTTTTAAGTGCTGCTGTAAATTCAAAGTCAAATATGAGAAAATTTGGAAGCATTGAAAATCAATCATGCAGGAGGTGAAATATCCTAGTAAACATTAGGAGAATAATGAAAAGTTTGTGTTTGTCTTTATTTTGAAAAGTATAAAGAAAATCAAGTGAAATTTATATGTATTTTTTAAATTCATTTAGGGCCGGCCATGTTCATTCTCTTTGATTCCTGTATGTTATCATTAAGAGTTCAACCTCAGGCAAATCTCAGTAACCAAAATGTATTTTTTCAGTTATATAAGTGAGCAATGCTCTGCCAATATAAATATCTTTGTTTTTCTTTAATTCAAACAGTTATTACAGTAATCCCTTAATTAACAAACCTCCTGTCAATGAATTATGGAGCTGTCTTGGTATAATGAGAAATTCTTGAAGGCCCTCCCATTTATTTCCCTATGATTCTCACAAAATTATTTCGGTAGTAGTGAAGCCTACATATTGCCCTAAGTGTGATCATTGGATATTGCAAGTTATTCAGAATGGCATAAATGTGGAAATCATAAAATTATCTTCAAATATTTTAGCGGCCTATTCCTTATCAAGTCAGTATTTCAGTGTTATAGCTGTCATTGTGGCCTTTCTCATTTTTATCTCCATCATTGTCTGCTGATACACTTTCTAGTTCATAATTAATTATTGATGTGGATTTTGGTAGTCAGTTATTCAGGAAAATGTTAACCAAATCCATAAGGTTCTGAGGCTGGCATTATTTCATACCTATTGTATAATTCGTCCTTTTCATTCTTTCTACATGTCTAAAATGCCTTGTGTGGCTCTGCTATTCAATTTTCCCACAGCTTCTTATCTTACAGAGCTTATAGCTTACAGAGATCATAGCTTTAATCTTTGTCTTTTACAGACAAATATATTGACTTAAATGTGTTTTATTTTACAGTTCGGAATGATTGTTATTCAGCTGTCAATTCGTTTTTTTAGATCGATGTTTAATTAAAATAATTGATGACTTAAGAGAAAATTGAAATTTTGCTTCCATTATTGTAAAACTTTGTATTAATAGTGTGAGAATAATAGGAATGGGTGTTCATAGAATTTCCCTGCCATTATCCAATGTTATTTTTTCTCATCAGAGGAATTCCTTTGACAAAAAAGTGTTCATTTTATTTGCATAGATGTTGACTTATTTCTTTGTGTCCAAGCCTATGCGATGGCTTTATGCATTCAATATTCAACAAGCATTCAAAAGTTTGATCTATTGATACAAAAATATCCTCTAAAAAACAAGTGGATTGAAATGATGATAGAAAGTCTTTTAGAGATTTGGGAAAAAACATTGGCATGAGGAAAATGCGATTAGGAATAGGAGCACTGAAGAATATCAACTTTGGAATGATTTTTTTATAAGTTAAAGGTAAAACATTGCAGTCATTATTATTGATGGGCATTGGAAGACACATTGTCCCGGGTGATTCTGATTCATAAAGAATAGATAAATTAATGTTGAACTTTCTAAGAAAATTGCGAGGGTGCCACTAAATCTAGGAATTGTATTCTTCACTATTGCAATAAACTTGAGTGTTTGGTAATATTCCTTGCAGTTAATAAAGAAGATAAAACAAACTCACAAAAATGAACATTTCTCTTAAAGTTGTGCATTTTGCTGCTTTTAATGGAAAGTAAACTTATAATGATTATTCTAGTGAAATATTATTATTCTAATAATTGTTGAATAATTATTGAAGAAATTGTTTTGGAAAAAGTAATAATTATATTATATGGGCAAAACATTTTTTCATATTTTTAATGGCTTTGATTCAGAAATTCCACAGACTATTGGATTGAATAAATTTGTACAAATATAGGGATATTGTCAAATCCAAGCATGGTTTGAACTTCCTTCTGTTTTTCATGACCATATTGTGTTGATTTTGATGTTAAAAAATAAAATTTCAGCATGGAATCATGCATCACGTATTCAATACATGGGGTTATGTATTTAGAGGAATGCAAGTAATTTGATGGTATACTGTTCTCAGTTGCATCGTAAAAATAAAAGACAATTGGAAATGGGTAACTTATGGCTGGGAAGGATTATGATTTAGGATCATTATATGAATAAAACATGGATATTTCACTAAAACCAGTGGTATAAAATGAGACATTCTTAAGTTTTACAGTAGCAAAATGACTTATTTAAATTAGTGATTGTGATGTCTAATTTACTAATGAGCAGAAAGTCATGTTTCTCATTAGCCAAATAATACTTGCTCTATATTAATGTCTATGCCTGAATGACATGTGTACTTTGTCAGTTATGTATATTTTCACTACTGAAGTTTTATGATGAGGACATAACTCATCAGATTATATAATTCATTATTAGATTAATGATGAGGATCAGCTGTTACAATATTTCCAATTACTGAAAAAATATTAAAACTTAATGTAATCCCATGATTATGAATATATTTCAAACTTTTGCATGTTTTACTTTCATATTACATTACAGGGTGTAAACAGCTATTAATAAAATAATGCAATGAGAAGGGTTGAATAAATTAATTGTTTGCTGGATTTTACAAAATAAGGATAATTGGATGTGCCTTCCTTCATACAAATTTCTGATTGAAAATAAAACATCTGAAGTAACTGATTAGCTGGAACTGGTACATTATCACTAATCTTCTTTTGTTAGCATCTTGAGAAATTGGTCATGAATTATTTTATTGGATCATTACTGTAAATTGGAAGTGTCCATTATTTTTGCAGAGTTGAATTTTGTTGTGTTTCAGGTATTTTAATTATGTAACTCCAGAATGCTGTATTCTTCTATTTATAACTGTGCAATGTTTTATGATGCACAAAGCATTGCTACAAATTGAAATTATCAAAAGGAGTTTTGAAAAAAGTGTGCTGATTTTATCAGATGAATTTCTTAAAAGTGTAACATTAATTATTTGGGAAATGAAAGACTCACCGATTGGTGGATAATATGGCATTGTATTAGCTCTCCTATGCCATGCAATATGATCACCACTAAAGTTTGTGCTTTTTTCAAATAAGTAAAGATCTTGAGATAAAATCTTTTGAGACATTTTTTAATTTTTTTAGAAATATGAAATGCGTACTTTCACTGAGTTAATTTAGTTAACATTTTCAACTCTAAATGTCCATTTTGGTTTGTAGACTGTAAATCTTTTTGTCACATGGTGTGGAGTTCCACAGTCGCTAACGCACCACTAAACTTTATTCACTTTCAAGTCACCACCAACTTTCCTGTTGTCAGACACTGAGACCCCGCCTTGCTTCCGTCAGGATGGCCGCCGTAGCCTTGCATCCAATCTAAACATTGCCACGTATAATGGAATAGCTCTCGGGTCTTGGGGCAGAGCAATGCCTTATGGGTGATGATGTGACTGGTATTAGTCTACACTTCCGTATTGTTTCTTTAGATAATCATTAAGGAAAGAGATTGAAGGATGGCATTGTAATTGCTCTGATGAAAATTTTTTCCTCAATTTGAGTTTTTGATTTGGTCTAATAATTCCTATTTTGTACAGCCAAAGCATTTCAATTGAGTTTTAGTCAAAAGTTTTAGATTCTGTAATGAGGAAGTGAATTGGAGAGGTCACCCAATAGAAGTCTTTTGGTTTTTTGTTTATTCATGAGGTGAGCCTGTTTTGACACCAGCACTGAATTTGAGGAGTGGGTCCCTAGTGTTGTGATGCAGCAGCCCTTAATCTCATCACTTCAAAAGGAATGGGCCTTTTGGTGAGAGGATCATACTGTGTTAGAAGTCTTGCTGGTGCGAAAAGCAGACCTCACCAGCATTTTTTCATTCATCCCCTTCATGTGCTATGGCTCATCCCTGATTTTATGAATTAATCTTTCCTTGCTACCTACTTTTGCCACATAATTAGAATTTCTGCGGATTTTTATTGGTACATTAAGCTTGGTAGCTAGTGTTTATCAATACTTGTTTATAATAGTAACTATTCACAGCTCCATTGTGGAATAGAGCCAAGGTTTCAGTTAATGTGGTAGCTTGAAATCTAAACTATTGTCTTGGGTGAATCTATAAGCTCTTTCATTTTTTTTTTTTTTTAAGGGTAGCACTGCTGAATATGGTGGAGATTAATTTATAGAATTACTTGAGTACTGTTTTTCAGACACGTGAAATGTTTATTTGATGAAAGATTCACATTGTCCCGATTGTTCTGACATATATCATGCTTGTACAAAGGCTTTTTATATATGACATGATTTAGAGGATCTTGCCACATTCAGGAGTGGTAGCCTTTGTAATCGAAGCGTTTATATTTTTTGTGTGAGATCTTGAAGTACTACTGCATGAACCATGGGGTAACTTCAGTTTTATCTGAGAAATAGCTTTGCTGCTGAATGGTGCCATTGGAAGATAAAAATACATGCTTTCAAATTTTAAAAGCACATTAATCAGTACATTCAAATTTGTTTTCAGTAAAACAAAACCTAAGATATACTTCTTGCCTGTTGGTTGCTTTGTAACAGTTGTAAAAATATTTTATTATAAAAAGTAAAAATGTTCGTGTAAACTAAAATCACTTCTCAGTAAATGTTACCATTGTTAAACATAAAAAATGCAAAATGTTTGCTTCCAAATCACTTGCACAAACTATGTCTATGGAGTGAAAGCAGGAATTGTAACTGAATGACAATATTTAATTAATTGATGTTGTATAATTGAAAAAAAATCTCCTTTTCAGTCTTTTTTGCTATCTAACATGTCAGTTATACCTTACATGTGTGTTTTATGTTTCCATCTTTGATTGGAGATGTTTGGTGCTGATTTAGGTATAGCAACGCTCGGTGGGAGCAAAGTATCTTTCTCTCCTCTCCCTTGATAAACTTGTCACTCTGGTACATGTGCTTGCACACACACATACTTGCTCATGTTAAGATGATGCCTTATGAGAGGGAGAGGAAGGTAGGAAATCTCTTGACCGATGAGCTTGGGGTTGGCTATCTCAATGAATGTGACTAATTCTTTTGTTTCTCCCTTCCCTCCTCCTCTCCCTTGTTTGGCCATCAATCCTCTCTCCAACACTCTGATCCTCCATCCTCGACTCCCATCTCCCATACAATTGGCTCTCTCCCCACAAACTTTCTATCATTCCTTCCCTTCTTTTGGAATTCCACCACCCTTCCTCATTCCTTTGGTTCTGTTATCCCATCACATAATGTGGATCCACTCCATTCCTCTATCCTCTCCACTCCTTCTGCCCTTCTTCCCTTCGCATCTCAGGTAAAACGGGAGTTCATGGCACTGCTTAGGGAGCGTGGTGAAGTGGACCGCCACACCCGATGGGGGGAAGTGAAGAAGCGCATCGACTCAGATCCTCGCTACAAGGCTGTAGAGTCAAGCTCAGCAAGGGAGGATTGGTTCAGGGATTTTCAGAAGACTCTAAAAGAGGAGAGGAAGCGTGAGAGAGAAAGGGAGCGAGAGAAAGAGAAGGAACGGCGAGAAAGAGAGAGGGAGCAGCGGGAGCAAAGGGAGAAAGAACGGGAGAAGGAGAGGGAGAAAGACACTAAAGAGAAGGAGCCTGTACCAATGGATGAGTCTCGGGACAGGGAGGGCTCTGAGGTGAGGTTGCACTTAACCGGTAATCTTCCAGTCCCCATTTCCTGTAAGAGTTAGTCTGATGATCCCAGACATTAGAAATAAAATGTGCTCTTTAGATGCAAGAGTGCCAAAATTGTCAGTTGCTTGGAAGTGTTCTGTGGAAATGAAATATATCAGCTGATTGTAAATTTGTGTGTTTATTCAGAAATGAACTAATGGATATTGGCTAAATACACTGGCAGGGAAGGTCATAAACTTTGACAGTCAGTGACAGGATTGACTTTGGATGTAATTTCATTTTTCCAGATAAAATGAATGGCAGCAATACAAAATTGATAACTAGTTTTAATATTTGTCTATCTTTTTTTTTGTCAATTGGTAGTCAGCAGATGGTGTTCAAAGAGTTTTGGCACTAAATATTAGCTGTATTGTTTTTTTGCATGTACCCATACATCAAGAGTGTATAATAATCTACTTAATCTACAATTACTCTAATTATTTAAGCTTATTTCATGAACATGTCATAAAATTATAATACGCATATGATAAAATTAAAAATTGGTATTCATGAATTTCCACCATATCATGCCTAAAACATCTCTTTTGTAAATATATTAGAATACCTATGCTACCATTTGCTAGACTAATTTGCATATCAATGTGCTACATGACACAAATTTTATTCTTATGGGATAAATGCATGTTTCAATCCATCTTCTAACTTACAGTGGCCATCTTTGTGTTGTGATGTGTTGAAATATTGGAGTTTTCATGTTATCTAGAGGTGAAATACCTTTTTCATGATGCCCATTGTTACAGTTTCACAGTAATATATACTATATTTTTGATTATTCCTTTTTCTGGCAATAGGAGGATAATTCTGAGGAGGAGAGAGAGAAAGAGGCAAGGGAACGTGAGAGACAAGCAAGAATGGAAGCTAGTTTGCGTGAAAGAGAAAAGGAAGTGCAGAGGACCTTAGCCACCCATTTGCGAGACCGTGACAAAGAGAGGGAGCAGCACAAACACGATGAAGCTGTCCAGCATTTCAATGCTCTTCTTGCTGATCTAGTAAGTATAGGTTAGATTTGGTGATAAATGACCTTTGATCAAAAGCCTGGAATCAAAACCTGTCCTCATAAGCTCTAATATCAATTCCAGTTGGTGCACTTTTTCTTATGGTGATTAGGTTTTTATTTAATTATTTTAATTGTTATTTAGAATTTTAATCTCTTTGAATGTATTGCTTTGCTGATGTTAACCCATATAGATAACATTGTCATGTCATGTGTTGCTTGTGATATGTGATAGATTGCAGAGTCCAATTAATAACTGAGGCCTTTTTCCCACTATTGGTGATTAGTGATTGTTCAGCCTGAAGTTCACCTGGTAATAAGTGCGAAGGTATATAATATACCATTGAACCCATTAACAACCCAATATTTAAGTATCAAAATGTGGAAAATCAAGAAATATTATTCAAATTGACAGAAAGGATAATTTTTTATGCTAGTAAAAATTTTTTTTTAATACCTGTGGTAGCACACAGAATTTTCTTCAGAAATTGTTAAATATCACTTCTTAAAAATAAAAGTTAGCCAACAAATGGTGAAATCCCTGCTGTACAACCAAATAATCTAGTATGTACTTTGCTAGATGTTGTTCAATGATGGAATAATGCCCTAAATGCTCTTTTTTCGTCAAGAAGTGCAACAGCCTTGGTCTTCCTTCAATTCAATGCTCAAAATTCCAGTGCATTGTAATTTTATCCCACATCTCAATTTACAATTTCTTCATTGTCTGTTACTACATCACTGTAAAGTATGCAATGAAATCACTGCAATGTCTGTGCCACATAATTCATAGCCCGCAATGTATTTGATTATCAAACACTATCCCTTAATTCTTTTAATCTTTTGAATTTTATTATTATTGTGCATCTTTTCTCTCTATATGAATGCTTCTTTGAATTCCTATTTTTATGGTTTCCAATATTGTTGTTTTACACCAATCCTTGGACAAAAAAATTATTATTATTATAACTGTTGACCTTAGGCAACTTGCAATTACTATGCTAAGAAGCTATAAAAATGCTTTACTTAAACATGCCTTTTTTTGCCCTGATTGTATTAAGTAGTGAGAGTTCCATGAGGTAATGCTGCAGTAATATTAATCAAAAGTATTAATGATTGTTGGCACTGAAAATGCACTTGCTCCGTTTATTATGTATGTGAAATTTATAATTATAAGAGTTTGAGTGAAGCACTTATTGTTTTTTTAACTAATTTAGGTTCGAAATGCTGACCTGGCATGGAGGGAAGCCAAACGGCAGTTGCGTAAGGATCATAGGTGGGAATTAGCGGAGTTGCTAGAAAGAGAAGAGAAGGAAAAACTTTTCAATCAGCATATTGAGCAGTTATCAAAACGGAAGAAGGAAAAGTTCCGGTAAGATTGTGTTAATAATTTTCATGGACAGAATAGTTTTAAAGCAAGAGTAAGCGTTTTATCATTTAGTTAGTCTTGTTCAAAAATTTGTTTAGTATATTCTCTAAGGTTTTTCTTTATTTTTGAAAAATTCTTGCATTCATTTTTTGTTAACTTGGTCTTGCTAGAGGTTATCATGTGTTTTGAGATGTGTAATAATGTGTGTTAGATTATAAGATCTTGAATTACAATTCTATTTCTGGGAGACGTCAAAATGAAAGCAATTAACCTTGTTGGGGAATTATGTTAAGATTGTTTGCATTGCTATAAACTCCACTCAAAAAACATCTACAGCCTTTTATGTTAGTAGGATTACGATGAATATCTTACCACAAGACTTTGTGACATGATTTCACTTAGAAAAATGTTGACAATTTTCATGTATTTACTTACTGATTGTACTTCTGCCACCCATTTCGTGTTGGTTGGCTGAATTATCTATGGTGAATGACATCCTAGAAAGTAAAACATAAGGTTTATGATACTACTCTATATGCTACTATTATAATTTGCCCATATAATAGGAAATACAACATGTTCACCGATAAATTGTTTTTTAGAAATTTTCACACATGCTTATTGCCACAAAATTTTAATCTGAAGTTAATGTGGTTTGTCAAGAATTTATATTTACCATACATGATGGTGCAGCAGTCCAATAAAAATTGTGAAGTCCAGTTGAAAATGATAAAACTTGGAAAACCAAGAATTCCTGAGAAATAAACACGTTTTGTGAAAGTGGAGAATGTATATGTGATTTTTCATGAAATTTAGATGCTCTTAATATTGATTGGCTGTTTTAGGTGCAATAGTGGGCTAATTTACTAGACCAGTGAAGCATTTGTTGATAAATGATACCATAGCCATTACTTCTAAATAAAAATTCTCATTTTATGTCATACTCATTATATAGGGATTTTACAGAAATAATTAATAACCCATTCAGAAAATGTGTGTACAATTTAGCATCAGTATCATATTTGAATTTATTGTAAATTGGTCTTTCCATATTTCCTTATTATTACTTAATTTACCACTTTTTTATTTTCAGAGAGCTATTGGATGAAACAGCTGAGGTGACATTAACAAGTGCTTGGAAGGAGATAAAAAAATTAATTAAGGAAGATCCACGATATAGCAAATTCTCTTCCAGTGATAGGGTATGCCTAATTTCTATTTAAATCTTAGATGAAAATAAATTAACCTGCTTGTAAGATAATTAATCCCCTTTACAATTGTTTACAGAAATGTGAAAGGGAATTTAAGGAGTATATTAAAGATAAGCTGGTTGCTGCTAAAGCAGATTTTAGGGAACTCTTGAAGGTATGTTTTTAATTGGATGCATTTTTTCAAATTATCAGTTTTAATTTGTTTGATATGGAATCAAACTTTATTCAAATTTAAGCTGATAGTAACTGCAGCTTAAATAATATTTTTATCTCAACCCCTTCAAGCAATCTTCAATACATGGTACGATATAACTTCCATTTTAAACACAATTCAACTTTCCCTTATGCTGAAATGGTCTTGGCTGATTTCTGCAGTTTCATGATTTAGAATGTATCTTTCATTTTTTCATCAGCATTTTTTGCTGATTCTGTTGTGGGAACATTGGTAAATTGGTTGCACATCTCAAAAGAGATGCAGGTGCATTTGGGTGTTAACACTTTCCTGGATAAGATATTTGCTGGAAAGGTTTGGGCTAAATAATTAGCTTGATAATCAAATTTAGTCAAGGTTAGATATGAATTCTTGATTGCTGACTTTTGGGAGAACTTAGAATATTCTCAACCCCAATCATCTCACAGTGCACAGGCTGAATGATCAAGTGTGTAACATAGGTTGTACAACTTTAGGATGTTTAGTTTATGCTGTAATAACTGGTTACTGTTCATTCTGTGGTTTGTTCATGGCAATATACGGCTAAACCTTTCCTTTGGTCAGTATTATGACAAACAAAAAATCTCTCTTGAATGAATAATTCCCAGGTACCTGTATTATTGATACTTTATAAATCAATAACTTAGCAGCAAGTTCTGTATTTCTTAGAATTCCACTTACTTTACCAAATATTGTCAAGGGTTCTCACATTTCCCCAAACATTTGGCCAACACATCCTGTTGTTGCCCTGGGGTATCAGTTGACATTAATATTAAAAGTAAGGTAGGTGCGATTTCTTCCAAATTTCACCTTAACAACATTCCACCTTTTATATTGACCCTTTCTCATGATATTTCATGAGAATAAACTAAAATTTATTGGAGGGAAAATGTTAATTTGGAAAAACAATGTCATTTAAATCTTTGTTTAAAGAAATACTAAACGATCCTATTTGTGTAACTTTTTAAAAATATTCATGTATTTATTATAGTCTACAATATAAGATTACCAATAATCATCCTGGTCACTCAAAGCCAAAGCTTCTCTGCAGGTCTCAATTTGTGATAATGCAATTGTACCATAGAAAATATTTTATTTGTGTGTGGTATGGATTAAAAAAAATGAAGTCAAAAACTTAATTATGTAGATAACACACTTTTAGTGCATTGGATAGCTTGTGCATTTGTAGGAACAAAGTAGAATATTTTGAGTAACTACAAGCAATTGAAAAATATATATCATAAATAAAACTAGTAAGTGGAGTAGATATAACAACCTGATTCCTGTGACATAATTAATATCTTAAGAGTACAAAAATGTTATTGCTGATGATTACAATAAATGATGAAGTATCTAAAGAAAATTGCAAGGAAAGGTAAAAAATATATAGTATTATGACACGAGAAATAAGATGGGTCATTTTAAATACACCAATTCTAAAATAAATTGAGTAAAGACACTCCTCCAAAGACAAACCAAAGACAGCCACAAGATATTTTTTGAAGAATATTTTGCAAGCGTGTGGTTTACGAAATAAAGAATCAGGTATTACAAAGTAGTGAATCATTCTTCGACTAGGATGTCTAATTTGCTACATATGCATTGTCTGATCTTTGAATGAAAATGCTCTCCTAAGTGGATGGTTGCAATTACCCTGCTTCACCTTATAAAGTAGGTGTCAATCACATTGGTGTATGAAGGAAGTGTTTACTTAGGAGTGAAAAACGAAATAGCCGACACCGTAAACTTCATTGGCACTAGGTTTGTAAAGGGGGAGGTGAAAACAAAGTTACGAGAAAGGGGTAAGATAGGGAACATGCATTTGATCACTTGGGTGTGTTTGGGGAACAGTGATCCACATATATCTCAATCACTCACAAAAAAGCAAAATTAATAAATAATGTAACCAACTTACAACCACTCAATCAATATAGTGTGTTAAGAAATAATGGTCACTCTTGTGAATCGCATTCACACACACACTCAGGGTTTGCAAGGATATATCCTATACCAGGGAAGCGTTTTACTCACACAGGAATGAAAAAAATTGAAATAAAAAAAGAAAAAGGCCCAAGTTCACGTTCGCAATCACATAATCACTCAGGTGTGCAAGACCATAAATCGCACTCACTCACTTGTTCAGCGTTTGCAAGGATTCCTTGTGTGACAATGACATAGATGAATACAAAATTATAAAACAGATGTATGCACATTTTTGCTCATTTACTCAATCACTCGGGTAAGTTTGGAAACGGGCCTTTGCAATTGACAAGTACTTACTCGTTCAGGGTTTACAAGGATTCCTCCTATGCCATGGTTCCATCTATCACACAAAAACAAATAAAACAGATGGTCACAAGTTCTCACTCATTCCCTCAGGTTTGTTCAGAAACAGACCCCTTTGCAAATCACACATAATCACACGGGGTTTACGAGAATTTCTCTTAAGTCATTGACCCATCAATCACAGAGAAATAGCAAAAGGAAACAGAAAGGACTTCCGTAAATGTGCACTCACTCATTCACTCAGGGGTATCAGGCCTTTGTGAATCACACTCACTCATTCAGAATATACAAGTAATCCGATGTCTGGGATCCATCAATCAGACAAATGCGAACAAAAAACAAGGAAAGAAGTAGCAAGGGTAGGTAAGTGCATAGAGAGAACCTGACACCAGGTGTTTTGCCTGCCAAGCAAGCCTCTTCAGAAAAGAATGATAACCGCCTGTGCAAACCTAGTGCCAATCAAGTTTACATTTTCGGCTACTTCGTTTTTCATTGCTTCATAGCCATAGGTATGCTCATTTTACATTTACATAGGAAGTGTTGCATATTTTTCTTGATGCTTATAAAAAATTTTCAATGAATAATTATGGATGGCATACATAGGACAATCAGAATTCTGCATCCCTTCAAAAAGTCCAGTATATAAATTATAATTACTATGTAAAAGAAATAATTACGATTTTAATGAATTTAATGGGTCAAACATTAATGTTCCCTCATTAGGTAAACATTTTATTGTTTGAAAAATCATCTAGACAAATTCAATGATTTGTAAAGAATAGGCTATAAATAAGTAAAAAGGAAAGCCGTGCTAACAATGTTTTTATCTATTGGCAGGAAACTAAATTGATTACCCACAAGTCTCTGAAAATGGTCCAGGAAAATGAGCAACATATCCGAGATATTGAGGATATTTTGAAGAAAGATAGGCGGTACCTAATTCTGGACTACATCCCAGAAGAGAGAAAAAAGTTAATTATCACATACCTTGAAGACTTGGATAAACGGGGTCCGCCTCCTCCTCCAACTGCTTCAGAGCCAACACGCAGGCCCACTAAGTGAGGGCAGTGAATGTTAGAGGTCTTAAACATTGAAATTCATCTGGAAATGTGAGAGGTGAAAGAGGCATATTGACCATTGCTGGAAATCTGCCCAATTGGGTTCAAGAGAATGAGCCTTGTCCTTTTTGGTGATCATTCCATAATTATTTAATGTTTATAGGCTTCTTTTATCCCTCCCTTCTTGAGTCTCACTCTCCATTAGTGTCTTGTTGCCCATGTTCTTTCTCTGACTCTCTCTACAACTAATGGCCTAGGAATATAGGAATGAGAGGTCATTGGCAACGCTGAAGCATATACTTCAGATTGAGATCCTACTTGCAGTCCACAGGTAAGTATATCGAGGGAGCAATAATTCCTGAAGAAATGAATGCAATTGCTACAGGGTTTTTTCTTTGTGGTTAATTTGTTGTTGTGTACCGAGTAATTTTATAATGAGTAAAGAAGTGCAATGATATTTTCGAGAAACTTGTGACGAAACAATTGATTTAAAAAGTGGTTTTGAGTGTACATATCTGCGAGTCCTCAAAAGTGCACTTTCAATTTTTAAATGAACTGATGGTATGACCCTGTTAAGCCAATTTTAACTAATAAAAATTTAAGTCTACAATAATTTTTTCCAGTTTTTATATTTTAACATTTAGGAATTTGTATAAATGAAATATGATTGCCTTGACATGTGTGTTGTTATATATTTGCCACTTCAAATTAATTGTTTTTATGTTTTTCTGTTTGACCACTGAAATTGTTTCATTAATTTAATGGGGAAATTTACCACAGAATTATTTGAAAGCTGTGGCAAATTAGTGCTCACTCACAAGTTCCATAATCAGTGACGGAATTGTCTCAATTATCATAAAAGTTTAAAATTATCACTCATATAGTCTGTACTGTGCATTTTCTTTGTATAATTTACAAAATTGAATATCTTAGCACATCTTATGAACTGAGAATTCCATTCTATTATTGTGCAAGCATTAATAATGTAATTATTTGTAATAATTATGGAATTGATTAAATTTGAATGAAAATGTATTCCTAATTTCTTTTAGTCATTAGTTTTTTACAATGATCAGTGAATGGAAAAAGTGGAAGTTGGGGGATTTTTATAGAATAGTTAGAAACATTTATTGATATCCAAGTATCAGTATGATGGTGAAGCCAATGAAATTGGTGAACGAACAATATTAATTTCTTTTTTAATTTAATTGTTCATGCTGTTTCAGTTTGGATGCCCTGCAAATGTGCTCCAAAGGATAAACTAATGGGGGAAAAGGTTGTTCCAACTCTCTTGATTAATAAGAATTAGAATTATGTTCTTGTATCTTAATTATTGCCAAATTAGTGGAATGAGCCTTAATTAGTATCCTCATTATGTATTTTGCAACTGAGGCCCTTTTGTGTTATGCATCATATATTTTATTTAATTATTCAGCATCAGTTTGAAAACAGCACATTTTGGCCTTGACATCGAACTGTTAACAATGATAATAATGATCACATTTACAAACACCCAAGCCCTAGGTGGAGGAAAACTCACCCAGGCGGGAAATCGAACCCGCAACCCTTGGAATGGCAGACGAGGATGTTACACTGGCGGTGGCGGTTTTGCCCATTGAGATAATTTAAGTGATGGAAATGAAGTCAAAGTTGATTAAATCTCACTATAGAGTTGTTGATTGTCTTGGGAAAAATGTTTATACTGCCGTGAATTTTTTTGTTAATTATAGGCTTGTGGTCACAATTCTTTATCATTATAACTCTTTTTTGAATACTAGTTAACAAAAAATTCATTTTAGAGAAATGGAAGTGTTCAAGTAAATATGGAATTTTAAGAAGACCAGTCATAGGTAGTCATAAACAAATGGTCAAACTTATGTTGAACCTGTTTTTGGCTCTCTTTTTTCCAATTTAGTAACGGTGAGAAATTTAAATTTCATTCATTAGCAGGTTATATAGTGGTAATTTTCAGTCTCACAGGTGTGGGATAATTTATATCTCCCTGTTTATTCATTTGCCACCCAATCTTTTTGCTCCTAAACTTGAGAATATTCTAGGGACCAGCAAAATCACTAATTCTCCGTAAAATTGATATGAATTGAACCTAGGTCTCCTCTCACAAGATGATGTTCAGTGGTTAAACAAAATTTGAAAGAACACAATTTTTATTTTCTTACTCATAACCAAGTGGCCCATAGAGAAGCTGAAGAATATGGTTGCAACTCAAAATAAAGTGAAAATAAAGCAATAAAATACATTGTAAAAAATGACTTTAATCTCTGATAAGAAATTAGAGAAATGCAGTTACAGATGTTATGTAAGTCAACAATGTAATGTAGATGTGTACTCAATACACAGCATGAAAGTTTTGGAAAACCTTTGTTTTAACATCATTTATCCCCCCTCTAGTAATATCCTATATTCCTACAATACTTAATTCTCTATAATCCAATATTTTTAGCCAAAAACCAAGTTCCTGTATTGTCTGGAGATAGCATTTTTCAGCCAATATTTGCCCGGCACTGAATTAACTATCTCAAATGAACATTTTTTGACTTTGATATCAAATAAATCAACTGTTGCATTTACCCAAAGTGAAAATAATTTGCAGTTTTCCTGCTAGTTAGTTAATGAATCACCAAAATGTGATCATTGTTTAAGAGCATTCATTGACTTCTGAAAATCGCATAGCCGTTGTTTTATTTACATTTATTCTCATTCCATATCTATCGCACTGAATTATCAGTTCACTCAGCAATACATACAACCCCTTGGCTGACTGGCAAACTAGAGCTTGATCATTAACAGCCATAACTGATTATATGAATTCTCAACTGATTTTCATTCCTACCTCCAGTTCTTAACATGTCTCTTCAACATTATCATCCACCTATTCGTTGAATTGGCCGAGTTATTTGAGGTAATTTGGCAGTGCAAGTCATTTGCTATGCTCTCCATCATCTTGTCAATGATACTGAGAACTAATTGAGTAGCTTCAGGTGTGATGTGGTGGAAGTCGAACATAATGGATAACTGATTGTAGCTCTTTTCCAGTTGATGAAATTTTATTTAATGACTGGCTTTTGATGTATTACATCATCATCAGGTAACAAAATGAAGTTGTGTGCTGTCTTATATACATCTCAGATTCTGGAAGGAGGGGAGTGGACATAGTAGGAAATGAGGGGAAGGGGGGGGGAAGAAAAGGAAGATGTTTACAAAGGATAGCAGAAAAACAACAGACCTAGCAGAGTTTCGACCTTGTTAAAAACAGTACACATAGTCTTCAAGTGCGAAGTGGTCCACTTGGGTGAATGATGGCAGTCACCAATAACCCATTGGCAGCCGGGACGAGGCCAGTAGGTGGGCTGAGGGTTAGAATCCAAGCCAAGGGATTAGGCCCTTCTGGAAGGGTGGTGGTGGAATACCCCACACCCTGGGGGGGGCACTCGAGGACGGGGGTGGTTGTGTGTCAAGCGTGGTCTATGTTTACAAACAAAATTTGATGGAAAGGAGGGGGAGGCGGAAGTGAACTGAATGTCATTGAGGAGGGGAGTGTCCTTCACTCATTGGACCATTTCCAATTGTCTAACAGGTCTAATTTTTTGCATATTTGCACTCTACACTCACACTGTATTGCATACACTCCACACATCCTTGTTTTGTCAATGGTACTTGTTTTTCCACAGCACCTTGCTGAGGAATAGATGCTGTCCAAAGTACCTTTCGTCTGGCTCCTACCCTTTGACCAATCTGGCATAGGTGACCCTACCAGGAGTAAATAATGCCCCCCCCTAGCACAGTTCTAGAGGTCATCAGAATGCACAAGTTGTACCACCACATTAAGTTTATAGTCCATAGGAAGGAATAAGTGAGATATCTGAATAAAATTTATTCTGCATATTATTTGATCCTTATGTAAATTATGGTTTTACCTACAGCTATTAAATTGGTTTGTTTTGTTTTAGGAAGACTTAGATTGAAGTAACTCATAGTATGGAGAAGAAAAGAGGCTCACAGTGTAATTAACCCTTCAAGCTGGTATAGGACTTTAAATGCTTGGGCCGTGCTTGCAGTATTTAACTTTGTTCAGATCTCTCTGTCTGCAGCATTGCAGAAAAATTATTTCTTCTAAATTGATATCTTATTAAATAAAAATTAAAAAAAAATTAACCTCCTGTTCAATTGCTGATTCTATTTAGTAAAAAGTTTTTTACGTAATTATCACATTTTCACTTCTTCATTCCCGTTTAAGTTTAGAACCTCTGTTCTAAAAGTTCAGTTTTGTGCGATGTTAATCAAAACAATCCTCTAAACATAGACCTGCATTGCCGTTGGGGCACCAATACACTGTATCCCTCCTTTTACCTCATGCAGAGAACACTTGACATCTTCTTTCAGGCCTAGAGTTCTTCCCGGTCGGCAGTATCTTTTCAACAAAGTGTCTCTCGATCAAACTTCCTCATTTGAACTTGCACTATCAGTTACAATGCTCACTTCACTTTCTCAGTCCAAATCTTCTACTAAATCCTCTATATTATCTTCACTCAAAAAAGTTTATCCTTAATGGAATCCATTAAGTGTTATACACAAAGCTTTTTTACTTCTCTTTGTCTAGAAAGAAATCTAACAACTGAGACTAGATGGTGGTGAGGCCTTTGGCCCTAGGGACTGTTATGATGAAAAAAAAGAAAGAATGATGCACGAATGGTTCCAGAGAAATTTTGATAGAAAGATCATATCAAGCAAAAAAACACAGGACCTGAGGACAAAGCGTCAATGCAAAGAACTTGCTTATCTCATAAAGACATGGACTTGCTAGATTTATCTTCCTAATTGAGTGCCTTTTCATGTAGGAAAAACAGAATGATTAAGAAGACTCATTATCTAAGAGACCATGGGCTACCATAGATATTAAAAAAATTCAATGGCACTGCAGAAAAAAATTTGAAACCAATAGAATAGAGCAGGACGTACGGCATATGTCGACGGCAAATGAAGCCTGCAGCGTTTCACGTACTGAGGATTGCGCAGAGGGGTTAAATTCATTTGAAAGGTCACAGTGCCAGGGAAATTCACGATTCACGGGAATTTTTAGCTGGCCATACGAGGGGGGACCCAAAATTAATGGGAATTGGGCTGAGGTGGGGAGTGAGAGTGGGGGAAGCCCTTGTTTGGCCGGTCTTACATCAGGCTTACACCTCCTATATCAGTATGCGCAGCGCCATCGCTGTCACTGGATCAGTCCGGAGAGCTGTTTCAGTGAAACAACTTATTTCATTTCGGCGAAAAACATGATGGTGGATTATCAAGAGCTACGCACTGCAGTGAAATTTTGTTTCCTGTTGGGGAAATCGACCGCGGAAACTATTGTAATGCTCAAGACTGCTTATGGGAAAGCAGCCCTTAGCAAAACCAGACTCTACGAGTGGTTTACACGTTTTAAAAATGGTGAAATGTCAATTGAACACCAAACCTGTCCAGGCTATCCTTCAACATCAAGAACTGACGAAAATGTCAACAAAATCAATGCCCTCATTCATGAACACCGGTACAGAACCATTGATCAACTCTGTGAGATGTCTGGAATGTCGTGGAGTTCAAAAGAGCAGATCTTTGGCACACAGGCAACTGGTACTTCCATCATGACAACGCACCGGCTCATAACGCCCTCTCCTTGATGCAGTTTTTGACAAAAAACAGCATGACATCGATTGTCCACCCTGCCTTCTCACTGAATTTAGATCCCTGTGACTTCTTTTTGTTCCCCAGACTCAAAAGGGACATGAAAGGAAAGCGTTTTGACACTGTGGAGGAGGTAAAACAAAACTCACTAGAAGGCCTGAAGGACACGCCGATAAATGAATTTCATAAATGTTTCAAACAATGGAAGCATCATTTGGAGAAGTGAATTGTGGTCAATGGGGAATACTTTGAAGACGAACAAAATTTAATATAAATATATTGAGAACTAAAGAATCAATAACAAAATTCCTGTTATTTTTGGGTCCCACCCTTGTATGTCCCTTGCAGAAGATTCAAGAAGTGGAAGGCCATCATGCTGCTACATCCTGATACATGATGCTTCCACAGTGAAGAAAGTGGAGAACTTGATCCAATTAGGCTGAAGAGCAACTGTCCAAATGACCAAGAATTAGACTGATCTTGACTATGGCAGTGTGTGGAGTATTATTTACCAAGAACTGTGAGTGTCAAAGATGACAGTGTGCTGGGTTCTAGGACTATCTACTACTTTTCAGAAGCAAACATGGTGTGTTCGGTCAAGGTAGGTGTTGAAATCTTTTGGAGGAAAACAAAGAGGATTTTTATGGTCACCTGGTAACAATTTATTTATTTGAAATCTTTTTTTGCACGTGATCGAGACTTTATGGTCCCTAATCATTGTATCAAGGACAATGGATGAATCTTGGATCTATCAGTATGATCCAGGGATTGAAGAGATGAGCAAGGAATGGAAATACGGTGACTCACCTCCTTCAAAGAAGCCTAAGGTGCAGAAGTCTGCAGGTAAGGTCATGTTCTCTGTTATTTTGGGACATGGTGTGGAGTTGTCTTAGCAGACTACTTGGGGAATGGTCTGCCCACCACTGGTGCCTCTTACTGCACTCTGCTGAGGTTGTTTGAGGAATCAAAGCAATGTGGCTTTGAAATGTTGCCAAATTCACCCTATTCTCTCAATCTTGCTCCAGAAAACTTTTTTTCCCAGAACAAAAAAATCATTGTGGGTTCAGAGATTTGACATAAAAATGATATCATTCAAGAGATCAAACAGTGGTTTCTGATGCAATTTGGTGAATTCTACCATGACAACCTTTGAAAAGTCAAGAAACACAGAGGAATATATAAAAAGCGGTCATAGGACATATTCCACTGTATTCTTTTCAGACTTTTTCCTTTCTCTTTTCATGACTGATGTTTCAAAGCATCAATCATGCATCCATACAGAATCTTTGTGGGATGTTGCCTTGATGTAAATTACTGAGTTGACCTACAATTGACTGTACGAGTTAATTATAATTGTTGAGGTTTGTTACAAGAAAATTTTACTTTGGCCAATTTCCATTGTTATGACAGACATTTATTTTACATCACTTGTCAAACTGTTACATACAGATATCACTTGCCATGGCATTCAGTATTTCCTTCTTATATAATTACCTTAAATTGAGACAAACACTGAAATATATGGTAAATATTCTTTTAAATTCACATCGAGCAAATGCAAGTAAGAATAAATCATATGACACCATGTAAGTTGCTAACAGAAAGTTCTTAGCGAAAATGAAACTGACCTTAAGCAATTAGCATGCCAACTTATCTAAATAGAACATCATGTTAACCCAACCAATTGGCAAATTACCTCAATGTTCATTAAGGTTTAAGAAATGTAGAAATCTGTTGTTTTTAGAATAATCAAAGCCTTAAGGTCTTAAACCTTTGATTCAGATTCATTAAATTCAAATCCAGTTATTCTATTTGTAAAAAAGTTGCACATTTTGCCACTTCTTGGGACTATTTAAAAAAAATAACATGTTAGTGTTTCATTAATCAGGTTTTTCTTAGACAGGAAGAGCTAAGACGCACCTTGACTTTTATCCCAATTGCAGCTTATGCTTAGAGAGAGAAATTGCACATAATAGGTAAAGAGAGAATGAAGTAGCAAAATAGTTGGCATATTCTGTTCAGAAAGTTAAAGAATGGTTATACCAATCTCATTACATTCTTGTCCATATGAGTGCTAAATATTCATTCCTTCAGTTAACCTTAACATTTTTACTTGCAGTTGCAAACTGTCTGGAATTTAAGATCAGAAAGGCTAGATTTTTTTTAGTTTGTAATGGTGTGCTATCTTATAACCATATGACTGATGAGTTGACATAAGTATTACGCGAATTCATGCATGAATTCATAATATTTCATGAGCCAACCAAAATAGGTTATTCACCACCAAAAATATGTTAATCTGGACAATCAATATGATCATTCCAGTAATAAAAAGTTTTCAATGAGTCTAAAGAGAACAGTCTAAAACCATTACCAAATCAGTATAATAAAATCCCATAAGTTAGTAGGCACAAAGATAAATACAAAAGGTGTTGTATTTTCTGGAATATAATTTGGATATTCCATATTCTCTGCTAAAATTTACCTCAATAACTAGCAGATGCAGTAGTTATGGCCGGGAATATGCAATGTGTTACATTTTTATTGATTTGTTGGCACAATATGGGCTGATGCCACAATTATTGCGTACTTCTTCCAAGTAATCAGTCATTCTAGAACCACTATTTGGCAGCAGCCTCTCTTTAGTTCACAGCTTTTCACTGAAATAAGCTTAGTAACACCTAGCTTGAATGCTAATAGCAACACCAATTTGAACGACGACAAGATTTTAATTCCCAAGGAATTTTTTTTTGAGTGTCCACATATGCTTACTGTCACATCAATTATTTTATACTTCAATAATTCCATAAATAAAAACAGGAATCCATTTACAAAATAGATACAATATTTTTGAGGTATAAAACAGTATAATAAATTGTAATAACAATTTTTGGGCCTTTAGATTAGAAGGGTTCTTTCAGTTTCCTCCTAAAATATTTC
This sequence comes from Hetaerina americana, assembly GCF_022747635.1. Classification (NCBI taxonomy): domain Eukaryota; kingdom Metazoa; phylum Arthropoda; class Insecta; order Odonata; family Calopterygidae; genus Hetaerina; species Hetaerina americana. The sequence goes on along the minus strand of NW_027287095.1, from coordinate 67,146,758 downwards.
CTCTTCCCCAGTTGTGCTGGTTTCTTCCAAATCCACCACCCCGAACATCATCACGCCTGGAAGCAGGAGCTTGGCCAAAGCCATGGATCCCTCCTTGTCGATTAGGAAACCAGTCATACCTATAAATTTTAAGGAAAAATCAAATATGAAATTCATTTCATTGAACATACAATATAAAAACAGGCATGATAATTTTTGAACAGAAGAATCTCATTTTTGCATCATTTAAGTAAATTCTAAATTATAGGAAATTTATTACAGAGCAACTGCATCCAAGAGATTCACCATCATAAGAAGAGATTCTACTTTTCCATAAGTTTGGTTTGGTACAATGCATTTAACTGTGATTAGGTATCTCATACAGCACCTGATCACAGTGAAACCCCATTGCACCAGCCCAAATGAATTCTGGAGAAAAGTATGTTCCCTCTTTTATTTGATGGATATACAAAACTTTCATGAAGTGAAGCCTGAAACCTTAAGGTTTCTGCAACCTGCAATCGCACACCCTGCACAACTAGCAATCAAAGTGATGTGGTGAATAACTGATCAAAGCACTTTTCCTCTTATCAAGTGGAAAAGTGCTTTTTCATTATGCTTGACTTCCACCACATCACACCTGAAGCTACTCAAAGTGATGTGGTTTTGAAAATTTTCCACATCTGCCCTATTCTCCTGATCTCACCTAAAACAACTTTTTCTTATTCCCAAAACTCAAAAAACCACTGCGGGTTCAGCTGGTGATAATGATTGTATCTACCTGAATGAAATCAATTGATGAATTTTTTTGTAAAAGCATGATTTTTAGCCTTATAATGCTGATGATGATGCCAGGGATGTTCCCAATTTGGGAATAGGAAAACATTACAGGGGGCAAGCTCTAGCAAATAAGGAGGACAACCGAGAATGATGACTTATATTTTGCCAGGAACTGGCGAACAATCAATGCCGAATGTGCAGGTGCATTGTCATGGTGAAGGATCCATCCATCATGTTTGGTTAAAATAGTGTGCACTGTTGAGTTTGGTTAAAATAGTGTGCACTTTCCAAAATTCAGTTCATCAGCTATCATTCGGACAGTTTATCGACAATCGGCAAGGGTAAGGGACCAAACATGATCAATGTTGTCATCAACACAGGTGGTTGAAGGTCATCCCAGCCTTGCATCATCCAAAAAGTGGCGTCTTGTCGTGCATCTTTAAAATGCTTAAGCCACTAAAACGGATGCTTTCTTCAGAACATTATCACCGTAAACAGCTGCCACCATTTCAGTATTTCTGGATAATGTTTACCGAACTTCAACAAAAACTTGATGCCAATTTGTTGCTCTGTGATTTCTTCAATTTCCATTTATGGCAAACAATAAAAACAAGGAAAAAAGAAACTAACATATCTGCCACCATAGACAATCGACAATCTGCCAAGCACAGATGGCTCATTGGGTCTCAGGCAACTAGCGCCACTAGTGGGTGGGGCTATAGTCCAAGTCATGGCCACCAGATTGCACCAGTTCACACATTTATTGCACAGTCCACGTACAGGAACAAAGATAAATGCATACAGACTATCAGAGTGGGCAGGTATTGATGAACCAGAGGAATTTTAACAAGAAAATTATAAGAAAAAAATTTAAGACCAGCTTACTTGGACATGGAGAATGAATTATCATTAAGGTTAGCTTACTTGAGGAAATTAAATTTAGGAAAACTGATGGGAAAGATGGTATACCTGGGCTAATATTCCTAAAATGTTGAAGGAGAAGTTGTTATAGTCTGATTTGTACCACATGCAAAGTCGGAGTTTTCTAGATGAAGCACAACAATGATTTATGCGATCAACTGAGGATAGCTTCAATTATGAAAACTGTTCACAAGACTGAATGAAAGGAATTCATTAATAGAGTGAACCAGAAAAAAATATATAGCAATACAATAAATGCATGCATAAAACATATGCTTGTAAAGATTTGAATTCAAGGTTGAGGCAGAGATAACTTATCTGATTCCATCAATTACTTATGTATCTACTACTAAGGATAACTAGGACTAGTTTTTTCATTTGAGTTTTCATCAGGGGACAAGTTGAACTAACTGAAATATTATAATTACATATTTTAATCAGCACTTTCGCAGAAGTTTAGAATAAATGGTAATGACTTACAATATGCTAGGTGTTGCTAGTAGACTGGGTCCTCCTAGTTCTTGAGGGTATGTGAACATCAAAAAGAAATATAGATGGCCAACCATAATACCAACCAATTCCAAAATTCCTCTGCAATAAAAATGAACTAGGATCAGTTTTATCAATCATAAAGGGAATAAGCAAACAATTCATACTAATAATGATACGTACCCGCCGGATATGATGAGTTTGAAAGCAAATAGCACCCATGGCAAGTACATTGCTTTGAATTGAGATCCAAACCAGAAGTTAACAATGACATCTTTATTCAGTTGACACCAAACATACAAAACGCTGAGGACCATTGGGTCCATCAATAGCTGAAAATAAATATTTAAGTGGGAATCAGCATTTTGCCTGAATATTAAGAGCTTCTCTATCTTTATACCTAAAAAAAATCTCTTTTACCAAAAAGACATTGGCATGACCATACAGTAATTGGGACATTATTGGTTTAAAAGATTAAATAAAAATTTCAAGTGAAAAAATAAGTCTTATGAGCTCTGAAGATACTGAATAGGAGAGAAGTTTTAATTTTTATCAAGCACAAAATAATTTGGAACTAAAATTGATACAATAAACACCTATAACTAAAGTTGGAGGAAATGTTTTGCCTTTCATTGTTCTGAGATAACTCTTAGCATGGTTTAGTGGCAGTTCACATTTGATCAGTGGAAAATAAATGGATGTGAAAATTCTCCACATCATATATTTAATGTGACCAAATTGTGATCCAAAATTGCTCATAATGAAATACCAAATGGCCATCAGCAGTGCACCTGCCCCCCTCAGACATAAAAAATGGATCATTTTACCAATTTTATTTTTTTAATATAATATACTAAATGAGACAATTCTTTTATTCCTTTTAATTATTTTCACTGTATCAGAATGCAAATCCACTACTAGACTCATAATCCAAGCCAAAAGAATACGTAGTTAATAGGAAAAAACAATATATTCACCTATTTAAGCACCATTTTGACACCTAAAACAAGGAATTAGAAGAAGCAGTAACTACGGCCATATGAATAATATGGGAAGAATCATCACCAGGTGTACTCTTAATAGCGGGCAAAGGATATGGTGAGGGAAATTAGAGATGAGAAATAAATAAATAAAAATAAATTAAAAAGTGAAATGATTTAGGATGTTTAGAACAGAAGTGCACAGAACATTGAGGGAGGTACTTTCCCTAAGTGCGAGTTACAGGACTAACGCTGGAAAATATTCCACAGAAGACCTGTTTGGGTTAGTAAGATTTGCAAGGGTTAAGACATTTATGCATACCCAAGTGAGTGATTGGCTGGCCACTGGTGCAGGGAGAAATCTCTCGCAAGCCCTGGGTGTGTGAGTGCTTGAGACTAACAAGGATCAATCTATTTAGTACACCCAAGCTAGAGAGTGCATGATTAATTTGCATTTATTTTATTACTTGTGTTTGGTGGGGACAGGGAAAAATCTCTCCCAAGCTCTGTCTGGGAGAGTGATTGATAAGGGCAGGGGTCAATGCTATCTAGTACTAGTTGGCGAGAGCGTTTTGCTGTTGTATTTTGTTTCATCATTAGTTCTGTTCTAACCCTCTATATAATTTTATTTTTTAATTCATTTTTATTTATTTTTCCTCTAATTTCCCTCACCATATTCATGGCCTACTATTATACGTATGGCTAGGGTCGATTCTTTCTACAATACTTTAAATAAGATTTAAAATTTGGTTTTGCAAAAATATGGAAGGATAAATGTATGGTAACTGGAGCTACAGTACTATTGCAATACCATCTGCAAAATTCCTGATTTGGGAAATGCTGATCAACTGGATATTTTAGCTAATTTATAAATCTGCATATATGTACAAAACATAGGTTATATTGTCACAATATGAGGTAGAATAAAAAAAAAGAATGCTAACTCACAGGGATATTTACAAGAAGTCCAACAATCACACAGCATATCCAATTGAAAAGAAGCATAAAGAGATAGTCAGCAGGCCTTCCGTCAAAAACGCCTGAAATGATTTTGAAATCTAATAATCCATGGAATAAATTTAATGAACATTATATGCGGCTTTATTCATCAATGTATATGTTAACATTGAGCTTTTTACTATGCTCCCTTTTCAAAGATATTTACTGTAAAATAAACATGCTAGGAATGAGTCTGGTTTATCTGCAAGCCAGGTAGAGTAATTAATCAATTCCTTTTTACATAGAAAATTATGCTATCATGAAATTGAAAAGCAACATAGAAATAAAACAATCAATGCGAAGACATTCAAATCTATTGATAAAATGGAACGTATTAAAATTTTGGGAGTGATTTAAATTAGTTCCAAGATTATAAGTTTTCTATTAAATTATTTAACTGAATGAATAAGTAGTGATTTAAAGAAAAATCCATCCGGACTCACCTGTTTCCAATCTTAAGGAGTAATTGTATAAGAAATAAAGATTAATCATAAAATGAAATCCAGTTGATGGAGTCAGCGGATAGTAAAATAATGCGGTCGCTGGCCTCCATATCTGAAAAAAAATTAATATTTGTAAAATTTAATCTTGCAGGTACCCAAACCTGAAAAAGAAAAAATATTAGGGGAATATTTACCTGGAATTTCCGAACAAATGGTTCATATAGCAAAATTAAGGAGTAATTATGAATCAAGCCAAATCTTCCAAGAATTGAAAAACATATTGTTAACCCAAGCCACCACCTAGTGAAAATGGGTAAACTTTTAAACCAATTTGCTATATCACTCATTTTTTCCCTTCAGTAACCTGGAAAGAAAGAAAGTCAATTAAGCACTTAGTTATGCTCGTTTCCTGAGCTATGCAGACAGAATGACTACAGACTGTAAAAAGCTAATAGTATGAATTTAAATGAAAAAGTTGTAGCAATCCAAGAAATTAAGTATACAGTACATTCAGAAGTTAAAATCTGATACACATCACGAAATTGAAAAAACGACGCCATTATATTGGGAAAGAAATGGCCCTGTAAATGAAAAATGACTGCACACTAAAAACTACATTACCCCGATTATAATTTTGATTAATTACATCCTACATGTACCTGGGAAATGCGTATATAGTATTACCATAAAATAATCTTAGCCAATATTTTGGCAGAGGAAATATTATAAATGAGCTTCAATCGGGTATAATATTTGTGAATAAGTAAGGCAAGAAGACATTCATTACGGTGGAGGATAAATCAAAGTATGTTCATTTCCGTTAAGATAGCAAAGGCCGTGGTTAGTGGATGTATACCGTACAGCGAAAATACACTAGTTGGCTACCTAGTTCATTATAGTTATTTCATATGATGGATTTTTGATGCTCCACAATGGCTACAAGATGTTTAAACTTTATCGAGAGTTATTTCTGGATGCCAAAACTATTTCTTTTTTAATAAATGTTCCAAGGAGCCAGCAGGTCCTACACGAACAGATTTGGTTAAAAGATCAAATAGAATACTGCAACTGTTAGATATGAGAAAAAATAAAATATCAGCGTCGCTCGTACAAAGAGAAAAGGGTATACAAATATATGCTTGCACAACACAGATCAAGTCATTGAAAAAAAAATATGATTAGAGATTGATTGTACAGTATTAGAGATTTAAAGCATACTTGAATTTAAAGAGATGGGTTACTAAGATAGTTGAAATATAGATTTTTTATGACAATATAGTAGCTAATTAATGGACTTCTCCAGTAGGCGTTAGGAAGTTCAACCTAAACAACATTTACAGGGTACTTTACAACACCGCTAACATATTATATGTATCTTTCCAGCAACAACTTTAAAAGTTTATAATATAGCAAAAGTGACCATCAATCAGTTGTGTCATTCAATTACGTTCCGTAGTTGATTGCAATACATATCATTTTATGAACGACAAACAGAAAAACACATTGAACAACACAAATCAAGCACTGTATGAATTAATTGAAGACCATTCACCAGAATGCTAAATTCATTCTCAAGTACATTTAAGAATACGATACATAACTGAAGGATCGTAGGCATTTGACGAAAGAACATTTCTTACTGAAAACTGCACATAAGTTGAGGCTTCCAACTAGAAACTAATACCTCAGCCGGAAAAATTTGAGTGCAAAGTAAATTAGCGATTCTACAACACAATAACTGTACTACATTCTAAATAGATGCAACACTAATATTATGAAACCAACTGTCACACTTCACCTCATAAATATTAAAAATACACGATAATCAGTCACGTCTACATATCACAACGGTTTAGGGTACGAAACTTGATGCTCATCTTCAAAAAATGAACGTCAATCCAACAGAAGTTCTGTAGCACGTCGCATAGAGGGCTGCTTTGAGGGATATCACATACAGCAGCCGATGAAGTCAGAAGAGTACTCGGATATATAGAATAAAACGGAAAGAAAATGTATACGGTACCACTTGAATTAGTTAGCCATGCCAGAAGGGTATGTAGTTTGTACAAAAGAAGTTTAAGAAACCTGGAATCCTGGTACGATCGGAGGTATGTATGTATGTGTTTGAGTCTAATCTTAAGTTTTATAATTTACAAGACCTACATACAAGTTTCCTTTCTCAGACCATCATTTCGCTATGAAGCGGTAGTTTTACGTGAGCGATTTGATAGACATAAAAATGAAAAAGATATGATAGTAGCGAAGGACCTTCTGTTGAAGGGGGAGCAAGAATTATTAGAGAAAAGGCATTGGCAGCCGAAGAAATGTAAGTTTAACCAGTTTTCATACATTGTTTTTGTACGCGTTGTTTCCTTATGAGGGATTTGCTCACTTTCATGCAGTTGCGAAGTCTCCTGGAGGTTCTGCTTTTGAGCGAAATGTTGTCCCTCCTGACTGGGTCCTCGATTATTGGAGTCCTCAGGAAAAAGCTGCTTATCCTGACTATTTTGCTCGAAGAGAGCAAAGGAAGAAAGAATACATTCAGTGGTGGGAAAAGCAGTACGGGAAGTATACGGAAAAGGATTCGCATCATTGAGATGGGCTCTTAGAATTTGTTCAATCTGTAAATTTGTAATGAATTGTTTTGAAAATATGTTGTAGGTTAAAGTAAATAATAAAGGCATGCATTTTCGTGTATTACCAGAGGAAATATCCCTCTGTGTACCCGAATATACTGATTCTGACATTTATTGTAAATTTCTGAGGCATAAGATTCGATTGGTGCACTGTTGCTGTACTGCATTCTGAGTCATAGTTATATTGTTTTTCACCGATATCTTATGCCAATTCGTGTGTCCAATGAGAAACTCAGGTGGTTGTTAAAAGGTGGAGCCCCTCGAACTTTTCATGTGGGATGATCAGGATACCATTGTTTATATTCTCCCTTATTTTATTTCAGCCAAACCTAAATGAACCAAAACAACCATAGGCAAGAGTTATTACCTCGTACCATTTTAGTACCCAAACCTAGCTAGTTTTTTCTTCTTACGTGTTTGTTTTTCACGAGTGCATTAATTTTTATTCAATGCAATTGTACGACATTATAGGATCATTTATAATTCATGTTCCAAGGAGCCTGCAGCATAGCCTGTGTTTCCATACTCTCTTCTATATAGAATAGCAATAAACCGTGTGTATTGTTGTCCTCGCTAAGGTGGTATGATATTTTTGCGGCGGAGTTTGTTATGAACTAGAAAGCCGCAATTTCGAAGAAATCCGCAAGTAGAAAGAAAGTTAGCTCTGGATAGACCTTCCCAAACTTGAGCATGATATATTTCTGGATCATCACATGAAAAGGAACTAGCGCCTCTACTCTTGATTTAAGTTTCACATGCTTTAGGGTACCAGTTGAGCTTTCTATCAAGCTATCTGTTAGATTTGATATCAAGTATATATTTTTGGTAGCATTGCATAATTTTGCTGACTTCTTTCAAATTATCTCGAGAATCTCTTTTGATTGATTATGAATGAATTATATCCGTTTTTCCAAGGACAAATTTTGTTACTTAAGAAAACGAACAGTTAAGGTAATATTTTACTTTTACCGAGAACTAATACAATTTTCTCACAAGGGGCTACATAGACATGCATGCATAAATGGTTATATTACAATGCAAGTACCTAGGTCAAAATTAATAGTGTCTTCTCTCAGATTTACCATGTCTAGCCTACACATTAATAAACCAGAAGCAATTTTAAATATTTCTTCTTCTTGAGATTGTCTTGATGCCTATGTTTGGCTTTAATTGATTTTTTGGTTGCAAGTTGGTTGATTGTATAGTAAAATAGAGGAAGAAAGAGGATCTTTGTTGTGGGACTGAAGAAATGGCTTTTAGGGTAGGAGGTGATATGGGTAATTTAAAATTGGCTTCCTATGGTAATTTGCAAACATTACAAGACTTATCAAAATAGTTTCTCCAAGCATTATTAAGTGTGCAGATACACAGTTATGATGAGGGTATTTACAAAGTGCATACATATAATGCAACAACAGAAAGCTCTGTGACTGATGGGTACTGACATTGGGATCTGCATCTGACCTTGGAATGAGGCTGATTCTGCAGGGTAAAGTGTAGTTGTTCGAAAAGTATTTCGTAAGAGAAGACAAATCATAATCAACTTCCGGTAAAGTTAGCGGTGGCAATTTAAACGGCTGAGACACTTGGAAATTAAAGATAATATTCAGTTTGAGACCCTTGACTCTGAAAATTGATCAAATGGATAATTCTGAGATTCAAATGGAAGGTATAACTGATGGGTACTCTAGTTAATAGGAAATAAGGAATGGAAATAGGAAAGCTGCTCTAATGAGCTTGGAGCACTTTAAACTATTGATTGTGTATGATGATGACAATGTTATGGATCCATGGAAGTGTTGAAGTCTTCCAGCTCGTAGTAGTAGTAGTTTTGAGGGGAGGCGACCGACAGCTAAGGTCATTTGCGCCATAGGGGAAGGACAGGAAAGGATGAAGGGTGGAGAGAAACCCGGCGTCGGCATTAGCCTACTCTTTACGAAAGGCGCCAAGGGGTCCGCGGCTTAACGTCCCATCCGACGGACGGCGTACTCACTCAAAGTGCCCTCCACAAAGCACCTCAAGTAGGGATCGAGATACCTCTGAAAAATATTCAACACCGCCGGGATTTGAACCCGCGCCCTCAGGGTGGGAAGCCAGTACGTTAGCCCCCGCACCATCTCGATCCCCTTCCAGCTCGTATGCTGCCAGGAAGTCATGCACATGGGGCAAGGAGTAGGGGTTAACTCCTAGCAGTACAATGTATAGTGACACTTCTTGAAGTGCAGTTCATGTAAGGGTAGAACACAGCAAAAGGAACCAGGAGTTTCAGATGAATATGTGAGTAGGCTCAATGCAGGGTGCATGGTGAAAGATACCATGTCAAGGAAAAACCTGGCTGTGAGTAAATACACATAGGTGCTGGAATCACCATGGAATCTCAGTCATTTGATCTCCCATGCAAGCCCTAATGAAACGCGAGACTGGAAAACAAAAACTTTTTCGGTAGGATGCAGTATGGGAAGTCATTTAGTCATTTGTTATCACTTAACTACATGACACTTGAAGAGTTAAGTAGGAACCACCCACGATTATCAGCCATTCCAATCAAACATCCTATGATAATTGTCTCTATAATGGAGTAACAAAACTAGTATAATTGGACCACAGAAAACAAGCTTAACACAGCCAAAACATATTGTTATTATGGTTAATAGGAAAAATCGTAAAGTCTATTTTTTTACTGCTCTTGTATGTCCAATATTGGGCAAACAGAAGTATGGCTACCAAATAATGGTTTCATGCAATTTAGCTGAAAATATTCGAGTTCCATGTCTTTGAGAGAAAAAATGCATTAATAAGAGGTAAGAGGCCCAGATACTTTCCCTATGAGTAACAGTGACCTTTGAGTTGGTTTTTCCCTTGCAAGGGTTTTTGTGGGATGATGACCGCGGAAACTTTGCCTCCCCCACTGCAGGGTACGACACATAGCCGATTGGTCAGAGCCCCATTGTTGCCAGGACTAATATTCTCTGTTGTGTCCATCATTTTAATCATGGGAATGATAATTGAGGTGGTTTCCTGTTGCCTACCTCAATAGTTTTTTTAATGTGACACCATCACTTATTGGTCGCCCCACCGGTGTCAGATGCCTTTTCAGCCACCTCACTGAGGAACAGATGCTGCATGAACTACCTTTCATCAGGCTCCTAACCTTCGACCTATCTGGCATGAGTGACCCTACTTGGAGCCATTGTTATTACCCCCGTCAGCACTGCTCTAGGGGTCATTGGATGCTTCTACCATGTCCATGGGAGGGAAATCTGTTTTTATCACAATCATATATGTACATATATTCCTTACCACTTACTATGTGTATATATACAGGTATATGTATGTGTGTGTGTGTATATATATATATATATATATATATATATATATATATATATATATATATATATATTGATATCCCACGTAGCTAAAGTTGTTCTTAGGATCATAAACAAAAGGATAGAGAGTAGGGCAAATGATTTTTTAGGGGATGATCAGTTTGGGTTTAGGAAGGGGAGAGGTACGCGTGATGCCATTGCAGTAATGAGATTATTAATCGAGAGGAATATAGAACACAACCAGGAGGTATTTGCCTGTTTCGTAGATTTTGAAAAAGCCTTCGATAGAGTGAATTGGGAAAAACTAATGAGTATTCTGCAGAAAATAGGAATAGATTGGAGGGAAAGGAGGCTAATCCGCAACCTGTACATGTCTCAGACTGCTCAGGTGGGAATGGGGAGTCCGGTTGGGCACTGTTAGGAAGAGGTATAAGGCAGGGTTGCCCATTATCACCGTTGCTGTTCAACCTGTATGCAGAGGAAATGATTAAAGAGGCATGGGAAGAACTGGAGGTAGGAATGAAAGTGGGCGGGGAATTCGTAAAATCAGTTAGGTTTGCTGATGACCAAGCTTTAGTTTGTCAGTCAGCCAAGGGGCTGCAAGCATTGCTTAGTGAATTGGAAATTCAGTGCGACAGGTATGGGATGAGAATCAATATTAATAAAACAAAGGTTAAGTAAGATCTGGTGCTTTCCCGGCGTATTTGATTCGTGAAGGATTCTTGGGTCTTCCACTGGGTCAAGGGTTCCATATTGGCCGACGTTTCGATGCCCGACTCGTGCATCGTCTTCAGGGTTGATGGCTGCCATTCCGTATTTTCCCTCAGCAATGCATGGAAACCGGTGCTAAACCAAGTAAAGAAAGGAAGGAACAGACCACAACTGCCCGGCGACCAATCAGGAGGTCCCCCCTCCTCGGGCCAATCACAGGTCACCTGAGGCGTGAGCTCAGGTATATAAGACGGCCAAATACGGAATGGCAGCAATCAACCCTGAAGACGATGCACGAGTCGGGCATCGAAACGTCGGCCAATATGGAACCCTTGACCCGGTGGAAGACCCGAGAATTCTTCACGAAAACAAAGGTTATGTGATTTTCAAGAAAGAAAAAGGCTAAGCTTAACATTAAAATAGGAGGGCAAAAACTAGAGCAGGTAGAACAGTTTACGTATCTCGGTAGTGTTTTGGACCAACACGGTCAAAGTAGTAGGGACGTAAGGAGAAGAATTGCACTAGGCAAAGAGGCTTTCACAAAGAGGAGGGAGTTGATGACGGGGATGTTGAGTAAGGATGTTAAGAAAAGACTCGTAAAAACTTTGATATGGAGCGTAGCTATGTACGGCGCGGAAACGTGGTCGTTGAAGCAGGAGGATAGACGTAGACTGGAGGCTTTCGAAATGTAGGTGTGGAGAAGAATGGAGAAGGTGAAATGGACAGAGAAGAAAACAAACAAGGAAGTACTTGGTATGGTGGGCGAGGAGAGGGGTTTGTTGGGAGAAATCCTTTGGGGGCAGGAAAAGTGGATGAATGGGGTATTGACCGGCAGTGGGATGTTAAAGACTGTAATTGAGGGGAGAATGTTAGGCAAACGAGGAAAGGGAAGGAACAGGATAGGGATGTTGGATGGGATGAAGGGAGGAAGAAAGTACTCAGAGCAGAAGAGGGACTTGATGTAAAGTAGGATGTTATGTTTTGCTAGGGGTCACAAATAATTTAATTAGTAATTATGTCCATCCAAAAACCTACCTTAACCGGTAGATTACTTAATAATATATATATATATATATATATATATAAAATAAAGCTCCTACCAAATAAAATCCACCACTTCACCCGACCACACACACCACATAAAAACAAGCCCACATCTGATGCATGACTTGTACCACCTATTTCCCCGGATCGCAGACTGAAAACCTATTTTAAAAAACTGTTTCCTATTTAACACAACAATGACGTGACCTCATCCTTACTAACCCAATAGGTGAATGCATTACCCCCTTATCAATTCAGATGAACAATCACTGGTTCTCCTGCAATTCTGCCTCACTCTCTTCTCTTCTTATCCCTTCACACACCAATTCCCACAACCTTTCATTTGACCAGTGTTTTGCCTTTTGCATCCTAGAATCCCTACCTGATTCAGCCACCAAGATAGAGGTGAGAACTCGAAAATCTACGTATATACAAGCTTTCTGATATTTCAAAATTCCCACCCTTAACCGCCATCTTTAATTTCCCTCCAAGCATTCCCTGCATCTCCCCCCCCCCCGGTCCCCTAACTGCTCTTCGGAAAATTTTCAGTCTTACTTGAAGAAGGCCGAAAGCTTAAAGAATCTACAATGTGAGTGTCCATTTAAGTGTTACTATTTTATTTGTGTTCTTTTGTACCGTCCAAATATTATACTGCTCATGTGAGTGTTTCTATATCATCGATATATATATAGTATACACAAGGGTCGTGGTAGTCCAGTGGGTAGAGCGTTGGACTGCTGACCGGAGGGTCCCGGGTTCGATTCCCGGGCAAGGCACTCCGGGCACCTGCAGCTCCACCCAAGCTTAAGTGATTTTTCGGGTACCAGGTCTTCCTGGGAAACCATAACCGGCTCAGGGAAAGGAACTGGCCCCCCTACCCTGTTGTGTGAATTTTCACACGCCGTATAGGGCTTAGTACTGGGTGATCTCTGCCATCAACTACTAAACCGACCTTCGGGTTGATTACTGTGTTTATGTTTTTTTTATATATATACACACACACACATATATATATATATACCACATCAAAGAAGGAAAAAATAGCAAATTTTTCACAACACTTCCATTAAAGGCTTTGTCTCATTCTGTCAATTCTTTTTGAAGTGGAAGAGTAAATTAGCTACTTAGAGTCCATTGCTTTCATTGTGGTTGCTCCTATTCAGTAAACTTAAAGGATATAAGGGAATCATGATGGTTAGATGGCTGATGTACTAGCTTCCCACCCCAAAGACCCGGGTTTGAATTCCAATGGTGGCTGGGTTTTGAGAGTAGGCTAATGCTGACCCTGGGTTTCTCTCCACCCTCCACTCGCTGAACATCCTAACCCTACCAGATTACCCATCTCTCCCTCCTGGCACAAATGACCTCAACTGTTGGTCTCCTCCTCTATTAACTACTTCTTTAAGGGTATAACAAGTATTTACAAGAATCTTGTCCGGTAAAATCTGGTGAGTATTGGGTACTGACTTTTGAGCTGGCAAAAGTTAAGAGACAGAGGAGGTTGGGCTGGTGTAATAATTGGGTAGTGTTGTAGTCACTTTAGGATAACTGACTTTACTTAGCAAATATATTCCCACCTCAAAAATTTCCCCATGAGATCGAATTCAAATTGATAATATTCTTAATTGCATTATAACAATTATAATTTGCCTTGTTTGGGTCTTAGTTAAATAATTTTTCTCTTCCAGAGACATGGCAACATGGTTTGAAATTTGAATGACAGTCTAGACCATCTCAGAGAGTTACAATTGTGGAAAGTTGCCTAAATAAATATTAAGTAATTCAGTATGCAGTGACTCTACTGATTCACATAACAGTATATTTGTTCAGCAATTTCTAGTTGTGCTGACATTGAAGTGCTGTATGCAAATAAAGGAATACAAATAACTGATTTAAAAATAGCATGTATCTTTCCACTCAATTTTATATTCCATATCACTAATTTTGACGCATCGGCGTCATCCTCAGGTGCAGAGTTACACATAAAAGTTGCTTATTTACATATGGTGGAGGTGAAAGAAATCGTACCAAGTGATAGTGATGAATCCGAGGGCTCCAAAATTCTTTGGGTTACCAAAATTACACAAATATAGCATTCCAGTTAGACCAGTTGTCTCCAGTGTCACCGTGCCATCAAGGAAATTAGCCGCACTGTTGAAAATACAATTCAGGGAGTTTACTTTGTTTCAACCCAAATTTGGATTGAAAAATTCAGTGGACCCCTGCAAAAAACTATCGTCAATTACTCCTCCACCTTCCAATCACAGACTAGTGTCCTTCAATGTGCCCAACTTGTTCATGAATGTCCCAGTGTATGAAACTATCAGGATCATTTATCAGCGGAACAGGAACTGAAGTGTGCAGGAGCGGAACTACTATTCCTCAGTGATTTTGAAACTTGAAAGAGTGTGTGTGCGTGGAGAATTATTTCAAATTCAACGGGGGCTATTATCGGCAAATGGAAGGATTGGCAATGGGATCCCAATTATCTTCACTCCTGGATATTTGTACATGAATGACTTTGAAGTTAAATTATTCAGCAAAACCATGGTAGACACCCATAATATTCATTGCTGATTCTGATATGTGGGTGACATATTCATTGTGCGGACGGGCACGGATAGACAGCTAGATCGTTTTCTTAAAATGTTTGACATGCAATCTGACAGAATTCAATTCACATGTGAGAAGAAGGAAGGGAAACTCGACTTTTTGGATGTTAAGATATCAAAGGTAATAAAAGGTTTTCAGTATTCTGTAAAGATACAGCCAAAGGTCATATCATATCATTTAACTTCTAACTTCACTCTTCCCAAAAAATGCCCACACATCATTTTATGTTGAACCGGCTTTTCAATGCACCACTCTCTTAGGACAAGTACAACCACAAACTTAATAATATTGGACAGATTGTAACAAAAAATGTATACAACAGTAGCTGTATAGACTCAATGCTGGCAAAAAAGATAATGAATAAAATAGTTTCACTCTTTTATCATCCCCCTAAAGTGATGGACACATCCCAAAAAAAGTGGTGCAAATTACTGTTCTACCAAGATGCATTCCTGAAAATAGGGAAGGCCTTTCCAAAAGACCAATTTAAGGTTGCCTACTGTTACACAAACAATCATAGATGCTTTTGTGATAGAACAAAAGACAGGACTGATAAATTATTGGGTTATTATAGAGATAAAAAGAGTTTTTGGACTCCAGTCATTGTACAAGAAAGTAGAAAACTATGCAATATATTCACAAGCAAGATAGGTTCAGTATTTAATAGAAATTATATCAAGACAATAGCTAGAGTGCTTGTAAGGCTGTCCTAAACAGAACTGGTGCCATATTAAATGAGTTTGTGATTTTCCACAGATTTTATATCACAGTACAACTCATTTCATCACAAGTTGGTGAAATGCATTGAACTGTGAAATAAAATCTGTGGAAAATTACAAACTCATTTAATATCAAGGTCATACAATTCCTTAAAGTGTAGCCAGAACATATGAAGTACATAGAACTGTTAATAAAAAGAGACGTTTCAGGTGTACGGTGGAATATCACAATAAATTTAAAAAATAAAAAATAGGCAATTTTTAATTTATATAGAACTGGTTGCCGCTAAAATTCTCTTGAGGGTTCCTAACTAGCCGCCAGTGTTAATAGTCCCAATTTAAGGACAGAATGTGAAAGATTTACTTGTGTAGGTAAGTTCATCTTTGCACTCCATGCATTTGATCACATGTCAAATCAATAAGTAAAAATTTTTATTATTTTTCATTGTCTTCGCTGCACATATATAACAACTCTGGGAAAAAATGTACATCTATCTGTGAGGTGAACTGAGTCATTTGTAACATGAGCCATTTAGCAAAGGTGCGGCATATACAGAGGTTAGCACTTTTGTACAAACAGTGCAATTATAAAGAAAAAATAAAATGCAACACCGAACCTTAATGGGTAAATAAAAGGATTTAATTTAACAGCAATTGATGCATAATGCCATTCCAGTGCTGAACACGAATTGCTTCCGCTATCCTGTAGTGTTTTCAATTATTCACGGGGACTCCCATTGCAAGGAGACCATTGTAAAGAACTTCCCATCACCTACATGGTGCATTGGAAATCATTCATGTGCTTCTTTCCAGAGTTCCAAAAAATTAAACAAGGCTTTCCCTTTGAAGAATAAAATGAGAGAATAGTTCTTATTCTACCAGCCCAACCTTATTTGAGATACTGGTATGGCGGGGCATCATTTTTCGGTGTCATCCGTCTTCCCAGGAGGAACTTACTCCCGGAAAATCACGCAACTTCAATGTGGGAACGTCTACTGGTTTGAATTTCGTTTTCTCCAGCCAATGCGACCAACCAGCCTCAAGGTGCCCTTCTAATGCCAGCGTAGTGGAAAAACTCCAGTTTGCAGAAATGAATTTCTGCATAAATAACACGATAAAATTTCATTCTTTAAACAAAATTATATACAAGGAATTCCTTGGTTGATCATCCATGACCCTCATACAAGTTCCACCACATGGATCAGTGTGAGATATTTGATAGCATACTAATCCTTGTATCCCCAATTGATAAACGCCCTAGAAGTTGACGTCTAAGCTGAACAGTCTCCTAAACACAATAGAAAAGGTTTTTATAAGTTGCATATAATAAAACCAAATTCTTATTAAGTTTTCCACGAGAGTATGGTTTGCGCCCCCAAGCCTCGAAGGCTAGACCTCGGGCAGCCAACGCAGACAGGACGATGACAGAGAAGCCTTAGAAACTATGCAAGCGGAACGACCTGGTGGAGAACCCGCGATGGATTCATAAACAATATTAGCCGGGAAAATACAGGTACTACATGCATTTCAACTCATGGGAAATCTAATGAATGTAACACCTGAGAAAAATTGAAGTGTTACTTTTTCCGCTAATTCCATCGTACAAGCATGATAGTTGAAAATTTGATGTTGTTCGTAAAATAATGAAACTATAGGTAGTAACTAAGAAATGAAACTTCTTAGTACACCAAATTAGTAGGAGTTAAAATTTTCTTGGCACCAGATGACTTCACACTCCGAAAATATGATCACTTGATGGCAAAGGAAAAAAATGTACATAATACTGTACGCCAGCTTCACCACATACAATGCAAAGAAATTTATTTTATTAGGCGACTAAGCGAACAATATTTGCTATGGAACATGTTTAACGTAAGTTTAGGGATTAAAAAATTGTTTCCATACAGCATTAAATTTCCCCGCTGATTACATAATTTTAATCGAAAAGTTTCATCCATCCCCTAATTTTATCTTCATCGATAGATACGCCATCGTGTGCTCATCCTACCACCTTTAGTTCGTTCAACTGCCGTACCGCACAACGACAAGCAGGAAAAAGCGCCACTCGGCGTATATTATCACTGCTGCCGAGGAGCACTCTTTCATTCGAGTGCTCGAGATTCATTTAGAGGTATAGAGCTCCTTCGCGGACGGATTAGATTACATTAAAAAAAGATTTAACTAAGTTGGGCGAAATATGAATGTGTTATAAACATTTTTTGAAGATAATTGTTAGGTGGTGAACATCGTGTGCCATGGGATTAGGTTGGCGACTTAACATTTTGGCTCTGTCGCTATGTTTACTATTTGTGGTCGCCGGTTTAAGAGCAAGTGGAGGTGTTGCCAGGATTCACCGTAAGTGAATATCCATGTGTATTTCATAATTTGAGTAGAGCAATTATCTAGTTGCATAAGTTTACTCATAATATATCCCACTGCTGCATGCGAATATTTTCATTTTTTCTTCATTAAGAACCCATTTCTGGTTGCCGTTATATTTTACTCGAGCAATTTCTTTGACAGTCCTGAATGTTATTATCCCCTTCGATTCATGTTTTCAAGTCGGAAATAGATGCGGTTGAGTGGCAGAACCTACAGTTCGCAGCTTAACAAGAGCACACTGCAGGACCCTTTTCGGTTAATTTACTCGTTCCTAAATGTTCTGAGACATATGTTTTCAGTTTCACATGACCAGGTGCCTATAAAGGAAAGATGTCGGGAGAGAGCGGGAGTTCGGGAACTGGTTTCCCTGTCGTAGCCGTATTCCCTCTCGACATCGTGCGTGGGAATTGGATTTGTTTGTTAGAGTTAGTTGTCGATGCTTGAAATAAGTTCGTGTTGTTCCCTTTTTGACCCGGAAAGATGGGATGTAGAGTTCCATTTTTGGAGCGATAGGATGTACACCTCTGTTGTTATTTATTGTGATGGCTTTTATTTTAATATATCCTTAAATTACCGAGTTGCTTGTTCATTTTCCTAACCCGATGTTTTTTCCACGGTGAACCCTGAATGAGATCAGAGGAGAAACGTTTGAAGCGATGCGTCATGTTTTAGTTCTTAAATCTTTCTAAGGTGGTGCAATGGATTTCGAATTGTAACTGAATTCGGTCTTTGAAAAAAAGGCAATCAGTAGATTTCTTTGGCGTGGAACTTGAGAATTGGTGTTGCAATATGTTCGCATAAATTTTAAGGAGTGGCGTTGCTGCTTTCATTTTTTCGTCGGGCAATATTATGAGCACATTTTTCTGTGTCGTCGTCTTCTTGTCACATTAGAATTATTAGCGGGCCCCTAACGGGGTAATACTTTTTGTAACTATTTCATCTGAATGTAATGGGAAATAATGTGGCTACATGATTGAAGTATCTAGTATTAAGGCTTTTTTTTTCTTCCTGACAATTTTTTGGTAACGACAAGTCATAAGACTTATTTAATTACCATCTTAAGTTGTACGAAGTTGACGGTTCCTCGATGTAAGTTTGCAGCCTATGTGAATCCCCTGAGAAATATTCGTTGCGCTTTCTGCAAATAAGGGCCAGTGTAGATTTCATTCAAATATTCCCTATTTTGTACTTTTTGGTTCTTTTCAGCCAGATAACGACCATTGTTCGTTCATGGTAAATGAAGGATTAAAAAAAGGACCTTATTTAATCACCGCATACTTCAAATTACCTTAAACCAAATCAACAGTATAGCCTCAAATGGCTATCCACTTTGGGGAACGCTACAATTGGTTTTAGTCAAATACCTTCATAGTTATTAATTTTCTTATAATGCGATGGCGCATCTAATTCTTAAGGTTTTTGCACGAAATTATTACACGAAAACATCATTATGTTGCTAGCTTTAGATTGCCTTCATGATTTTTTTGTTCATCAATTCTCAAGTTGAAGTTGGTAATTGCAGACTTCAATTTTCTTATAATCCAGATAATATCGTTTATTTTAATATTTCCTATCTCCCCGTTAGTCTTACCCTTTCCTTCCTACGGAAATATCTTGTTTTAAGAACATGTGAATTTTAAATTTGTTTGAAAGTTTTACAAAATACGTCAAAATCGTAAAATTATTTTACAATCAGCATATTTTCACGCTTAGCACTTTGGATTGCTAATGATTGAAATTGAGCAGCTACCTATGAAAAAGATTTTTAGTACTCGTAAATAATATGAGCAAGTGCCCAATTCTTGATTATTTCCCCATTGGCTTGAAAAATAAAATGTCCTTACTTCCACCTCTTATATTCTTACGGCCGCTGGTTGCAGTACAGCGTATACTATTTCAACAGCTATCGACAAGAGAGCCGAGTGTTGTTGTTCGTGTCAATAATGCGGTCCAGCGGGTTGCCTCCCAGTAATTCGATTGCGATAGGTTCTTCACTTGGCTTTCGTGAGGGTATTGCAAGTGTCATATTCCAATGTATTTAGTATCATCATGTGTTTCGTTTGCCTGTGATTACCTCTCCCAAGAATGTTATTGCGGTTGTAGGTCGTTCATTGTTACATTTAACGCACTGTTTGTCAGATAGTCACTTGATGCATGCAGGAGCGTCTCGCAAGTCTTACCTTAGCAGGCCTTCAAGGGGGAAAGTTTGACCATGCTGATGGAGCCGGGGGGTAATGGTTAATATGGATTTCATTATTCCAGCGGTTGCCTACATTAAAGTAGTACTACACGCTGCGGCGATGATTCCCATTTTGTTTCGTAATGTAGCTGAGGACCCAATGTGTAATCAGTAGGTGAAAGGTGGTACACTTTTTCTTGTTGGCGGTTGATGGTAAATTATCGGTTGCTTTGACAAGTAAATTTTTAGGCACCACATGTTTGACGAAATCCGCGAGACATTGAAATAAATAGTAAGTAATTGCGCTAATGTTACAAAAAATATCAGTAACTAAGAACGTCATATTCCAATGTATTCTCTTGCTCTTCGTAACAGCCGTCGGTTATCGTTAAAAAGCACGTGTTGACTTGCTATTGGAACATGTCGAGGTGCTCTTGGATGTATTCCTCTTGTCAAAATGACTTTGTCCAAAATACACAATGAAACGTGTGCAGGTCATTCTTATTTTTTTGCATATTTTTCAAGTCTTAATTCTTGTTTCGGTTAATAATAGTCGATGTAAATCCAGTCACAAATGAGTGGAGATGTTTGCAATGTTTTTATAAATTATTAAATCGTGTGCGTATTCATGGAAAGCGGCGCCTCGCCGTCGTCCCCATAGCATTCGTTGGTCATGGGCGTGCGCGTACGTATTAGTATGAATTCATACTCGAAACCCCATTCCCGCAATCAGTATGTTAGCCAGTTGTAGAGTAATCTTAACCTTATTGATTCCAAAATTTGGCGCCTATGAAGTGTCATACTTTTAAGACGCAGGCCGCACCCCTTACAAATCGGCGCCTTGGCAGGGCCTATACTTCGCCTGTGACATGACGGAGAGTGTAATGTGTTCTGTTCACAGCAAAACAAGGATGCATTTTATTTTCTCAATACCTTCTTGCTTATGGAAAGCCAAATAAGGACATATCTAAAGACCTTGACTCCGTGTTTAAAGGCTGATGGGGCATATAGATTACGAATCTTTAGGGGAGCAGAACTTTTGGGTCGAATATATGCTTTCAGTATACTGCTGACCAAAATCTGTTTCTAGAAAACTGACCTCGGGAAATGACTTATTCAACCTGGATTTTGGACTGAATGGAAACCGTAAAACGAAAGGTTGTTAGGAATGGAAACAGGAAACTCGGCGTGTGGCGTAGTGAGAAATTAACAAGCTCTATGGTAAAGACAATGTTATTACACACCTTAAATTGATGTTGAGCCCAACTGTTCCCGAGGGTAAAATTAATTTAGAACGATTGAATGGAACGTATCAGTTTTCTATCGAGTTGTCATTTTATTATTATATAATGGAGTAGAGCTGGTGTTGCACTGCCTCAACGAAACCTTTATCTCAATTGAGAGATAAGCTTTTTAATCGCAGATATTATTGAAAGAGAAGTGCAACAGATAAGTTCCGTCTATATCGCAACCCAAATTTTCTCTCTCAGAAATATTTATTTAGCTTATTTTTCGATTTCTGGAACGCATGGTAATTAAAAAAAGAGAGAAGTGTTTGCGATGGTGGAATTCGTCTCTCCTGGTGTTTGCTGTGGCATATTTCTGATCAACGTTTTGTTGTTTTCTCAGTTCGTCTTTTGGATGATTTAAAGTAAGACGTATCGGTATAATTACCTATAATCAGCGCCGTTCATTTTATTGCAATACTTATGTGCATGGAAAACATACGCGTCACATTTCTAAGTTACTTTATTATAATTATGTGGTGAAGAATTTTGCTACTGCGGTTGTTCGATTGTTAATGCCAAAATTAGGATGGGCAGGAAAATCTGGAGTGTCTCTACTTAATTAATCTATTCGGAAGCGTATTATCAATGAATATGAAATATGAGGGAAGAGAAATTATGATAAAATATTGCATGTGCAAATATTAAAAATCACAGGGAATATTTAGTATTAATTGAAGAAAAAAGTACCCGAAGAAACTTAAAAATAATATTCACCCTCATTTCTACTTCGGCAATGAATATCGTTGAACTTACTACTTACGCTGCACGAATAGAAGAGTCCACAAGAAAAGTGTCTGAGATAATTTGCTTCATTTATAATGGTTGCGCAATTAGAAGTAGCAAATAAATTACATTGATTTATATTAGTTTCAATTTAGGTAGGTTAAAAGCTTGGTTAGAGTCTTTTGTTTTTCCCTTTCCAATTGCACTCACATTCTAATCGAAGTTTTGTTGACAGTCATCCATGTTTTTTCAATTTCATTCCATCTCCATATTCATTGTTAGGTTTTTATGATTGGCGAATTTTTGTCCACATCTCCACCGTCCCACTGCGATTTGCATGGTTATAGGTTTTTTCTTTCGAGAGGGAGGGTTTCATGCGTAAGCGATTCGGAAAGCATGGAATTGCGGCATTCCTGTGTCAAGCAACATGCCATATTCCTCTTTTTGTCAAAAGGTAGGGTTGAGAATATTATTTTATAAAAAAAGATACCATTCAGGCGTGATATGGTGGAATATCGTGATTAATTACAAATTTGACTTCATGATGATGTAGTTGCATTGAAACCGGTCGCGTTAAATTTTATTTTGTGGAAAATTGCCAATTTTTAATTAATATTTTTTTACTCGAGAGTTGCCATCCTGTCTTCATTTTATCGTCATTGCCATTGCGGTTAGGATGCTATTTGCAAGTAAATGCATGCAAATAACAAAGACAATCTCTTTCTTTTTAAGTATGTAACTGCTGATATTTGTTGGTATCGAATAAGTACTCCGTTTCACTTGAATATTCTTATTTAGAATTTAGCGTGTCCCACCCACCTCCAGTCAAATTGTCTATCAAGATATATTTCGGACGGTATCTAAATACTATTTTGTGCTACGTACTCGGGTGGATTCCTCCTCTTTGCCGTTAAGTATTTCCTTCCTTAGTTCTTTTTGTCCTCTAGCAGTCGATCAAGAAGTCTATTGTTTGCCTTTTATTACTCGTATCCCTGGCATTCTCCATTGTCTCGAGCTTTAAAATAACACTAGCTCCCATTATCTACCTTCTTAGGCTTTCGTGTAACAAAGTTCTCTCCAATTCATTTGAGTTTTTAGTATTCCAGCTCATTTGTTTAATTTATTTACTTGAGTCTCCTTCATACCCACATCTAAAAGGCGTAGCCTCCTACCTATCTACATTCGTCCTTTGTTCAGTGGTCAGATTTCAGATCCATATAGCGCTGCTCTCTATTTTAAAATATTAATTAATCTTTCCTTTGAGTATTTACCTAGCATGAGTGTCATCAGTTCCCTTTACCCAGCAAATGCTTGTAGCAAAGGTATTCATTCTTTTTCTACGTCCCTACGGCTGAGCCAATGATCCTTCAAAGTACTGCCGATTCGTTAACTGTTTCACCTGCTCCAATTAATTAAAGTGGAAAAGTATGTAGAATAAATGAGTTTAGGGATAGCAACGGGCTAGGAATAGGGGTGATGTGGCATTGAGACACTTTGTAATGTGAATCGCCGTCGAAAATTATTTCAGAAGAGGAAATCGGTTTGGCATTAATTATTGTTTTTTCGCATTTAACGGATTCATTACCGAAAGTTTACTTCAAGTGAAAGATACTGGAAATGTAACACCATTGGTTCTGGAGTACATTAATACCACTGGAGTCCCACCACTTTACGTGACAATACTGAATAAATTGGCACGTTTATGATACGAGTAACTAGTAATGAAGTGATCTATCGCTATAGCCAGCGGTTGGTCTCGGAAAATCGATTAGGATGATATGTATTTCAAGCGATATTGAACACCTATACGCACGTATGTTGTTTTGTCTTCTGAGAATAGAACCCATGGTTTCGCAATTTGTATGCTCACAAGAGGGTTACGAGCTTAGGGAGTTACTCAGCAGGATAAAAGGAAATTAAACGCCTTGGTTGAAGCCTTCGTGTGTGGGTTAGTTCACTTATATGATTTTCAAATAATGGGCGAGTGACTTTCGATCATGAATAATACAATCTTATATATTTTATGTACCCTCGTAATTAGCTAATTGATTATTGTTTGAAGTCGTCAGTGCGCTTATATGTAAAGTACGATCAAAATGCTCACGTATTTAACTTTTTCTGAATATTTTGATTGATATTTGTCTCTCCAACCAATATGCAGAGGTTTGTAGCTTAATAAAGAAGACTGCTGAAATTCATTCAGTACGTCTTGTACGATAAAGATAATAGAAATTCGTCGTTTCTAATTTAAGCATAAAAATAGATGGTAGCCCATACATGTGCACCTATTAACGAATTTGATTTTCTAGGGCCATTAAAAAAATGCAGAAGTGTTAACTGTGGCTTTATTGCCTAAAAGCAGATACGTCCTTGTTTCCACGCTTAAAAAGCATTTCTGTTGCACGTGTTTGGTCAGACATAGAGAAAAAATCGCCCCTCTTGGCTGGGCTTTAGTTCAAACTACGGCCTTATGCTTTGCCAAATTAATGTGTATTCAAGATTTTTCATTAATCTCGTCGCTTCGTCTTGTTTACGTTGCTGCTATTTGCTGTATTTTAGATTGAGATAGATATTTATGTATAACTTAATTGAGTTAATTTATTTTATTGAATAAAAGCCAACCAATCATCATCGCCTTCCACTCGAATATATTGCAGTTTATAACAGCACAAGCAATACTTAAAATGGAGCTTTATTACTTAGGAAATAAAGAAAAGTAGGCTTAGGCCTCGCTCATTAGTGAGTTTACATTTTTAATAAATGTTCAACAAGAGCTTATTAACGCGGGTATTCAATGAAATCTTTTTCCGACGCTTAGAAACTTTTTACCATTCTTTTAAGTATTACGTATGTTAAGCTAGCTAAATATGAGATGAGACTCCATCGGTATGTGCTTTTCTTCTATCCCCAGATGTTGAGCAAGTTGCAAGTTGTATCTTCCTTGAAGTATTCGGCGTAGATTTTTTTAGCGCCGTCTGGCAAGACGGGGATATCCCTCAGCTGTTTGCCTAACAATATGGCTCGTGATAATGTATATCTAAGTCTTTTTTTTACTCCTCCGACCACAGACGCCACTGTTCACAATTTCCCTATACTATATTTTCCGTATAGAATATGGCTTTTCATTTGTTTTCGGTCAATATTTTGACGTTCCACCAGTTTGTTCCAGTAAAACATTTTCTGAGTAATTTTAATTTGATAATTGTGCATTATTTGTTAAAACAGTTAAATATTACAAAAAGTTATACAATATTAATATTAAGATATCCAAATATGTAAATGCATTTTCCTTTGAAACTTGCATTTTGGCGTTAACATAGCACGGTAATGGATACGGTGAAGTATTAAAGCAAGCATCACAGGTATTAAATATGGGATTAATGTATATTGAACGCGTGGAGTGTAAATCTAAGTAAATAAGTTTATAGCCTGCATTCTGCTAGGAAGCTTTTAGCGTCGTATATCTTCAATAAAGGAACTGGTATTCTAAATTTGAGAAAAGGTTGATGGTCCTTCGGGTACCAGATAACAGGTTGGGGTCGCTTCTTGTGGGATAACCTGACTGCAGGCATTTCATTGTCCTCAGCGAGTCGTCCGTTGAATTTAGTGACACGTGTCTTTGTTGTCGAAGTTTATTACTCATAAATTGTCATCGGGTAGCCTTAACAATATCATGCACTTTATAGTACATGAAGAATTATAGAATCATTGAAATATTCTTGTCATGACGAGATAGGAGTGATAAAGCAAGTGAATAATTAGGATGGGCATACCTCAAATAGCGGGAATATGTTTTAAAGATACACGTGTTGTTTTGATATTTTCGACTAAATTCCCCAGGGTAGATAAATGACTGTTGTAAACATGCAATCAATCACCCCGAAAGTTGGTTTGATAAATGAGGGTAGTGCTCATCTCGTATTAGGCCTTATGGTATGCAAAATTATGACGGCGACGGGTGGTGTGAACGCTTAATGGGGAAGTAGGATCAGTGACTTTCCAAATGCCGCCCGCGGTGTACAGGGAAGTTTTGGTACCGGGAAAATCACACAGCTTGGTTGAATGAGGCAGTGCCCAAGAGACTGCATCCCAACCTCACCATCGACCTCCAACTATCGTGTCTACGTCGTCTCCGTGGAGGGGAATCATTATGGATTTAGGTGCTTTAAAACTTAGACACCTCAGTAAGCATCTCAAATAATTCTCTACTTGTTGGTCGTTAATCGACGGTTGTGCATGGATGAGCTGCCCCCATTTGGAAATCATTCAGAGTATTTCCCCCTCTTATGTTTGTGTATTGGTCTCCAGGTATAAAGGAAAGGAGACATATGTCGTATCGGTTACAAGCCGCTGTAAAACTGGTGAAAAATGTAACGTTCCGTTTTGAGATGAATGATTTTAATATAATTCATAAAACATTTCACTTGATGTGGTCACGGAATCAATATTATCGTTAGGGTTAAAAGGACGGCATGTTATTTCATCACTTCATTAACTTAACGGTAATAAGTACTTTCACCATCTCGAGTTATTTTCTTGCTGTGCGTAGCTTTTAGCTCATTTTTGCATCTTCATGAGCTGGTTGGCTTAGCTCAGATATTTAACCATAGATGAAAGAAAAATGGCGAAATATAGACAGGAATATTCAGAGATTAGATTTCAACTACAGGTCTTTAGAAATTATTTCAATCGTGTATTGATCTGGGGTCGAGTAGTCCTTATACTTGTATGTTTAAGGCCTCGACTATAGTACTTCAACTTAATATTTGTGGCCAGCTTACTAACATAAGCTGAGGAATGTAATTGATCTTCAAAATTGAATTGAATTCGTCCACTTAAGTTGTTCCTTTGAAATGTAATATTAAATCTTCTGTTCCCTGATACTTAATATTGCACTCTGTTATGTACACGTCATAATTTCACTGCTCATCTCATCATACCGTTTTAATCCATTAAACTGCGATGTGACGAACTTTCTCTGTGACACTGATGGAACTTTTTACGTATACTGGAGGCATTCTCTAACTGGGTTCGAATAAGATGTTAGTATTCCCGAATATTTAGATTGATTATTTTAGCTTTACTTCTTTATTAGCTTCCTCATAATCCGTTCGTAACTCCTGGAATCTCTTTAAGTTTTTTAAAATAATTAATTCAAGATGCTTAACCAAATCACAGGTTTCTAATCTAAACCCTCCCGATTCTCATGATTAGGTAGGTCACTTAAAAAAGATGCGCAGCATCAATTGTAAATCGGGACCAATTAACTGTCTTCAAGGGGATCGAGATGGTGCGGGGGCTAGCGCACTGGCTTCCCACTCAGAGGGCCGGGTTCAAATCCCGGCGGTGTTGAATATTTTTCAGAGGTATCTCGATCCCCACTTGAGGTGCTTTGTGGAGGGCACTTTGAGTGAGTACGCCGTCCGTCGGATGGGACGTTAAGCTGCGGACCCCTTGGCGCCTTTCGTAAAGAGTAGGCTAATGTCTCCACCCTTCATCCTTTCCTATCCATCCCCTATGGCGCAAATGACCTCAGCTGTCGGTCGCCTCCCCTCAAAACTACTACTACTGAACTGTCTTCAATCCATTTGAACATATTATTCAAATATGTGAGGTGAGTACAGTAATGAGAGGTGTTCTACTTCGCTAGATGTTTCAGTGCAAACCATTGTTTTAAACGCTTACGCAGTTTACTCCTCGTCTTGACCGTTAAAATTTTATCGCTTATGGATTAATTTTACATTATTTTTAAGTTTTATTATTCGTTGCCATGTATTTTTCAATTATATTTCGCCTTTGCTCTAATGTCATCCTATCGTGGCGTTCATCAGTCCTCATCAGCTTTAACGAATTTTTCACTCGCGTTAAAAAATGTTTTTATGACGCGTGTACAAATATTTACTCCTTGCCAAAAAATTTTTCTTTAATTCATCGACTCTGGAAATTAGTAGTGTAAAGATTTTAGGTTCTAAATGCCGTGTGTGTTGCGTACTTGGATGATCGATGTAGTTCGGACAAAAAGCGTTCCCCAATTTCTCGGCCACAGCCGGAAGACCGCTCGCATAGTTAAATATGAGGGAAAAATCTGGATTGGATGAGGACCCGATTTCTTGCAACAGATCGCTGCTTGCATATGGGCACATTTGTCCCTCTCCCTTCCCAGTACAGTCCGTCAATATTGGGAGCTATTTTCTGCCAGCAAATGTTTGCTTTTAAAATTGTTTTACTCCCAATTCTAAGAAGCTACGCGAGGTGACAGCGATAGGAGATGGCATGAAAGCTGCATGCTTTCTATCAGTTTTTTGTCTTTGCAAGTATTTGCTGGCGTTTTGGTTTGCTGACTTCAATCGCCCTTTACCGATGGCCCATGGCTTTGCCTGCGACTTTAACTGCCACCAATTGCGTTTGATGACCAACGCGGAATTGGCCGATAACTGCCTCCAGTCCTCTCCTGCCCTACCTCGCCTCTATCGCTCGTCCTTTGTGGTCCAGTATCTCTTGCCCCTTTGCCTGCTCTCCTAATCTCTTCTCTTCCCGCCCGTTGGGCCCTTTCGCGGGCTCATCGCCCCAACCCCTCCACCTTCTCCCACTCTCTTCTACTCTCCCTTTCTTCCCCTCCTTTTAAATGCTCTAAGTGCTGCGTAACTCTCTTCTCTCCCTCTCCCGACACCTTCGCCCTACCACTGACAATCAGCATCCTCAATAACTGTCCTTAGTTCTCTCACTCGGGTTGTTTTATCAATCCTTCTCCCTTTCCCCGTCCCAGTACTCCTATTATTTTTTTCCCTGTACCGCTTTGTACGTACTCCATCAGGGAAAATCCGATTTTTCGTCGTAATATTTTGTCAAGTTTTCCTCATTCAACATTCTGATAAGCTTATTTATGAAAGCGCACTGTGTTAAAAAATATTCAACTTGATCTGGAAGCCATGCTGAAGTTGATACAAAATCTCAGTAAGGTCGAACTGTTGAGTGAAGGAACATTTTGATGATACTTGATAGGTGTTCAGTGGAAGAAGGGACTATCCTGTCTCAATCTCGCCGCAATAAAGACGTTTTATTATGATTTTACTTCAGCAATTTGATCATCTCAGAATTTTGGTTACACCTCCGAGCACGTTCACAAGGTTTGAATATAATGTGTTAAGTGATGCATGATTTTGTTGTAAAATCTTAATAAATAAGCATTAAATGAGGGCGCATGACCCTTCCGGTATCTTGCCGTAATCTCGCAATGAACCGGGAAATTATTTTATCCATCTTGCGATACACTCTGGCCTGATAAAATCGGCTACTGCGTCCCAAGCGTCCCCTCTGACAGGGGCGATGAATGCGTAGTTCCTCTCCCACCGTTAGAAGGTTTCATTAACCGCTCTTGGGCCAACCAACTGCAATGGGTTTCATTAAGTGCTCGAAACTACAAACCCTAGTCGCGTCTGAATCGACGAGGGTGGCGAGTCAGCGGCAGAAATGTATATGAAGAGTCAAACGGGTGCTCGAAAGCGAAAGATAACGCCCCAGTCCACACCGACGTTGAAAGCGCTCTTCAGTCCGTTTACGTGGTTCGTATCTCGCTTCCCTTTCTCTCCATCCTTTGTTCCGTCGCCTCCAGTTTCCTCAGCCTCCCCCACTCCCCCACCTCTGCGGCCCACAACCCCATCGCACTTTTTTTCTTTTATTCCTCCCCAACTCCGAGCTCCTCTCCCCTTACCCTCCCATTCCCACACCACCGTTTTCCTCCTGCCCACCGTCCCGCCTCCCTCGTATGCCGACCCCTCCTCTTCACTCGTTCTCCACTCCACCGAGCGCTCCTCCTCCCATTGCTTCCTTCCGCGCGTCTTGCCATCACCATGATTCAAGTGGGCAATGGGAGAGGGAGAGAGAGAGATCATGCGATGTTGCCGGGTGAGTGTGTGTGTGTAGTTTGGTTCTGTGTCCCTCCCCTCCCTCCTCCACGTCCTCGTCCGACTCTCCTCTCGTCCTCTCTTCACCCCCACATTCGCGATTAATGGATCAATACGGCCGATGTTAGTTGCCCTCGTCTTCATACTCGAGTCGACCTGTATGCTACTCTTATCCTTCTCTCGTAATTGTCTAAAGTCGCGGGTCGCTCCTCGTGGTTCTGTGGAAGTCTTGCGGAACGATTCGGATCCAGCGAAGAGGTCGACCCAAGACTGACCTCGTTCGCCACCTTATTCATCCTCCCCTTCTCCTGTCTGCACCTCTCTCTCTGGGAGATTTAAAGCCACTTTTCCATGTCCCCCATGCCATGTCTGCGTTACGTCATTCCCCTTGAATTAAGGGGTTCTTCCCGCTTGGGGACTACATTTCCGCGACCACAGATGATGGCGGCCAACCAGAGATCGCGATCGGATAGGTGGCGGTTCATTATGTTGCACACGCGAGGGGTTTTTGCGAATGTCGAATGGACGTCTAGTCTCCACAGTCTATCGAGTAATCTTACCGTTTTAAATTGTCGGGGCAAACTCCGGAGTTGAGCTTTTTGTAGTATTTTTTGTTGCGCACAAGTTTAAATGGTCGCAGCGAGAACCAGTAGTAGCCATTCCTTCGTGATTTTGTGAGCGGTGACTAACGACCAAACATAATTACATGACTTATAATCTTTGGCACATTTTTGCTAACGTTTGAGTGGAATGCGGTCGCAAAAGTTCAATTTAATTTTAAGTACGCCACTTTTAGTTGAAAAGGTGAAGCCAAAGTACTTCGTAAGTTTTCAATTTGCGCTGGATACATAATTACCATTATGTTGTTTTATCGCCTTTATTTGCACGCGGATATTAGTCAGTTCGTGAGGGTCAGCGGGAATACTTGACTGAGTATACTTGGTTTGAAATAATTATAGGGATGAAATAATTAGCAAGAGAGTAGTTTAATATGACTTTTAGGATTGGTGCTTCGTGATTTGGAAATATTGGCATAAGATATATATTTAAATACACGAATCATTCGCGGCTGATGTCACATCAGTCTGGGAATGGACATGTGTTGATTTTTAATTGAAAAGCATTCTGGTTTAACTCATTCAGGCCGTCGTTATGTAGGCCGAAAGCTGTTGAGGTGATTTTCTCCATTTTAGGTAGTTGCGTATAAGGCGAGGCAGATAAAGAGGGAATAGGTGTGGATCAAGAACAGCGGTCATTGATAGCGCAACGAATGCTTGAGGTGACAGTTGAAGCCAATTATAATGGACGACTAACTGAATAAAATGTTCCCAAACCTCCCTGGAAGTGATAATTGCCGCTTAATATTCTCTCCATCCATGGACTCCGACTCTCTTTCAAGGAAGGTTAGTTAGCCAGCAACAGCATCAGTCTGATATTTCCTCTTTTTGCTTGGATTTATGACCGAATTTTGCAAAAGTACGCCATACGAATTGGCTCATTTGCGCAAAGGTTGTAATAATGAGAATGCAAATCCTTAATCACCTATCGCGTGATTAACAACCTGACTAATTCTACAATAAGTAAGAAAATGGATGCAGTCGGATTGAGAGCTTGCGATGTAATGAAGTCATTAGAGCAGAATCCGTCTCGTGCACACATTTTTTTAAGCCAATCAGGATATTTCGTTGCACCACTTTCGTCGCTTCGTCCATTTATTGGAAACGTGAGATCAGTTGGGTGGACGGACCTTATTCGACGGTATGCAAAGAAAACTCACCGTATTATACAGTTACGAGTGTCTAGGTCTCTTTAATTTAGTTAATGCCAAGAATTTTGCAACCACTTGAGTTAAGTATAAGTCTGTTAAATATAGAGAGATAATTAAAAGAAGAAATTGAACTGACATTGAGTATAATTTACAGATAATGATATAGAGGAAGATTGATGAGTAGTAAGGATAGATACAAAACTATCTAAGCCGGTTTTTAACGGGGGTTAAATATGCATTATTTCAAGCGATGCCAATTTAAGTGATAAAAACAGCGCGTGCAAAAATGAAGCGAAAACACAGGTTCTTACACCGTGTGCGCGGATTTTCGTGTAATTATTTTATGTTTCCGTGCCGAAGAACCGAGAATTTTGTGCATCAATAGTAATAGAGCTTTTGATTGATGTGCGATTTCGGGTGGCGGTTATATGGTATATTTTTTCTGCAGCGAGACGAATAAAATTGTATCCCTTTGCTACTCTTATACAGTTCCGTTTTCAATTTTACTGCTCTTAAAAACCGGTTCCTTCATTTTGATAGTAGG
Source organism: Hetaerina americana (assembly GCF_022747635.1). Taxonomy (NCBI): domain Eukaryota; kingdom Metazoa; phylum Arthropoda; class Insecta; order Odonata; family Calopterygidae; genus Hetaerina; species Hetaerina americana. The sequence continues at coordinate 67,114,329 of NW_027287095.1, read as the reverse complement.
TTTTATTTTTATTATTTATATACTGTGGCGAAATTCAGTTTGTTTTTATTCCTTTACCCGCAATACATGTCGTTTGATTTTATTTTTAGTGGATGTATTGACTTCCTCCTTCCTGCCTTGAATATCGTTTTCTTGAGTGTTTAATGTGTTGAATGAATACTAGGTCCTGGGTAATGGCGTAAGAAGGAACACCCGAGGGACCGCCCTTCGAAATTTAGATTCCTACTTCGTACGAAGGTAGCGTGGCTGCATTTAAATTTCGTTTGCAATGTGGCTCTTTGTAATGACATTTTGTGGATCGTTCGAACATTTTATGCAAGTTTTCATAGCCTTTCAGGGTAGTTTTAGAACACATAAGTTAGTTAACGAATTGTTTTACAGATTCGACTTTATATGCGGACATGGGAGATATAAGAGGACTCCAATTCCAGCCATCGCCGTCTAGATGCCGTTCCGTTGTTCTCATTTTATAGCATATACTCTCGTAATACCTGCTTTGAAATATCAATGATGCAATATACCGATAAGTATGCAATATCGATACTCTAAATGTTGTTTAATAATGTAATATATCATGTAGTAAAATATTGTCGCTGGAATAGCCCTAATTATCATTTTGAATGACACATTTAGAGATGGTGCATCATTCTTGGACGCCAATTATTTAATTTCTACGAAGATGGCCTTCGTCTAATGATGGTCGTAAACTAGCAAAATCTACCAGAAACGTCAAAAGAGTATGATAGATTTTTAAAAATGAATCCCCGATATTATGAGATGAACAATCGTATTTGCAGGGTCAATATCTGGCCAAACACGATTTTTCGAAATTCAATGCCGCCATCCCTCGGGAGACATGTCACCGGTGTGAAGATTAAATTGGAGGGGATCATTTGAATAACCTCGGTGTTCGTATTCATTTAAATTACGGCGTAAATTGAAATTCGTTTTTTCTTTTGTTATGTAAAGCAAAAGGGGAAGTTATTTGAATGCTAAGGGTCATGGTCGCATAAGAGAATAATAATATTGCAATATTTGCAAATGGAGTAAGTTTCTGAGCATTGCTTTTAAATTGTAAGAACAAACGGTGGTTTGCTAAAAGTAGGGTTTTACATGCAAATTTTGGGTTATTAACTGTTAATTCTTTTGTTAACTTAGGCGATCGATTAATTCGTTGTTGTACTGACAAAGTCGGAGTTATCCAAGATTTTGAAAATGAGCGTTAATTCTTGGAATTGAATTCGTTAATAGGCTCTCCTATGAGATTACGTATACATGAAACCAGCAATGAAAGTGGTCTGTAAGCTCATTTGCCCTCCAAAAACCCTCTATAATCTCAACAATTATTGTGACAGCCGTAATTTCAAATTCTTTCTGACTCTTTTCTTACTTGAAATTGTGGAGTAATTGTATTTCGTTTAAGCTTGGTGAAATAGGGCACTGTCCTAGTTATTCATTGAAATTTAATATTTCAACCCGGTTCCCGTGTTTACATGAAAAATATATTGTTGCTCTAGGGAGGTGGTAAGTTGGAAGTGACGGGCATTTTATAAAGCAATTAAATTTCTCTATAAAAGCCACTTGTGTAAATCAAATTAGTGTAATTAATTCAAGGGAGTGGTGCAAGCTTAATGAGAATCACTTTAAGAACCTCATTTCCGTTGGGGAAATTTTTGTCTGTGGCTGTACATCTCATATCGTATGCTTCGCCTTTAAACGGATTTAAAGTTTTCGTTCTCATCTTTGGCTACTACCCAATCAGGCAACCTTGATGCCATATGCTTTTCTTTAGAAGGACAGTGCAGCCCAAGTCCTTAAAGCCAGTGTAATCATTGTCCTACCTGAACCATGTGCACTCAATTATAAGGGGACGTGACTGCAATCAGTTTCAGTTATCAGCTTCCTTTGCAATCATGACACTAAGAAGCTGTTGTGGTCAATCTTGTACCCCACGCGAGGTCAAGTGTTCTTAATGCGCCGATAATTCGATTGTACGGTTGATTGGGCAGCTGTTTAGTTTCTATATTTAGGTTTGAATGGCACTATTTTATTTCATGAGAGTTTCGTAGCTGTTCATTATTTCTTGTTGTTTTTGGTTAACATAGTTCCTCATCAGTAAAAACCGCTTTAAAGTAAGGGTATAATCGTAGTAATTTGGTTTTCCATTTGTTGCTATCAGTTAAAACTGCTTCTAATTCGTTAAATGACACCTTTTGGTTCCATCCATTGCGGTATTTACGAATGAGAATGTATTGATTTCTATTAGTTTTGAGCATTTCTGTGACATGCTTCCTCACTTTCGAACTTTTGCTTTAATGATGCCCCTTCGGAGGATTTCTACCGTTATAATGGTTATCGTCATCATTGGTCATCAATCATGGGATTGGCTAAACGCAGCACTCGGCTCGATTGCATCGGAAGATTTCTTAATGGTTACATATTTCTTCACTCTTGCCATCTTTCACTCTTGCCGTCTGTTTATGTACCTCATCTGGTCTATTCTTCTGCAGTTCTCCTAATTCCTTTCCCTCTCCTCCGCTGTCATCAGGCCATCGTCTCTCTCAATGTGAACTAATACAAGTTAATCCTGTCTTTTTGTCTGATTGCTCATTTGAATCCTCTTATTTGCGCTTCGTAGAGCCTCTTCGCCAATCATTTGAGCTCTTCATTTGAGCGTATGCATTTGTCAGTAGGAATACATTTCCACACATACACATGTACAATTCGCGCCGTCCCCTTGCCGTGCCAAAATATGAACATTATCTGTTATTTTTTTAATTTTCAGCCTTTCACAAATTTATTCCACCCTGTGCCATCCTTGAATTCTTCTCTCGCCTCCTTCATATTTATATATTATATCATACAGCTCTTAGGCTCCTGAAACTTCTTACTCGCAATCCTCATCTTGAGAGCCTCTTCGAACGTCTTCACCTATAACGTTCTCAGTACCTCGTCCCTTCCTCTCAAACCATTTACCCGTCTCTCATTTATCTGCTTGGTGATTCGAGTCTCGTTCTCTCAATGTGGCCACACCAGCAAAGCACAGTATTTCCTACCTGTCCATTACCGGTGCGTCCAATCACTTCACATTCTTTCCTGACCCACACATTCCTTACCTTATTTCTCCTGTTTTTACCGCAAACGCTCCTCACAGTAACCCTACTCCCACCTAATTTATTCTCTCTCTATATTATTATTATTAGGTAATCTACCGGTTGAGGTAGGTTTATTGGATGTACTCGGCTACTAAATTTTGTGATTCCTAATAAAATACAAAATCCAGTATCCTACTCTACATTAGGTCTCTCTTCATCTCTCTCTATGCACACACACACAAACACACACACATACATACATACACACACACATATATATATATATATATATATATATATATATATATATATATATTTATTTATTTATGTATTTGCTAATCCTGATATTTTTCGGTTCCATGCAAATATATGTTTTGAAGGAATACCATTTAATTCGCAGTTATTTTTGTTGACTCAGAATGACATGTTTTTATATAGTACGCCTCATGCTGTTTATGAAATGCATTTCATACGGCAATACCAGGAGCGGGCGATACTCAATCTCACACACGGAAGCCCATGTAATGATATGTTTATACTAACGGAATTCATGAAATAATAAGAATTAAGAGACAGTTGAAATCAGCTTGATGGTTTGGGTTATTTATTTCACCGCCACATGTACTTGATATTACCTGTGTGTTCAGACTTTCCCAGCATTAAGTAGTACAGTGAGGCAGCGTAAGGATTGTCTACATCATGCTAGTCAGGAGATTAAAGAAAATATCATAAGGCAATAAATCCTTGCTACTTGGATCAGAAAGTTATTGAGTTAATCTTTATAGCATTAAAAAAATGAGAGTAACTTTTGCATTTCGGATATATTATTAAAAACTAGTATCCTCGGAAACCGAGATTGAAATTTTTGCATTATTATTAAGAATCCCCGGAACTACCTTTTCTATTCCTTTCTATTAACATTTCATTTCTTTTTAGTCATCGTTCCGGTTCGGGGACCATGTCAAAACTTTTTGCCGATTTCTTTTCTATCTTCTGCAAGGCTAACCTCGTTTTGGTCATATTTTATGTGTGCTTTGGTTTCTTTTGAGTGGTATGCGGCTTTTTTTCTGCAGGCCTCTGATATAAGGATCAGGTGCAATAGGGTGGAAATTGTGTTATCAGGTCCCGCGGATGAGTGCCCCCAATTTCGTAAAGGTTATCGAAATGAAATTGCATGCTAGGTGTATGTGACGTCTTTCCAAAGAGTTCATAATTCAAAGGATGTCTTCCGTTCTGGATTTCATTTTTCCTTGATTTTTTCCTCATTCGCTGCGTTTATTTGTAACTTCTTGATAACAAGGAGGTTGGAAGGGATGTGTCAGAATAGATAAAGAAACCATAAAAATCATCTTCCCTTAGTTTTCTCGGTTGTTAAGAACTCCTGAGGGTGTGCTGCGCTGCACGTAGTATGATGAATTACGTAATTAATGTCGTCCTGTATCACGAATCCAGTTCTTCTGCAGGAAACTTCCCGTACGTTGTTGAGTTGACTTTTTCATTTGAGTCCAATTAAATTTTATTTATAAGCAAATGATGCTGTACATGGTTTGTAATACATGGGCCGTTCAATTAACCATTAGGAAAAAATAGTAAAACATTATTTTGGGTAGATTTTTTTGTTTTTTCGACGTCACCACCGCTAGCGGTGAGCTTTTAGCGCTTTACTTTTCCCAGCGTTTCTCGAAAGTTGATAAGCCGTCCAAAAAGTTGGATTTCAGAAATTCCTTTAAAATAGGCCTTTGTGGTGGCGATAACTTATTCATTTGACTTGAATCGTTTTGTGCCGAGCCATTTTTTCAAGTTTGGAAATAAAAAAATATGGTGATTGCGATGGATGATGTAATATTTCAAATTTTAATTCCACAATTTTTGTAATCGAAACTGCGTAGGTGTGCACCGGTGCATGTCTTGATGGGAGAAAATCTTTTCTTAGTGACATAAAAACTCGATTTTTCTCGAACTCTTCGTTGAGCAGGTGCATTAACCTCGCAGGGTGTTGTTAATTTAGTGTCAGTCTTTTTTGCAAGTGATTTAAGTTCATGATTCCCCGTGCATCCCAAAAAATCGTGGCCATTACCTAGTCGGCAGACTTCACCGTCTTTGCTTTCTTCGCAGCCGGGTTGCCTTTAGAAACCCACTGTTTGGACTGTTCCTTGGTCTCTAGAGTGTAGTAGTGTATCGTCCGCGGTTTGGTATCGACGCAGAAACTCGTCAGAATTGCGATGGAAAAGCATTATTCCAGCCTCCGAATTGACCGCACAATTGCGTTTATTCTGCACTGAGAGCAAGTGGCACCCGTTTTTGCCGATATTTTTTCACACCCAATTATTCGTGCGAAATTGAAAACACCGTACCCGTAATATTGGCCGAGACCTCAACTATTTCGCGAACTTTGATTCGGCGATCACTCAAAGCATATCATGGATTTGGTCGATCATGTTGGAAGAATTACCTTCCACTGGACGTTCCGAACGATGTTAATCATTTGTGAATGTACGGCCCTGATTAAACTCATTTCCGTTTAAACTATTTCACAGTTGGCAGTAGCCCCCCCACCACACACACACACACACACACACACACACACACACACACACACACACACACACACACACACACACACACACACACACACACACACACACACACACGCAGATTGTGGATATACCTCTGTAAAGGAAGATTTTAGATGCTAAAATTGATGGGGGAACAAAAAACCCTGAATGCTGAATTACGTGCAGTGACAAATGGATCCTTGAAGATTGATATGCACCTACTCGTATGTTGTGTTCATTTGGTCCGTTATCATTTTCTTATTTTTGTGAACATTTTTGTGACATCTTACTACATAATGAAGAGACTTGCAAAAGTTTTCGCAAGTATCTCTGTAAATATTTGATTTCTATTGAACCGATTTAAGTTTTCGCAAGTATCTCTGTAAATATTTGATTTCTATTGAACCGATTTAGATTAATCTGCAAGAAAATTCAACGTAAGCACCCTGATTAATGTACTTAACGCAATTTCATAAATTCATGAACTATACGAGAACACTTTTGAATTTTTGAATAAGAATATCAACTCATTTAAAGCATAATTTAATTTAATTCATGGTTTTTGTCTTCCATATGCATGCCACGAAAAGCGTTGAGATTGAATATATATCTGCGTTACCTATGTAATGTCATTTTCCATTAAATTTCTTTTCTGCAGCTGATCAGTGTATTTCAACTGTTACGCCGCCATTTCTGAACTTGCACAGTGTGTGGTCGTGACATCATTTCCTAATACCGGGGTTTGTTGAGGAAGCGTTAGCATATGAACGCTACGAGAAAATAAACACAGGCTTGAACGAACTTCAAAGTAAAAACCCGCTTGTTTACGAAAATCTGGATATGCATAGCCATATGCCGATCGCTTTTCACGAATAAATGAATAAAAAAGAGAGCGTCTTGTTTCTGCTCGCAAGGGAAAAATTCCAGGGGAAAACTGAAGGTCACACATTGTCCATTGCAATGGTTTTCCAGGAAATAATACATTCAGGGAAGTCGAAACTTAAGCTAAGCGAGTACGATTCCCGGAATCCCTTCCAGGCAACCTATTTGAGTTCAGATTTTCCTGTTTGGATGGAGAGGATGCCGTGACTTTCCCACTCTCTCAGGGAGACCTTATCTCCCTAAGGGTTATCTATATATTTACTAGATATACCTGTATGTTAGCTTCGTCGAAATTCCATTCGGCCGTGGAACGTTTTTTTCACCAGTGGATCTGGTGCTAATTTAGGCAGAAATATCTTTCACAAACTAGCACTATTTCTACATTAATTTAGTCGCAATGCGATAAACGTAATTCCTCTCTGAAAATGAAATCGGCGGCAATAAACTAGGCACAGATAGTTACACGTGATGAGTTTTTTCCTTGGCGGAAAACCATTCACATTCGCATAGTGGCATATTTTTATGCAAAGCCACGATATTCTCGCTGCTGGGGCATTTAATCGTCGGAAAATTGTATGCATTTATTTAAACTACAAGTTGGCTGGGTAATGACAGATTTTCCTACCCATACTGAATTTGCTCGATATCATTCATAGTGAAGTGGCTGTACCTTCTGGTACTATTCAGACGACAATGGAAAAGACGCGGGCGTCTAGTAAGGTTATTCGAGCGTGATTACGTGAAGCTTTAAGGGTATTCTCTATTAATTGGTCTTATGCGTATCAAATGAAATAGAATATGTGATTTCTATTAGTTAGGTTGTCATGTTAATAATCGTTCAGATTAACGGTATTACTTACATTGCTCTGAATGGCTTTACAGAATGCAATCATTTGGGTGAAACTTGATCACGAAGTTTTATTAGTTTGAAAATAAATTAATTTACTTTGCATGTAGAAGATCAAGCACAAAGTTTTATTTTAGGTTGCAATTCATTTGGCTTTACAATAAAAATTACTACAAAATGGTGCTCAAGCAGTAGATTATCAAAAGATTGCCTTTGCCCAACTCAAATTAATACATCTAGACTAACTAACGTATTTGAATCGACGACCTTTTTCCTGGAATGACGAAAAATCATATTAGTTTTTAAATTACCAGTAAATCTATCTCATGGGGTGGAAAGGCATCGAATGGCAACCAAGTGCGTAAAACATCTTTGTTAAAATGTTCTAAAAAGCCATGCTTAACATTTGTTCACATAAAAATGCTAACACAACGTATGCTATGAATAAACCTGTTAAATATTAGTTTTCAAATGGGATATTCCTTCAAAAATTGAATTTTAAAATTAACTGAAATTAACTATCGGCCTTTAGATACACGCATTCTTAATAATGAATATTAATGAGGAGAATAACGTGGGAAGAGCTCTTATTAAAATGTCAAATGGGCGAAACTCTCTTCAAAGGTAATTAGGCGAAGTTTTGATAATATCCGCTGTTATTCGGCTTGAAGGAAGAGCTCTTCCTTAGCACACAATTGAGTTCACAAAAGAAAATGAAGGCACATACTAGACTCCTCTGGTCTCGTACCTAAAAGATCCTTTCTCCTTTTATAAATTTATCATTTTGTAATCCCTCAAGTCGTTTTTTTGTTGCACTGAAAGGTTAACAGAGCAACTACCATATAGTATTGCTGTTATGCTCACTGCGTTTAATTTTTAAAGATGCAGCCAAATTTCTAAAAGTACGTAGGTTTTTTTGGTGGAAGCGAACACATTTAGAATAAATTTACGTGTTGATGTGCTTGCAATAAAAGCTGAAAACTTAAAAATTATAGTTAACATGAACCGTTGTTTTCATGCTAATTTTGTCAAAATTGCGCAGTAAACATAATGTAGTTGTGAAGGATTTCAGGTTGTGTGAAGGATGTCAGGTGTACTGCAACCTGACCCGGTGGGAAACCCGAGAGAACTTCTTGAATTAAGTTGTTGATTTTAGGCCGTTGCTGAATTTTTTAGAAGTGGAAGGTTTTAGTTACTTTACCTTTGCCAACGTTTGTATGTACGAGGGTCATCCGGAAAGTAGTACCCGTTCGTGAAATAAAGACACAAAAGTAAATATTAACAAACATAAAAAATTTTATTTGAAAGAGGATACTTTAAACTACTTCTCAACATAATCTCCAAGCAAATTAAGGCATTTGTCATAACGTGTGACAAGTTTCTGTATTCCTGCTGCATAGTCCTTCGCCGCCAGCTCATTGAGATACGCGAGGGACCCATCTTGCACAAATTTTTGCATAATGCAGATGGTGTTTAACAATTTCATGAACAATTGTTCGAGAAACATTGGGAAAATGCTCACAGATGTCATCAATTGTGACGCGCCGATCGTTCCTCACGAATTCGTCAACTGAGCTCACCAGTTGGTCTGTAATGACAGACGGTCTCCCCGAACGCTCATCGTCGTGTGTGTTCCCCCTCCCCATGTTGAAGTTGCGACACTACCGCCGAACAGACGACTCGTCCATTACATTGTCTCCATACACCTCCTTTAATTGGCGATGAATATCACATGGGCGAACGTTTCTTGCATTGAGGAATTTAATCACTGCCCTCACTTCACAACTGGCGGCGTTCTCAATTTTTTTAAACATTGTAAACAATCACAGAAACAACACAGGCAATGCTAGCGTCACGCAACTTGGCTCAGAGAAGGCAGACAAGCCACTGAAGCTATCTGACCTCGTCCAGCGGCTACTCGCGTCGTCAGCACTTCATGCGGCACGAACGGGTACTACTTTCCGGATGACCCTCGTATGTGCAGATTAAACTAAGGCAATGATGGTTTTTTGCTAAATATAGCGTTGATAAACCATGTTACGATGGACATTACTCAATTAACCTTAGCAGAAACATCATACGTGAGGTATACGAGGAAAAGAGCGTAGGCATTAAATTGCAAAGACTGATTAAGCAGCCGTAATCACAAAATTTCACGACCGCTGTTGGTGTCAACGCAGTTCTAAGTAAAGGTTTCAGCATCACCAATTTTGTACGTACTTTGCTAGTACCTCAGGTGTCCGGAGTTTATGAAGGCGTTTTCATGCGTAACAACCACCGAATCCAAAGGGATCGTGTTCAGTGCTTAGCTAATATATTAGTGATCACAAGGTCGCAGTTATTAAAATGGTAGTCGTTTCCTCGGTATTCAACGAGGCAGCTGTTTTCAGTGTCTATAGCATTACAAGTGTTATAATCCGCTCGTTAAAATTCATGGGGCGTAAGTGACTCAGTGTTATATGACATTTGCATACAGATGTTTCAAATATTCTGTCCATCCCAATTCTTAATGCGTATGCAGTTAATCGTTCTTCGACGTACATTTTCGCAACAGCGTACGTTATTTAGTTATTCAGATTACTTATCATCAAGATTCTTTCTCAGAATTATAGTATATGTCTACAAAGGGCGAGATTTAGAATCTACTAATCAACCATGTCAGCAGCAACACTTAAAATAAATTTAAAACATAGTTCAGGGAGTTAATAATACTAATTCAAACCTTTAAATTAGTCACAAATGATGGGCCGAAATGCCACACAAAATTTCAAACATAGTTTTCGTGATACCCATAGAAAAATAGTTACATGTGACCCACTGGACAAATAACTGCAAATACGATACCTTTTATTTTTCGTTGCCGATGAAAAGCCGACAGAAATTGGTTGTATTGGTGAAGCTTAGTTAAGTATATGCAGGAGATCGTCGCATGAAATATCGTGTTCCTATTAAGAATTATGAATTGCACTCTGGTGTCAATTTTTACATGAGAGCACTGCTTTAATCATTCAAATGTAAACGTCAATGGAACATTTTGACATTCATTAAAAACAACTACTTTTCATGGTCCAGTCTTTTCACGACCATTAAATAAATAATTTTTTCTTTCACTGGAAGACTATAAAATGTGCCATCGATGAGAAGGTATGTTCTCCTACCCTGCCATCATTTTGTTCGTAACATATTGTTTATAATTTTTTAAAGTGATATTATTGAAAAACTATGCATCCATCGAAAAGTTTTATCCGAGGTTACAATTATTCTGAAATTCGCTAATAGAAGACAAATATTTAAATATAAATTTCAAAGAAACTGCGGGAGATGCCGCAACAGTAACTTTTAACGGAGTCATCCGCTAATGTGCATTTCAATGCAACAATTTCAGAGTGTAAAAATCATTCGCCTTGACTGGGATTGTTGACTACTCTGAAATTGTTGCATTTAAATATAAATTGCATAAATTGCTCAGTTACTACTTTCAATCCCGTCCCATGTTTTCAGTACAATTTCTGTTACTTTAAATGAATTCATTTGGCTTTGAATTCTATCCTGTATGAGAAAACGGCTTTTCTTCAAAATATGCATTATTTCTAAAATAGTTATGTATTCCTTCATTATTTTTTTGATTGTGCTATGGAAGGTTGACTTACTATATTGTCCATAAAAAACATTCTCCAAAGCAATCCTCCAAAAATTTAGTAAACTACTGGGAATTATTTTCTATGAAAAATGAAGATTTTTAAGCCTTGCATACCTGAAGCAACCGATGAATGGCTGGAAATAAATTAAGCTGTAGTGCAGAATTTCCTTAAAGCCAATGTTCGCCAATTAACAAAATTCTGTTAATTCAGTCCTTGCTGTGCAACAAGCAGAGTGGTTATATACTTTGTATTATATACTTTATAGAATAGATTCTATGTCAGAGGTCTATATCAAAGGGAAGATTATTACTTTCTTAATAGACACTGTAATTCATTATGAATGGGAAATTATGGCATTTTTGAAGATATATAAGGCAATCCATAACTTTTGGCGTTGCAGGAAAGTCTAGTTAAAGCTCTCTAAAAAATGCTCTTTTCTTCATCGTATTATATGAATGTCACCATCAGTATGCGTTCAAAAATCTTGTATTATTACGCTTACGTATTATTGTAAACCATTTACATGTCCGGATTATTTTAAACCGTTCATTGAACATTTTCAGGTACTTATAATTAATGTAATTGTAGTTTAATGGATGCGAGCATTCACTCTTCAGTGTTGATGTTCTTAGTGAGTTTACTTAATGTACATACCTTCAGTATGATTCCAGCTCGTAAAAATATATGTTAGACATTCTTTTCCATTTTTCGGAGAATTCAGGACAGGAATCGAAATCACTGCCCGACGTCCCTAAAAGATCTCCCGTCCGGGAAAAACGGACGTATTAACCCAATGTGCATAGAACCTCCATCGTCGCATGATTGATGCGGCGGAAGCTGGTCGCTGATTGGCCTGGGGCATTGGCCCCCAACAAGCTTAATATAATCACTGACCTTTACGCACGAAGTCTCCGTGCGACTTTCCCCGAGAAGTTAAATTTCCGGTCTTCCCGAATCCGGTAGGCCTTTCAGGTCCGCCCATACTCACTTCTTCGCTCTCTCTCTTTCGTCGTATTGCAATAATACATCAGAAGGTAGTCCTGCTCGTCTGTAAGTTAAAGGTAAATGGTAAAGTGTCTAAAAATCAGAGGAATTTCGAGCCATGCTGCCGTTAACATACCTAATTGCTTCTCAGCTTGCATGCGTTGCCTTTAATGTTATTTCACAGGTAGGCCGTGGTTTGACTCCCTCAGAATTATTTAAGCGGAATGTTGGATTGAGACTAGAAAAAAAACTCATTGGCAAGTTGTGCTTCTCATTGTTAGATGCATATTGCCAGTCCATTTGTAAACGTTCTTTGAGATATGAATGTGTACTTTTTCACATTTCAAAATCGGCAAAATCCTAAGAAAAAATTTCTCTCTCTGTAGCATCCCAGGATAGTGTACCTTATTATCCTTTTAAAGTCCGAAAGCAGTAGTGAAATTAAAACTAAATATCATGGAAAAACAACGGAGACTTTTGTAAAATTTAAATGCATCCCTTTCAAGTTGTTACGCCGTTAACTGCGAATTTTAGTGGATTTATTTATGCGGCTGATAACATCATCATTTTTTATTAATTTTAATCAGACTCTTTCAAGACGATCGTTCTAAATTACGCAGTGCGTTTTGAATACATGCCAAATCGCATTCGTTCTCGGATCTTCAGTCAAACTTAATTATGAAATTTGAATCAAAGCCGGAAATTTTTCAGTGCAAATGCTTCAAGAATACCAGTCCTAATTTGCGAATGAATACTCGAATTATGAGTCCTGATAATTTATAACGTGAAAACAATTAATATTGTTTGGCAACGTAAAATCTTTCTTTCTTCGGATTAAAGTATTGCCTTTTTTCCGACACTGTTCTATTTAGAACGAGGTATTTTGGGTATTCCACGTAGAGGTTCTCTGCCGTCGGAATTTCTCGGGAAGACTAAATGGTTCATCTTCGAAACTTTTAATGATATTGTTTTCCGTAATCGAGGTCTTATTAAATAAATTTGTTTCATTTTAACTTCGGTGATCATCAAAATGTGATTTTCAATTTTGCTGAGTGTCATGAATGCGCCGTTTATTTCACCATTGACTTTTTCAATGTTCTCCTTCGTGAGAGATGCCATATGGAAAACATATTCGTTGCAAACTGTATTTGAAGAGTTCTTCAGCCATGGAATTTTGGTCACCTAGTCTCTTCTAGCACCTAAAATATTGTGACGTGAGCTAGTGGAAATGGAAGAGCACGTTAGAGCGTTAGGGAAATATAATTAGATATTGCTTATATTATTACCATGCGATTGATTTTGTGATGCGTAAGGTTGCCAGTTCTTGTGAATCAGATGTATTTAATGCAGACGATGAATGTGTTAGGCAAAAGGCCTTATTTCTTCTCATAAGGATGCTTAATAATTATATTTATTTGTTCACATAAAAACACTAACACACCTTCGTGTGTGTGTGCGTGTATGTACATATATATATGTATATGTTTATATATATATATATGTATATGTATATATATGTATATGTTTATATATATATATGTATATGTATATATATACTACCTTGATCAAAAAGTTCCCGGAATAACCACCGTGTGGCGCTCCCATCGTTCCGATTTGAGTTCTGTTTTTTTTGTTAAATTGGTACATCTGTTGTTGATATTCCCTTTAAATCTTAGTGTCATAACTTGACATTTGCAAAAGTTACGTAGCCAAGAGTACATCTATCTCTGTGTGTGTTGGCGATTTTTTACAATTGCAGAAATGGATTTAAATTTGCAACAACGAACTTGTATTAAATTTTGCGTAAAAAACGGATTTAGTGGCGCACGGACGTTGGAAATGTTGGAAAAGTGTTTCGGCAACGATTCTCTAAAAAAAACGGTCGTTTACCAGTGGCACGAGCGGTTCAGAAGTGGTCGTGAGTCAATCGAAGATGATGAACGCAGTGGCAGACCATCGACATCGAAAGTCGGTGAAAAAATTGATAAAGTAAAAGAAATGTTGGTCAATAACCGCAAATTAACCATCAGAGAAATAGCGGAGGACTTGAACATTGCCTATGGATCCGCCCAAGACATTGTGGTTAATGATTTGGGTTTCCGTCGTGTAGCAGCAAAGTTGGTGCCAAAAGACATCAATTTCATGCAAAAAAGAGACCGTGTTGACGTCGCAAAAGACATGATTTGCGAGGCTGAATCCGATCCCACATTCATCAAAAGGATCATTACTGGAGACGAGACGTGGGTTTATGAGTACGACACGCAATCCAGACATCAGGCAAGTGAATGGCGTTCACCAAATGAGCCGAGAACAAAAAAACCACGTCGTTTTCAGTCAAAAAAGAAGGCAATGCTGACGGTTTTCATGGATTACAACGGTGTAGTGCATCATGAATTTTTGCCAGAAGGCCAGACAGTAAACAAAGAGTATTATTTGGGCGTTATGAGACGTTTGCGTGAAGCAATTCGCCGAAAGAGACCAGAAATGTGGGCAGAAAACTCGTGGATTTTGCACTATGATAACGCACCGTCGCACAGTGCTATCATTATTCGTAATTTTTTGACGAAAAATGCAACAAATACCATCCAACAGCCACCGAATTCACCTGATTTGGCTCCCTGTGACTTCTTTCTGTTCAATCGAGTTAAAAAAACCATTACGGGGAACGCATTTTAGCAGCCGAGAGGAAGTAATGGAAAAATCGCAGGAAGCACTCACTGATGGACATACCGAAAACCGAATATAAAAAATGTTTCGAGGATTGGATCAAGCGCTGGCATAAGTGTGTTGCAGTCGATGGGGATTACTTTGAAGGGGACAATATAGATTTAGATGAATAAAACTTGTATTTTTAATTTTCTGAATAAATTCCGGGAAATTTTTGATCAAGGTAGTATGTATATGTTTATATATATATGTATATGTATATATATGTATATGTATATATATGTATATATATATGTATATGTATATATATATGTATATGTATATGTGTATATGTATATGTGTATATGTATATGTGTATATGTATATATGTATGTGTATATGTATATATGTATATGTATATATATATATGTATATATATATGTATATGTATATATATATGTATATATATATGTATATGTATATATATATATATGTATATATATGTATATGTATATATATATGTATATATATATATGTATATGTATATATATATATATTTATATTTTTTCAAACGGATGCATAGATATGGGAAAACGATATGGAAACATGTACAAGGGTCGGACGTAACTGTAATGTATAAATATTTTTCACTGAATGGGAAAATTAGACTGATAATCAAAGTCCAGTCCCGATGTCCTTGGACCCTCTTAAAAAGTGGATAGGTCCGGAAAAAAACGGGCCTTTGGTAACCCCGTGTGGGTGAGTTAATCATGGTCATTTCTCATTCACATCACTAAATGTTAATGGTTCCCTAAGACCGGATCGGACCGGCGCACCCTTCTCAAGTCGCAACTTGTGCAGTTGCCACTCTTTCAGACAAACAAACCAACTTCTGCAATAGTTCCAGGAGCTACATCGAGGAGCTTTCATACGAAATGGAAGGCGGTTGAAATACCTGTCATAGTGGACAAACACTCCGGAATTACTATCAGGATTCGAGTACACTCATTCACTCGAGGTTCCATTTGGACGCCTTTCAAACCTTCATCATGCTTCTTCAAAACCCCTGCCTGCTCATGTTTCTTTTAGACCGGCATCTGGCCGGACACATGCCAAGGAAAGAGAGGAGAGCAATCCGGCCAACTGGAAAAGGTGGCGTTGGAGGCAATCATTTCTTACTGTCAGGTCAACTTACTCCCGAGTAAGAAGATCACTCCTGTAATTCCCCTGATTCTCGCGAGTTAACATATCGTCATTTTATTTCGCTACTATCGTCGGGAACGGGGTTGGCATGTAATAAGGGAGGCGATTATAAGGTGCCACATAGCGCAGGCGTTCTTCATTTATTCCTTTTATTTGACCTCTTAAAATTAACAGAACCCCCAAAATAAAAAAAATTAACACAGGATTTGCGTAACTCCATAAACAACGCCTTTGACTCACCCTCTCCAACTTCCCGCTTTCTGTATCACGTACAACGCGGCATGTTATCATAGCTTTCTACTTTAAAAGGTAGTTCATCGTCGAACATGTGGCAAGATGGTTCTGTAGATAACCGAATATTTGTGCGGTTATAAATTGCATATTATGTTAAGACTTCGCCGCTTACAATTATAAAGCTAAATTTTCATTGTCTGATACCGCCTAGTTTTACATAATGAACAAATTATAATATAATTCTAGATTTTATTTTATAAATAATTTATCAAGAAATAATCAAATACTTCAAGGTCTATCTACGTTATCATACGTACCCGGCCAACGTTTTATCGTCCATTACTACTGATACAGATTCGTAAAATACGACCAGACCTTTCGATTAATTTCTCCTACAATGACATATTTATGTTGAATTAAGGAGGAGTACGCGATCACATGAGATTGTCAATGAATTATTATAGGCTGAAAACCAATAGTGTCAGTAGCATCGCACGTTTTATCGAGCAAACTGTGAATGACAGTTCTGTAATTTACTTAATGTATGAGTCACTAACTTCATTGCGCAGCGAAATTTGTGAACATTAATCTCGAGAACCGCAATTATTTAACCATTTTACTATACAACTATTAGTGTAAACCAAAAAGATCTCCAAATATTGTAATAAATCTTGTAACAACTCAGGACAAAGAGGAATAAAAATGCATCTAAGATTTTGTTAGAGTAAGAGTTATGTACATGATATGTTATGGGTCATATCCAAATTAAATAATCAGATTTTTCCATGATACAATTTTCTTTACTTGAATAATACAGATATGATGTAGGACATATTACTTAAAATTAAAATTTGTGAATAGCTCTTTTAATTTGGATAATTAAACAAATTATAATTATAAAGATATTGGATACTATATTTCGGAAAGTGAGTAGTTATTGATAAATTGGTTGAATGATTCATATCAATTCTAATGTATCAAATATTTATTTATTGAGAATTACATATTTCCTCGCAGGAAAAGTGTCACCTCTTTTAAATAGAATTGAATGGTACCTCAAGTTTAATGGTAGTTCTTTGTATGACCTAATGCCAATTTTTCGTTAACCCAGCTAGATTCCTGCTTGCAGCTCTCACTGAATTGTAATTTAAAATTTTCTTACCCCTTGTGTTGTGGGTGTACGGGTAATGTATTACTTCTTTGTGTGAATATTTACAATTTGGATAAACTATGTACGAATGACAGTGGGGTGACACCTATCCGAATATTGTTTGGGAAGGTCCAGCATAAGAGTATTGTACCATAAGTCTAACAGAATGTTTTCATTTCCTTTTTAAATATCCTGATGGCGTGTAGTAAAGATTCCAAAGATAATGGTGAAAGACGTGGGAAAAAGATCAGGCACACATTTAAATCAAATGAGTTTTGAAGTTGCGAAGGAATTAACGTGTAACAATTAGTTTTCTTGATATTGTGATTGGCATTGTAATGTTTCTTGTAATTGTAATGTTTCTTGGCATTGTAATGTTTCATCACCGATTCACAATTGGATAAATAACTAGGAATTTGATGTTGGAGACTTGCTTGGAGATTTATTATCGCATATGATCAGGATACTTTTGATTCATTTTCCAAAGGTGGTAGCATGTTGTTAATATGTTTTTGTGCAAGCAAGAAGTTTCTTTCCTCGTAGTAGGAGTAGGAATTCCTCGTAGTAAGTAGGAATGTATCAAGAAATTCCCACATTTGTGTTTGCTGTTATAATAAACATAATAGGTGCATAGCTGTTATAAAGAAATAAATACAGTTAAAAATGCATTGATCAAGTGTTTTCCAAGGGAAAGTTGCCAAGCATATCCATGAGTCTTAATCGGGAATAAAAACATTCAAGAGGTTGAGTTTAAAGACAAAATGAATAGGAATAAGACTAGAATTAGAATAAAGTATGTGCTTTGACGTCATAAGTTTCATCATTCAAATAAAATTAAAACCATTGTTAAGCTATGCAGACCATTATTACTTTGCTAAGTCTTACAGTAGGAACATCGTCTGAAAGAAAAGAAGAAAGTCTGAAAGAATTTCAATCAAATATCTGTACTCTAAAGATTCCACGTATCAGTTTTTTGCCCGCGTTATAAGGAAATAAAAGAATGGTTCATTTATCTTCCACTGCTTTTTTCATCCAAAAAGGCAAGGCAAGATAGATCGTTTACTACAATCAGTAACTTTATGTAACCATAATCCACGCAAAGATAAAGCATGAATCATTGAACAAATTTTGAACTTAAAAGAGAAAGATTTTTTAAAATGCTTACCATACAACACCAGGTAAAAATACTTATTCAAAATATTCCGTTCACTTGTTTGTCCCCAAAAGTCTTCAATTTTCCTAGTACAGAGTCTAAAAGGAAAGTTAACTGACGCCGGAAAGTCTAAAAATGAAAATTTTAAAAGCCAGCTTTTAATACTAACAACATTTCCTATTTTATGTTCAGGACAGCAGAGTTTAGGCATAATATTGTCCATTAAAAAATAGTATAAAAAATACAAGTCGATTTACAAGGAAAAATAAGCGATCTGCATCTTATGCTGTTACCATTTAGTAGTTATGTCATCCTAATCCAGACCTTTAAAATCTTTGGCTCTACCGCAGACACTGAATAAATTCTATGCATTTAGATTTATGACTATTTGGAGGAATATTTGACGCAAAGAAGGACCAAAATAGCACAAACTAGGCAAGGTATATACATCATTTATCATAATTATGCCAAAACTAGACCCACATAAAAGAATAAAAATGCACAATTAGCACGTAAAAATAGAATAGCCCCAAGTTACGCCATTATACTATGGTACACGGGATTTTCAAGTTTTATATGCCACAGTTTAGGTGGAACAAGTAGTACGTATATAGTAGAGTAAAATTTGCAGGCAATGAAAACCGAATATTTTACATGTGTAGGCAAAGTAAATAAAATGCTAGGTGTTACAAATATGAATCTAAAGAGCTAGAAATTATAGGCGCGAGACATTTCCAAAAACCTGCAACAGGGGTAAATACGTATGTATAACATTCGGAACAAATCCGTAGAAGGTAGAAGAGATGCAATGATCAGCTTTCTTTCCTGGCTAATTCCTCTTACCTTCTCTATAATTCAATAAAATATATATATGTTGACATTACGAATGAATTGTATAATTAACTAAATTGAAGATATGAATGCATTCTAGCTTACAGGAGACTTTTTAACACGCATGGTTGTTATACATTTAATTCGTCGGCAAGGTTTGAGCCCAGAAACCTTTTTCTCCTATATACGTATATGTAAGTGTAAAGAAAAGGAAGTGTTGGAAATATGTAAATGTATTGTAAAGTAAGTGTAGAAATATTTTCGTTCGCTCTATTGCTGGGCGATCAATGTCCAAATATATCCATAATTCCGTTCTGAAAAATAATTAAAAGCCAATCCAACGTATCAGCCGAGGCGTTTTATTAGATTATTTGTACGATATCCTGTTCAGTGCTGTTTTTCATTCCTTCACAGTTCACTGTGTCGTCCGACGTCTTTCTTCATTTTCATCCCTTTATCTATAGTTGACCTTCCTCTGTCTCAATGGTTCTTTTATTGCAGTCGTCGGTAAACAATTTTCGTTTCAGGCTCTATAATTATTTTTCCATTTACTTCTTGCCTCTTATCTTTTTTAGTCCGCGCTGCAAACTAGGATTTCTTTATTTAATCGCCGAGTCTATCCATTTCATTTTCATTCTTCTCGTGTTGCGAAGAAACATTAAGTAATGCATATCTTGTTGTTGCACTGGTGAGCTTAGTTTATAATTATTCCTTCGAGGTAAACTCTGATTTCCATATTAACTCAAAATATTTTTTTTGTTTTATTGTTACATTTGAGTTTCTATTGTAAAAATTATATTCTAAGTGTATGTTGAAGGAAGATTGTATTTCTGGGCAATCTTTTTGTGATGTTTATGTCTCGAAGGTTTGAAAGAATAGAGGACATCGCAGTTTCATTAGTTGTGTAAAAGCCCCAGTAGTAGTATAGAGGAATTTTTCCATAGTCTTCTAGAGGAGTCTTATCTTGAAAAAAAATTCTCGAGGTCAAATGTCCTTCTCGGTTCTCAGGCGACGATCCGTTCATCCAGAACCCAGTGCCCAGAACCCAGTGTGTGTCCCATGAGGAATGGTATTTCATTTTTTTGAGCTGTATTGCCACCATTATAACTAATGAAGTCGGTTTGAGCATTTTGATTTAACGACTTTTCGCCCCAGTTTTGCTCTATAAAAAGACTTGAATGGTGGTTCCGTTCACTGAAAGAAGTTTCTAAATTTTGTGGACAATAAATCATTTACAATTCTTCCCAATGGCTAATTAATCGAACAATTGTCCGCGTCTGTATTGATGGCTTTTCATGGATGATGCTATTTTCACATCATACTTTCTCAGTTGTTTATTTTTACTGCTCATCAACTGAAACTTTTTAAGTGATGCCTAGTCCTGCATCCCCGTTTTAAAAGAAAAGTTCTAAAAAGTAAAGCTTCTAAATAATCTCTCCAGACGGTGACTAGATAAACTTCTGGTCGTTAAATGTGAAACCAATCCTATTTGTAAAGGAACGAAACTTTTTTATTGGTGATGTACGGGGAAATTAATGCATCGCCTAGGATTCACGTAACACGGTAAACACTCATATAGGCAACACTGATGCATTTGGTAGGAAACTACCTGTACGTATTCTTGTGTTTGCTCACGGAAAAATAAATTCCGCGCCAGAGACAAGCATAGGATTCATCACTCATGTTATAATTACTTTGTCGGGGTTTCTGGGGTCTTGTAAAGTCTGGAATTATTAGTCACCAGTACAATGGTGCGATTTTTGGGGAAGTTAATCTCGCGAATGGGACCCCACTTAACCAGATTCGGAGTAGCATTCATTCCCGCAATGTTTCGCGAGGAGGTGCCCCGAAAACCAGAGACCGAATTCATCCACGAATATACTCTTAGGCCAACAAACACCGGTGCATGTCTTCAGCCGATAAGATAAGTAAGCCAAAAGAAAAGAACAGCCTTAAGTTTAACAAAGTCTGAAATAAGGAAAATGAACGTCCGAGTAGTATTTAGAGATCAGAAAGGAGCAGAGACGAACAGCGGGTTCCGCATGCACGTATTTCGGCCATTAAACAAATAATTTAAATATAATGTTTAAATGCCCAACTTCTTTGCACAAATTAATTTTAAGGTGGAAAATTTATTAATTATGATCATTATGGAAAAGAGTTTAGGAATGTCATCATGCTTCATGCTTTCTTCATACCACAATTCTCTGTTCAGAACTATTTTGCAGTAGCTCAGAGTGAAAATAAATGCAACGTAATCTTAAATTTCCAGAGAATGCCATGTGTTGGTCACAAGATATTTTCCATAAATAACTAACTAGCGTGAATGACGCAAGTATCTCGTCAAGAGGTTCGTCTTCCTGGAACGAGAGGGAAAACCTTCGTACATGAGATGGGATTTTAGCCGTACCGCAGTGAATGTTGGCTCATTCCTGTTTTTTTTATTGATGTGTGCGTTGCCTTGAGCAGATTTTTCCGTTCCTTTCATTGTGTTTATTTACGGTAAAAAATCAAATTACTAAAACAAAAGTGACTTTGCCCTGTTTCGCCCACCCAGATTCTTCAATTAACCTATTTCAAATTCATGATAAGAGAAGGCTAGTGGATGAGTTTTTTTTGTCTTTTATCGTCTCTACGTGTTGACAGCATATTATTTTGTCGGTTAGGTTGTGATGATTGAGAACTGAACATTTCCGTTCTATTCGTCCGAATTTATAATTTTGGCCGAGCGACTTGGCAGTATTGAATTTAGATTTGTGCATATCAAAGATGTTGTCCTTTTTGATCCAACAAGGTTGTCCCTAAAAGGCTAATGCCTGAATGGATGCCAAGCGAGTGATTACCGTTTGGAAGAATTTCGCCAACTTGAGTGCAATATGCAACGCAATTTTTACGTAAAGCCTTTGGCTGCCTGCCGAGTTGTTCAATTTGAAGAAATTCACATCCTGGAAAATATTTGCATGCCTTTCCTTGGAGAAAACTTTTTCAAATTATCAACGAGCAGTAAAAAAAGCACAGTTGTTAGCTTATAAGTATTCCCTGTGTTGGAAATGATTTTACGAACAAATATGGCGGTTTATTTCGCTTTCATTCTTACATCTTACTGCATCGCTTGTACCAGGAAAATTACGTGTATAATTACCTCTCTCCGCGTGTTTACATTAAAATCAATATACTGATGTTGCCTGAAAATGTTTACTTTGGGTAAACTTCCCTCCGGGACTTCTCAAATACCACACAATGTTGCGAAGTTGACATTTTCGGTATTTTGCAATGAAATGGAATTTTTTTTATAAATGCTTATTTGAGAGTTAGTTACGCAGCAATAAAGGGGGTGACTTAAAGAAAAACTTCACTTCCTTAGCAATTATGCGTTCCTGTGCGTTTGATGGCGATTAAACTCTTACCTATACGGCCTATGCACTTAAATTATACTTATGTGCACGAATAGAAATTGCAGCACCGTCGATATTTCGAAATGAAATATGTGTTCAATAATGACATAACAAACCAGGCTTATTAGATGACGAGGTAAATAGAGTTATTGTTTCTATTTTCTCTTCCCTCGTCTCGTTTTGGAAACACTTTTGGAATTTAATAGTCGGAGAAAATATTTATGATGGTCATTGGTTATCACTCTGAGCATTTATTTGTGGCATCCCTGTAAGCTTTATAGTTACCTGGAGAACTCTTCATTCCTTCAGTATTCTTATATTGGTGTCTTACATAGCCTCTCGCAATACTTCACGGCTTTCTCTAATACCCCTTGGAATTCGACCAATAACAAAGTTTTCTTCGTTGTCTTTTCTATTGTATCTAGTTCTTCGTAGGGGTATGAATTATAGTATGTTGGTACTTGGTGAAACCGGATCGTGTTCATAGTACTTATATTTTTCACGCCTTAATTTGGATTCCTTTTTCTTTGATTCACTCGGATGATGCTCCTTAGCATCACTAGCTCCTTAGCCTACGTGACTCTTCTGCTTTTAAATTAATCATTAGTGGTTTTAAAACCATATTTGCCCCCAAGCGCATGTTGTTCGGGAAGATCGCTTTTTCTAATGCAAATGCTGTTCTTCCTTCTTATCTATCTTTCAAGTTTGTGTTTCAGTCTCCAAGATTAGGTTGATTTTTTCCTTTATATTTTCATTACTTCAGAGATAACATATTTTCCTTCATTTCTCAAATCATCGTCTGTAGTAATGTCAATTTTTGACCGCCTCGGTGTTTTCACAATAAGGATTTTTTTACTGTGAAAGCTCATAACTCAATTTCAGAACTCATCCTCGGTATTCAATGGAAGAAGGGACCATTTGGTCTCAATTTCGCCCAAATAGACGTCTATCTATCTGTTAAGCCCGAAACCAAATTTTCGGGATCTCGAGTGAATTATCTCGTTTCCCTTTCCCTTTAAAATTCTTTTTTTTTTCGGACCATTATATTTGCCTCACATGCAAATTAAAGTGATAGCAATTTATTAACGTATACTGAAAATAAGTATTTTTCGGGAACGTTCTGCGATCTGTGGAATTTTGTGATCCATATTTCCCTTCACACGAAGCAACCCAAGCATTCATTGGTGGCATATCGCATTTCGCGGGTGATAGCACCAAGAAGACTGGGAAAATATCCTTTGTCCAGCCGCATATTGATCCGATTCCGGGAAATTATGATTTATAACAAGCAGCCCAATGGAATGGGTAGGAATCCAAGCTAAATTTAGGTTGGCCATGGACGTATTTATCGTATAAATGGGCAAACTCAATTCACAGCGCTGTCACATGCAATTTATCTGATCGTCATTTTCTGATCAACCAGTTTCAAATCCTTAATATCATTTTATTTATGATTCTCATTTTTTAATGAATGTATTCAGAAGACAGCGGTATCGCGGGCGGGTCGGAGGCCACTCGCGTCGGCTTTTATTAGTAGTGATTTGCTGTGTATTTCTCGGTAAATATTTCATAGGCTTTGCTTCTCTCCGATTACGCCAATTTTTCAATACTGATGTTAGGGTTCAGTCATTTTCTTTTAAACCTAATATATGTTTAACCAATTGAAAGACGTTGTTACAAAATCAAGATGTCGCGTTTTGATTTCACCTTAATTTAGTTTAAACTGGAGATAACTCGGTTTCGACTTCAAGAAGACAATGAGGGTACGGTACTCATGGTTACCTAGAATATTATTGCAGATCGCGTTGTGTAGTTGATATACGTTGAGGTGGTGGCCTTAAAATTTGTAGAACGGTCGAATGAAAATTGTTGGAATGAAAAAAACAAACGTTGTTAATGTAGACTACCGTATGATTCTTTTGCAGTCGTGGCGGGAACCGTTTGTATTTTATTAACATGGTGTGTTGCGTTAATTTACTTCAACTGTGTGCGTTTTAAAACTTTTGACATTATGTTACAGTTCCCACTTTGCGTTGTTAAATTAACTGTGACCGTTGTGAATCACTTGTGAGGTTTATTGACTGGGGAATGTTCTGTCCGTTGCGAACATTGGTTTCGCCGATAAGACTAGCGTGATTTCATGAAGCTGAGCAAGCAATGTGAATCATATGATATCTGTAGCTTGCAAGAAAAGAAACCATGCTTTCTTAATTCATAAACGCTTCGATTCTTAACTGGTGATTGCGCAGTTGCTCAGCCAATCATATCCTAGCGACTAACCGCATAATGCTTGATATATTATATAACGCTGAAAACCAACTCCAATATCTAATTCATTCGTAGTTGTCGGAGCAAATTTTTAATGCCGTGGGAAATTTTACATTGTCGTAAGACTTCCATTTAAATGCAATCTCAACTGTGGCCTCGTTACCTTGGAGTACGAGGTTAATTACTTTTTTCATAGTCTATGTAAAGTGGTAGTGGAATTGGTTTTTATCTTGCTGTATTAATCAATATCTAATTTGAAAATATCAACTCCGTCTGTTTCAAGTTGTTGACATGATAAGTGCTTTCATTTCTTTCTTTTCATTCTTTTCTTTCATTTCGTTCTTTGCATTTCTGGTTCTTCTCCATTTTCAAGATATTTTAATATATTTTTTGGAGGAGTGACCAAGTTGCCAAACTTGTGAGAACTGGGAGCGTACGAAAGTTGCATGGAGACGTGTGCATCCGCTCAGTATTCCGTACTGAGAATTTAGGATAGTCTTTGCTTGACTTCCTCTTACGAAGTCACTATCCTTGAATATGACGAAACTCGTTATTAACTGGTTTTGTACGAAGCTCTGTTGCACACATCGACACGGTAAAGGAAATTTGGGGCGTATCACATCAAAGGAAAGTGTATTTTTTCAGCGGTGTGTTTCGGTTTTCCTAGGAATTATTCTCCTTAAAATCAGGCTGTTTGCTCATGCTTGAAAATGTAAAAAATCGTGTAATATGTAAATTTAAAAATGTAAAAAAATGTAGAATTACCTTGTTTAAACTTTTATTATGTCACCGGTGATTGGAATGTCACTTATTGTCTTTGCTGACTTTCACTGTTTTATAATTCATGGTGATAAATTACGCATTTGTTCGACTTTGTGAATGTCAACTTGTTCACTTTAGTTATCAGAGAACACGTGAATATCATTGGAAAGCAAATTTTTACTTATTAAACGTTTTGACTTTCACTTTATCACCAGACGATTGAGAAGACATTTTTTAGACAGTGACAGTGTTGTTTAAAGTAAAGATTCTTCGGGATGAAATTGATGAATAAGGCATGTTTATTTAACATTCATGATTCGCGACTTCAAATTGAGCGAATATAACACAAAGAACATGTTAATGAATGCCATAAAAATTGTCTAATCAGGATGTCTGGTGTCCGGAAAAACCGGAAAATGTACGCTAATTTATTTTTCCGCGGGAGAAAGCGGGAATTTTTTGGAAATTAAAAAAAATATATTTTGGGATTTGGAAATTTCGGGTGAATGATATCTACACAGTGCAATCAGATGTGAAAGACATGCATGAAATGAATGCGTACTGAAATGTGGCTTGGTTATTTCTGTGTAACGAACCCGCTCAAAAAATTAACCATAGTTTCCACACGCCTGGATTGGTACTGACTTGACCTACTCGCGGAGGCTTGATAGGCTTTTTAGCATGGTGTTTCCCTTGATGATCGCATTCTGAAATCTATTTCCCCCTATTTAACCTGAATTTAACAGTGGAATGGAAAAATTTAGCCCTATTTCAATCAGACTTTGGTTAAATGATCGAATTCATTCGTATTTGTCCGTGGCATCTCCTGACGTAGTACGATGGGGTTAATAATGCATTTTCAACATCATCGCTAAAGAGACATCCTTCCAATTTATGCAAGAGATTTAATTTGTAATTTAACTTTCGCTCCCAGAGTGATTCCCTGCCTAAGCCCCTCTAATAATATTGAGACGCTTCTCGTTTTATAATGTTTTACAAATGTATCTACTCTACGTTTCACGCTATCTAATTCCACAATCCAACGAAATACATGTTGTGCGTAATGGAAGGAGGTATGTGAAAGTGAATAAGGGTTTATTGTAGTGTAGGATTTCAGATTGTTTTGTTAAGAGGAAAACAGTATTTTTACGTTCAATCTGTGCAATCCATCCAAAACCTACGTGAAACGGTAGGATACAATATAAAAAGCATCTCATGAATAGAGACACGCCAAGCTTAGGCCAGTTCCATCTCTTGTGTGGTTAACATTCGCTTGAATCGAGTTAATCGAGTGAAATACAAAAATATAGGAAAGAGAATTTCGTGTGCTGATCTAGTATTGTTTATGAGTGTTCAGGAGAGTGAGGAAAAAACTTAATAACATGATGGTGCGTCTGTGTGTCATTGATAGGAATGGTTTCATTATTTTCGCAGTGCCCATTTTAGATCAATTGACGCTGAACATTCTAGATGCCTTGTTGAGGTCACGACTCCATAAATCATTGAGGGAATTATTAATAGTATTATATGGTTATTGGTAATGCAAGAGTGAAAGTACACGAGATTCCTTATTCCGAAGGCATCTCAAGTGAAATTAGTACATTATGTTTTGCATCAGCATTTGGACATGAGAAAGCTATTCGCAAAATGGATGACTCGATTGGACATGAGAAAGCTATTCGCAAAATGGATGGCTCGATTGCTCATGTTTGAACAAAAATGAAATCATAGACATGTTCCAAGGCCAGTTTGCAGCACGCCAAGCCGAATTCGCGGGATTTCTGACATCGTTTCGTTACTGAGGATGAAACATGGATGCACTACTATACGCCGGAAACCAGCGAACAGTCCAAGTAACGGGTTGCCGTTGGAAATCTGCTCCGAGGAAGGGGAAGACCGTTTCCTACCTGATAAGTAATGAAACTGTTTTTTGGAATGCGCAAGGACTAATATTTATTGGATTTTTGGTGAAGGATCAGGCTATTACAGATACATAATATCGTCGATCGTTATTTGATCTTCGAAAGCCAGGCTGCAAGAAAAACATCCACGATTTGCCTGCAAAGAAGTATCTTTCCATCACAACATCGTACCCGGTCACTCCTCTGTAGTTGTTCACGCAAAGTTCATGGAGTGAACAATTCTTATTTGTTTCCCAACCCTGTTCTCCAGATTTGGCTCCCCAGGACTACTGCATGTTGTCCAGCTCGCGATGAATGTAAAGAATGACTGGCGGGAATGAGATTTAATTCAAGAGAGGAAGTGATTTCAGAAAAAAGTATTGTCAGAGTTGAGGCAATAGCAATATTTGGAAGGGATCAATAAATTGGAAGAGCGTTGAACGAAATTTTTAAGCCAGAATGGAGGTTAAATTTGAAAAATGAAATTTATTTATCCCGAGAAATGAAATTGTTTAAATTTTTTTCGGGCATTTCAAATCATTCTTGCAAATGTATGGAATTCAGATCACAGCATGCGATGAGGTAACGTAACAGTCCAAACAGAACTTAAGAAAGAAAGTTTTGGAAATGTTGCTTTGGGTTAATAACGACGTCACTATCTGATTTGTTTGTAATTATTTGAAATGTTGATGTATTCATGTACAATGTATGAGATACGTTTTCGTGTATAATAAAACTTTTGCTATGAAAGTATTTTAAGAAATTTCGATAAAATGGCACTAGTATTTCAGGAGACGGCGTTGTTGATAATGGTCAGCTTTCTTTCTAATCCTCAACGCTCTCCAATGCATCTTGATTTGATCTCATCTTTTCGCCCATTGTCGCAATTATTCTTAGGGGGTAAAGCTTTATTATTTTTTTATCTGAAAGTAAAACTTACCTCAAGGTTTAAATAAGAGAGATTACACGGGAATTTTTTTCGTATGATCCGTTACTGTAGTAATGCAATGACTTCCGGTATTATTCCACAGACCCCGTTGCTTGGTTCTCCCCCGTCCTTATTGTGCCGTCGCCTTACATCAAATCTCAATCCCTTTTAGTTCTGGCCTCATTTTTCTACTTCATTATTTACTGAGATTGCAACCGGTCATGGGTTTAAATAATGGAGGAAATCTATTGAAAATGCAACGAGGGAGGAAAAGAGGGGAACAAAATGAGTGACAGCGCACTAAGTCAGTGGCAGAAAAAGTGGCGTTTCCGTCATGTAATAGGGTCAGTAATGATGAGTGAAAAATAATTGCGCAGATTTCAGCGTTGGATTTTCCCCTGTGAAGGGGAGGTTGGGAAATCGTAATCCACTCATACCGGTGATTTTTATTTAGATATTTTGCTCTGCCCTTGAGAGTAGCTACATTAGATACTGGACAACAGTAATAATTATTTACAACAATATCCTTATAGTGTCTACATTTATTCGTTGATGCTGCGCTGTGTGTAGAATTAGGTTTGGTAGATGGATGAATGCGTGTAGATGGATTCATAGTATAGTTTGGAACGGTGCGGGATAATCATCATTACGTGTTCGTCGATTTAGCGTCATCAATCAACCGCGCCAATCAATGTCGTGTGAAAGTGAGGAGAGAATTCGTCGTAAGCGAAATACGGCTGTAACCATCAAGAGAGCCGCAAGCGAAAGGAGCTCAGAGGGTGGAAAGCGATCGAACTGAAGCGCTTATATTAGTTACTTTTTTCCTAGGTGGGGAACCTACTCAGAAAACTATGTGGATCCATTATTCAAAGTTTCAAACCAGTGTATTATGAGCATTCAAAAATGGAATCATATTTTTAATGTTGTAAAAATATAAATGGAATAAAAATCAGTGTAGGCGTTGTTCAGTCCTGAAAGATGCAATGTAATTTGAAGAATCTGCATGGGAAAATGGCATGGAATGTAATTTTATAAAGGAGGCAATTGGGTCACATTGTTGTAAAACTTAGAAAAATTCTTTTAAACGGTGTGATCTGAAGTGAGCTTAAATGGCATAATGTCGACGCATCTCTTAAAAATGACGGCATATAGGCCATCTAAAAACGACATTCACAGATGAAACGGGGAGGGGTCCAGAAAATCGTGCTGTCTGAGAAAGCGGGAGGGTTGATTGATCGAGACGTCTAGCTGCTAAAATTTAAGCGTACACGAAATCTCCTTCGCGAACGATAATCGCGAGTATTTTTGCGTTCAAAATTGTGCTGGGTATCTTGTAAAGTATGACGCTAGAGTAGCTGTAAAATGTTGATAACTAGACATATATATATATATATATATATATATATATATATATATATATATATATATATATATATAGTAGGGGAGTAGAGAGTTGGACTGCTGACCGGATGGGGCCGCGTTCAAAATTCCCACCCTTAACCGCCATCTTTAATTTCCCTCCCAGCATTCCCTGCTCCTCACCACCCCTCCCCGCCCAGACCCCTAACCGCTCTCCAGCATATTTTCAGTCTTCCTTGAAGAAGGCCTCGAAGAAGGCCGAAAGCTTAAAAAATTTACCGTCCTTTTAAGTGTTACTATTTTATTTGTGTTCTATTGTGCCGTCCCAATAGATATGTATAAATGTGAAAATTACTATTTTGTATTTAGCTCCCCGCCTTTGTTCATTTTTATTCCCACACCTTCCCATGCTTCTCCTTCGAGTGTAGGAGGGGCATGAGGAGCGTTATTACGTTTACAGTAAGAACCTAAGGTTAGTAATGAGCAGCTATGGGTAATGATTTCCTGAGTGTAACGACTCGTAATCCCTCCTATCCATTCGTATATTTTGCTGTATGATGTGCGGTGGTACACAAACCGTACTTATATAGAAGCCAATGAGAAGGGGTAGTATTACGCATAGTGGCGACTCAAATCGCATGAAAGAACATGAGGAAAACCTAGTTATTCAAATGATTTATTATGAAATGCAAATTTTAAGCCAAACTCCAAGACTGAATGATGATATATCAATTCTTACCATGATTAATACTTAAATCGGCGTGTGCAACGAGAGAGATAATCATTATTTTTTTATACAACTATTACAGTATTTTAGTATTAGCTCAGTAACCAAATTTTTTAGAGTTATATTTTCTCTGTACACATTTCTCTGCAGTATGCGGCCTGTTTTCCGTGACATTTTAAATGGCTAATGGCGGCGCTAGCTCCAAAGAATTCTAAATCTCTGGGTTTGAGTCTTTAAACCCTTAGTCTTTGAATTACTAACATTCCGTGGAAGTTAATTCAAGGTGTCACTTTTACCGCCCTTGCCTCCCAACTGAACAGTCAGGTACATCCCCGGGAAAAGGACACTTAGCTCGACTGGTCAATTGACGAGAACGTGGCGGTCCATTCTCGAAGCTTCCTCGTGCCTCACTGTGCTTATACGTGTATATTTATTTACCTTCACGTACGCGCGCGAGTTCGCACCGCGGGCAGAGAGCATAGATGGGGCAGTGGGCGGGATTCAAGGCCATTTTATTGAGTGGATGGTAACAATAAGCTAAACGTGGCGCTTTCAGGCTAGACGCTCTAATTAGAAGCCTCGGCGAGCGGTCCAAAATGTTTCGACCCTGACCCGACCTGGCTTCGTGTGTCTTCGTCCTGTTCACAACCGTTCTCTTATCGTAGTATTCTAGAAGATAACGCGTTTTTGGAATTGATTCCATTTCTCTATCTGATACAGTATGTACATATTCTCATGCCCTCCGAAGAGTCAAGTTGCATTATATTTGCCGGATAACGCCCTCTGCAACTAATTTCCTAGCACTTTAATCAATCACCTAATTTACAATGTGAATTGGTTTCCGCCTGAAGTTACAGCTAATCCGTGCGTTATAATAATGTATTCTATCTCCCCATAAAATGTACAATATAATACAATTCCTATGGCGTTTTGTATCCAATTCGCTATTGTTTCCTATATGGTCTCTATGATATAATGAGACACAACATTATCTTGTGGGATTAACTGATGCCCAACTGTATTGATTTTTCAACCCTAACAATAATCTAAAGAAAGAAAAACCCCAAATTCCATTCGGGCGAGTTTGGGGCATCGGCTGATTACCGATGACCTTCTTGAGAGCATTGAATTTCTGATTCATTCCTTTAATTTTGTGAGCCGTTCCAATAATCAAGGAAGCCCATTAATTTTGCAACAGAAATTTTTAGCCGTAGATTGAACTTGTTGGCTGTGGATCGGAAGGATGCGTTTTCTCCTGTGCTCTTTCCTCATGCCCTGTATATTTTTTGTTGACTTCTAGAATTATTATATCCTTGCAATTAATTTTTGCAAAATGATTTATAATTCCTCGTTTTATCTTCCCCTCTTTGCAAAAATAAGCCCTACTTGTAATGTGTATTATATAACACTTCATCAACGTTTATCCTGTCAGCATCATGAAAGTGATAAATTAACTCTGAGAGACGCAAAGAAAACTCTATAGACGTGAATAACTGTACGTTCAGCATTTGAGGTTCAATATAGATTTGTCGAAATTAAAATTACGTCACGCTGTTATTTTGCACGTCCTGTCTCCGCAGAAAAAAATTCAGTCGTCAGCATCTTCAACCGCCTCCGTAGCGTTGCGCAATTGGGTACTTTGATGCACTTCCCTTAATCTTAACTATTCACGCTGCTCCCGCATAATACGTCATTTGATGACCGACAAACAACTCAGAAGGCTCAGATTTATTTTAATTTCCCCTTTACTGAATGAATTTGAAATGTCAGGATATTCATTTGGAGGAAATCAACATCGTAATGACGTCGGGCTTGATGAGTATCCGCACCGAAAAATGTAATATTAATCACCCCATAAATTTTGGCGATCCTCTGATTCATGCATCAAGAGGAATGCCTCGCTCACTACAAGGTATGCCCAAATATTTTGTATAGCCGATAGGGTGGGTCAGATCGAGGAAATTGAGACTAGCAGACTTCGGGAGTGGGCTAGTTAAATTACTGTGCGTGTGACGTGTCACTGAGAACACCAGAATTTTCCATGAATTACATCGATAACTAGTGAAATTATTTAACGTCATACTCAGGTGCGTGGAAGGGGAGACTGTCAATTTGTATCAGCCCAATTGGCTATTTGGATTCAAATTAGAAAAGGTAGGTTTCGTGGGCTCAGATCAAATATTGGTGGTTTAGTGATAAACAGCGAGCATCACATAGGGGAATAGGTCAATCCTGAAGTCAAAGAAATTTGTTTGTTAGCATATAAAAAGAGCCTTATTTTTATTCCCTCACTGTCCCACTGCCACGATAAAAGGCTTGTACTTAGTAACTGCTGTAGCCTTTTCATTCTAGTGACAGCATTATTTGGTTTGTAGAACTCTAGAATGACGTTACTGTCCACGTCTAGGCCTAATTAACATGACACAAAATAACCTCTGACCCTAATCTGCTCATTGTAATAACTCATTCTTTAGCTTGGTATACTTTCTACCTCGCTTACTTTGATCCTGAATGACCGTTACTTTTTATTCCTTCCGCCTTGCTTTTCCAGCATTCTACCTCTGTTACCGTATTCAGCAATCCAAATCTCTCTGCATCTCCTACATCTACTTTTATTTGCCCTGCCTTCTTTGAAATTCTTCCAAAAACTTCTCATCCTCCGCCATGCCTAGAATTTCATCTTTGGTTTTCTTTTCTCAACGAACAAGTTTCCGAGCCATGCAAAACTACGTTCTATATTACAGTTTTCAGTGGTCTTCACATCTTTACTTAAGTTACCTGTATTAAATTCCCTCCGCTTTGTATGCGCTTCTTTACCGAGAGCGCGATTCCTCTTATAATGTCCCCACCTCTCCCCAAAACACTTTCCAAATAGGTGAACTGTTTTACCCGTTCTAGCATGGCATTCAATATTGATAGTCATCTTAGCTTTCATATTTATTAAGAATTAATAAACTTCATTTCCTTATAAATAAGTATCATCCCATGCCTATCTCACCGATTCTTCAGTGCAATAAGTAGTGGTTGTTGCCCTTTGGCTGACTGAATAAGTAACGGTTGATCATCTGCAAATCTGATTTGTAGAGTTCTCCGCCTACTTTTACTCCAGCCCTTTCCAATCCTCCGTCCTGTTTCCTGTGCGTTTTCCTGTGCGTATGTATTGATAATAACAGGTGACGATGAAAATAATTATTATTGAAGTAAATTGTTGCAAGTTAGCAGTTTTCCAGGTAGTAAAATACAACAAATTTATATTTATGTATACAGCTTCATATATGCATGCAATTAGCTCACATTTTTGCACATTTTATTAAAATATTCTAATTGTTTAAGAAGGGTTATAGTAGTTCTGTATGTGGTCGTTCCAACGAGCTATTGTTTAGTTGAGAAATGGAAATTGTATGCTATTAGTCCTTCGTGCCCGGCCTTACACCTTGTATTGATCGTCATTTATCCCTGTAAAATTTAGTTTTTCCACGCCCATCCGTAGCCTTCCCACAGGATTCTTCCCCTTTAAATATGTGGAACATTCAACAGAGTCTGCTTCTCTTTCTCCTTGTTACATCATAAGGTGCCATCCTTGTCTTACTCCCTACATAGCAAGGCCTGATCGGAATCTCCATTCGCCATCCGCATATGTGTAGTTTGAGACGTACAGGTTCTCCGGATAAGTTGTTTTTCTCTCCAGTCTTCTCCTATCTTCTACAATCCGATACAATAATTGTGTCCAGTTTATTCTGTCGAACGTCTCCTGGATATCCTCGAAGCATACAAATACGTACATCCTGCCTATACTCTATTTTACTTTCTTCCAGTAACCTCATTATTCCAATGGAATCAAGCGTGCCCATCCCCTTTCCTCGCCCCAAGTGATCCTGTCCTAAATACTCATTTTCTCTCTTCTACATCCTTTTGTTGATGTGCCTAATAATACATTTGCCAACTGTGATGTCAAACTTTTCTTTTTAAAGTACTGCTGCTTTTCCTTATGCTAAGGGTGGTTTTCAATACCAATCTAAATAAGTCGTCCGGCCAAATTCCTCCCGCCAATGGTAAATTCGTACCGTAAATGGTACGAATTGGCTCATAAAAACTCTTCCCTCCTCCTTTTCTAAATTCCTGTGTAGTAGGGATGTACCCTAAAAGCCTGCTCCTAAAGCCTTCTTCTATTTCATTTCCTTAAATGTCTTTCCTATCTCGCAGTCAAGTCTTCTTGGTCCTAAGCTGTCACTGTCGGCAGCATTCTATGCCATAACTACTTGGCATATTGTCTTTATCATATAGCTAATCAGTGCACACGTACTGTTTCCATTTTGTCATAACTTCTGCCTCTATTAGTATTTTGCCCGTTGCATCTCAATTAGTGTAAACGGGGTGCCCTGTCTTGCGTCCAGACAGTTTCTGTTTAATGCACTCTATTCACCATGTCCCTGTAATTCTCTCGCCTTACTACTATCACCATGTTTCATTTGTCCAAGTAGTTTCCCACCTCAATTTACTGATTATGGTTATGAGCTATAAATATACATCATAGCTTGAACTTTCGCATGAACTTCATCAAACGAACTAGGATCTTTCTTTGATAGAAGGCCTTTGATGTAGCTTTGAAGTCTCCTTTTAAAATGGCCAGTTTGTATATTATATTAGGTGCAACAAATTTTAATGCAAACAAAACATGTCTAAAGACTAAGCCTTCCTTCATTAATGCCTTACCGCACTACCCTCCAGAATTAAAATGTTCATATTGTGAACTATGCGCGCTGAATATAACTAAGGAAAATAAAACTTATAATATGCGGGTGCGAGCATAATTGAAGGAAAAAACGATTAACCAAGCCACAGTAGGCTCTTCATGGGAAAATCCACGTTCTCCTCGATGGCTTTTCATGCTCTCATGAATCTACTGATGGAGGAGGTACTTCCTCCACTCAGAAAAAAATCTTGAATCATGACGAGTGGAACAATGTAGAGAAGAGGAGTAAAGGTGCGATAGGAAACGCCCATTATTCACCGGCGTTGCGTTGACGCAATCTTATTTCAATACTTTCTTACAACTAACCTTTTACGTCCTAAAATATTTTTGTCTTTTTTGAGGATACTGCATCAATGTGGGTCTCGAATTGTTTGTATTTATTTTGACAAATTTCATAGCTTCATTTCAAAAGTTAGAAATAGTTTTTCAACAGTATACGTGAAGTGGATTGGCATATCAAATATTTAATATTATTATAAGGCATATCTATTAATGCGAAAATAATTAAATTTGTTATTGGTGGATGGTATTGGCCGCTTGTAAATATTGTTGCATGTACAAAACTTCGTTCTGACTCCAGCGAGGATTACAGGTAGTTATGGTGTGTAAAATAGCACTTCGTATTCAATTCAATGTGTATGTGGACATACGTAAATAGGGTTTTCTTAGAAATTGCGTTGTCCCTAGGTAAAAGTAGAGTCATCTTAAAGCCTGCGATAGTAAAAAAATGGAATGCAACTTTTTCAAGAGAATATGTTAAAAAATAGATAGAGAAAAAGTGAACCGAGTTGTGCATGTGAATTAAAAGTAAATACGTTACAATGGCGCCATTATTTGGATATACCCCGTAAAAAAAGCTACTATGTTTGCAGAGCTTTGATTCAATTATTCTGATCGCCAAGTTTCTTCTTCATCATGGATGTTAACATAATCAAACTGGGGTTAACTATGTTCGCTTGTAAACCATATTCATGGTTTAAAAATATAGCGTTCAAAAACATAAAAAGAGAGATTGATGTATGAGGCGCGAAATTACTTTTTGCAGAATTGCACATGACAGCATTTGACCTAGTAGTTGTTCAATGTAAATTTCTTGGAAAAATTACAGGGATATCTTGAAAATTGACAAAGATTGGATATTTGTTCATTCGTTATCAGTGAAATGTGATATCACTAGTTTTTATTTAGTTTAAGAGATACCTGGTTTCATGAGGAATACTATTGCTGATGAAATATATGCATCTGGCATCGATAAGACTTGGCCAGATGCTGTCCTCGTCGATATCATGAAATTCCCTCTGGAAGTATACTTGCTTCCGGTGAGGAATACATCGATGATCTTCGATCCCACAGCACTGCAAGAAATTAAAGGACCAATTATGAGGTTTTTGCCCAATGAGGTTATCAGTTTTTCATTGATGAGGTTTGTGACCACGTGCTAAAGTTTTGAGACGGGAATGCTACCGACGAAAATGTTTTTTTCTCATAATGGGTTTTTTCATGACTTTGGAAGGTGTTTTAAAAAAGGTATCGTTATCAAAATTTTGCTCGAGACCACACACAAAGTTGTATTAGACTAGTCTGGAGGATGTGATGGTTCATGTTGTCAGGAAAAATATGACTTTGAATAGATTTGGTTAGATTGAAGGATACTTACACTTCTTAGATTACTCAAGTAATAACCAAAGATTAATTGAAACAGAGTAGGATGCGGCATGTGTATAAACAGCAGCAATGCCCGCTATGAGGGTTTGTGTAATGGGTTCGTTTGTTTATGTAATGATTGTCAATCTCCATGATGAATGTCGTCACCATACGATTATTTTATTTTTAGCAACCTTCTCTTGACAAATTCCAAGAAACTGCTGGAGATGCCGTGACATTAACTTTGAACGGAGTCACCCGCTAAATTTGCATTTACAATGTAAATGTTTCAGAGTGTAAAAATCATTCGCCTGTACCGGAATTCCGGCCAAGGCTAATGATTTTTAAACTCTGAAATTGTTACTTCAATTGGTGTATCGTGAAAATTAATCTGTTGTAACTAGCGTCACTTTCACACACGTCATCCGCGTCCACCTTGTGAGTCGGAGCACTTGATTCACTGCTTGTGTTCTCATTTCGCATCGCGGCAATATGGAGACGCGATGGTGTGAAAGTTGAAGCGGTCACGATCTTGGAAAAGAAGCGGAACCTAGTAGATGATACTGACGTCATGCATTTCAGTGTACAATGTATTTTCGTCCAACGCGAAAACAAAATACTCCGAGAATTTTTGAAATGCCTTAAACCGGAGGATAGATGTTGAATCATGGAGTAGAATGTGAGTGATAGATGTCAACCTAATAAATTATGCTAAGGTTCAATATTAAACAGCGCTGATTTGGTCAGCGTTAAACCTTTGGGTTAAATCTCCCACATGGCTCCTGCATCTACTATGAGCAAGTATTCGCCTATTTTTTTTATTTTTTTCCCGTTCTGTCACAGTCCATTCAGAATGAAGTCCTAAAATGTTTTGTCTCTGACCTTCCGACGTTACACTCATCTCCCAGCGCCGTCTGAGCGGAGATACGATGAAAATGCCGCTGCGATATCTCAAACGGTCACTCAATAATATTATACTCTTTTCTTCAGCTCAGCATTTGCGGAATGATGAACTCTTGACCTGTTCGAAATGGTGATAAGTCATCGAGATTTATTCGAAAGCAACCGTCAGTATTAACAGCTGGAGGCGAGAGATATTCAGGATTTTAAGCGTTATTATTGAGCAGTTTTTATCCTTCCGCTCGCCTGTGTTAGGTTTTCGCTGCATAGCCTCATGGAATTTTCAGCTTTTCATAGTGCTCATTCATCGCGGAAATTTCAAAGATCCCCGTAAGAATCGCGAATGTTCCTCGGCCACCATGGTTAAAATTCGGGGATTCCGTTGTCACCCTACAATATTAGGTCTTCTACTAATTAATTAATGTTCCTCTGAGTACATTAAGCGGCAGTATGAAATTGGTAATTTTTAAAATACCTTAAATCTCGATTCCCGCCGTAATTGTAAGGCTGGAATGGGTGAAGAATATTACAACTACTGGTTGCCACCTCCGAATGCGTTATTTATATAAAATATTATAAAATGAATTAAAAATATCAATATTTTGTGTCTATCCTTGGTGCCGTGTCAGTTTCACTCATATCATCTTTTAACGTGCTCAGTTTAGTGAACGTGTACATATAATGCATTGAAAAAAATGACTACACCATAGACAACCCGGGGTCACATTGTTTTACCGTAAATTATTACATTGTATGCATGCTTAATATATTAGTTCTTTGTATAAATCCATAAAGCAGCAGAAGGTTGCAGCTGATAGGCAAAATATAATCGTGAATTTTTTTCGCGATGCATTTTTCATTCGAACTTTTCCAGTAGTGTATGCCCTACGAATCAACGGGAGATCTACTTGTACGGGCGGCGGTGCCCGCTCACTTGAGTCGACGCGGGGATAAGGAGGTCGCTTGCGTATCGCCCGGGGTTTTTGACATATTTAGGAAAGTGCGCGCTGTCAGATGGAGAAAATGTAATCCTGTTGGTCCCCTCGACCTGGCTTACTGCAACTTTCTCAGAAGACGTTTCCGAAGAAGAAAAGATGCCCGTTATCTGAAAAACTACTGTTGGAATGGAAATTGCAAGATTTATTTTTAGATTGATTCGAAATGAGAACATGATTTTTTTCCTCAAAAACTCAAACAGCCTGATGTGGCCGATTAAGGGAGGCAACCGGCAGTCTAGATCACTTTGGCCGTTAGGGATTGGTAGGATAATTGAGTTAGAGGTAGGAGCTATTAGGGAAGTGGGGAAGGGTGTGGAGAAACCCATTCGTTGAAAGAGTGACCTTAGTCTACGCACAACGACCCAGCCAGCGTACAGTACTGCTCTTTATGTGCTCTCCGCATGGTACCAAAGTGGGGATCAGGGCACCTGAAAAATCCTCGACGTCGGGATACGAACTCGGGCGTACAACCAGATCCCCCATTTTGATTTCCCGTGAATCTCGGAAACGTTAAATTATTTTGTTCAATGAACCCTGAAAATCTTTCGCAATGGCATAATGGAGAAAATGCCTATTCCAAACCGGATATTACAATGTCAGGAGAGTGAAAAACATGAGTTTAGAGGACACTAACGTGTTGTCCAACTTGAACGTTGGCTAAGAGTTTTGAATTAATTAGTTATCTTATTGAGTCAATTTTGATCAATAATTTGCAGTTTAAAATACCTTTTTCTGCTCCTTAGCTTCTACGTCAGCATCTATTTGTAGATTATTGATTCCGTGGATTGTGGCTGACGTTCTTTTTTTATTACAAATCTTAGTAAAACATCAGGGCGAAGGAATCAAATTTTATCACCGCCGCCGATGGCCATATAATAGCATTACTATTTGCATGGCTGTGAATTGTCTTTGGAAAGAGCAGGTTTTCACCATGTTATGACATCGATAAAGTGCATATTTCTTCCTTGCTGTTGGTTAAATTGTGGCCTCTGCCAGACTACGGTCAACGGTATTCTCGAGAATGTTGCGAATTATAGGTTTTGGTGTGCGTTTGTTGTTTTTCCAAACCTCGAATTATTATGGATTTGTAGCTATGGCATGAGTAGCGACTTATGGTCTCTGCTACCGAAGGATTTGGATATGGCTACAGGATGATATTGCGCAGCGCCTTATTAGTAATACGGCGACAGAAGCCAGTACTTTTGCTGCAGTTGGCTTGAATGTCATCTGAATTTCTCATGTAGACCATGAATCCTCTCAGTTACGTACCATGTTGAGGCACTGCAATAGTTGGCTTATAATTCGCTTATTCACAATTTCCCTCAAGTGTGTGTACACCACCTTGTTCAATCCAACTGAATACACGCATTAAATACCATTTTATTAGGTGACATTTCTTTGATGGAAAATCGAGATCCCAATTCATTATTTTATTTTAGTTTTTTTTAGGAATCTCGCTTTGAATTTATATTCTGGCCCCTTGGGAGTGCAAAATTGGGCCCACAAGCGGGTTCATCCACCCCGCACCATGTGAGCTTTAAGTGTGTTCATGATTAATCAAGGTTAAATTGCGATTACTTTAACATTTATATAACTCTAAGAGTTATTTTGGTAGGGGGCTCTCTAGTCGCGAAAGAGGTTTTTCGAGGCTTTTTCCCCCCTCTTGGCGTCATCAGTCTATTCGAAAAAATAATGGCTCCCGAGCCTTGCGGTCGTCGAGTGCGTTGAGTCATGAGGGTCTCACCCATTGCCTACCGTTGCTCAATATCTTCGTTACTCTAAAAATAAGGGTCGTTTAATTCTCGAGCTCTTGGTCGGCCAACTAACTCTAATCCACCCCTGTGTATATTCCAAGTGGGTCAATTTCGGGATGTTAATATTTTCGTCTTCGCAGAATATTCAGCCCTCCCTTTCTTCCAGCCCTCACGAGTGTACAAATTTTGGAGGAGAAGTCATTGTTTTAAATATTTGATTGGTTGGTTCTTGTCTTTCTAGTCTAGGTTGTCTGTATTAGGCTAAGTGTGATGAAATATTTAATCTGGGTGAAGAATGATGGTAAAAAATGAGGTATATCAAAATGTAAATGTGATGTATAACAGATTGATTGAAGTACTTATTTTGAATCCCTCTTGAGCCAACAGTCATCAGATCTTGGTCGCCGAGGCACGTAAAAATGTAATTGTTACTATTTGAGCCAAGCTACTTGACCTATGGTATTCAAATATCGTTATTTTAAATTTCTACCGCACAATTTCAGTTTTATCTTGCACTGCTATGAGATTACTTCTCTCAATCATATTAATTTTAGATCATCGATTGTGGCATTTTATGTGATATATTTGAGATGCCCATGTTAGATAATAAATCGAAAGCTTGGAAAATAGCTCTTACATATTCCCGTAGATACCAATATACCGAGATATCAGTACTTTTAAAAATGTATTGACTCACAATACTGCGGGACTCTGGTTGATCAAGACGTATCCTCAGTATAGATGGACAGTTTACCGTAACAAACACTATAACATATCTTTGGAAGAGGCTGGAGTGATTTAGATTCAGGTGTTGTGAATCTATTCCAAGTTTGGTTCTGTGAAGGGAATTTTCATTGTTAGACATTTTAAGACATGATGGAAATAAAACTGTTTGCTAACCTTAGCGTAGTATCGACTATGTATTCTTATGTTAAAGTGATAAGCATTTCTAAGGGAATTTTGAAGGCAGAAGAAGCGCACCATTTAGAACTGTAATGTGTCATTATTAATGCTGCCCCTTCGTCTCTAGTACATTTTATTGCCGTGTCTAGTATTTTATCTATTACATTCTGCCGTGCAAAAAGTTTGGCTCATAAAGTATCTTACCCTTACGATAAGTCGTGGCGACGAGGATAAGCCTTGATAGGTCTGTGGGATGTGGAAAGGAATGAAAAAAATGGACAGAAAGGAAAATAAACGATGAAGTTCTACCAGAATGGCAGGGGAAGAGAGAAGGTTGTTTGGTAGAAATTAAATAAAAGAACATGTGGATACAGGAGATCCTGAGAGGTTATGGGATGCTGAATCTAACGTATGGAGAGTAAATAACGAGTTATTGCTATATTTAGTAAGGGGCTTAACGGATGTTTTGTGCTGTGATAGCAACAAACGCACACGCGCGCGTATGTACTCACACAAACATGTATACGCGAAGATCGCCCATTGGCAAAAATGAAATCTGCTTTATATAGGATGCTGGAGCGCACACAAATCATTAATATATTATATATAGTATATATAATAATCACCACTGGCAGGTAACGAGGAATGAGGGTAAATACGGAAGATGTCAAGAATATAAAAAGCATGACCCAGTTTCAAAACAAGATCTTCATTCGCGATATGTTATTTTCTTTGGTAGCACTGAGCGGGCGAAATATCAGTAAATGAACTTTTTCAACTTGCCTTGCACACTGGAAGATGAAATGCACTTGAGCGCGAGCGTTCGGTATATTTCGTCCATACAAACAGTCGAAAAGATCCTAAAAAAGAAGACAGCTGTGGCGTTTCATGAAAATCCTCTGTCCGTCAAGTCTTTATTTGGCAATCAAGTACAAATATTGTCTTGTTTTCAAAAGGCTAAATAATATAATGCTAGCATTTATCCTTATAGATCTAAGATTTGAAGCATAGAAAAGTGATTCCTTGTAATTTGTTGATTGTCCTCCGTTTGTGCTTGACTGAATTGGCGGTAGATATTGGACGAAATTAAATGGCCTCAATCCGGCAGTGGGTAAGTAAACAAACGCAGTCTTTCATCACACCAAGATATTTAGATTTTCAGTCAAAAAAGTCAAATTTATCATTGTAGAAAGATATTCGGAACTAGCAAGCATGCCCTCACCAGGTCTTATTTTTTTATCCGTTTTGTGTATAAAATTGTCATTTTTCGTCATATTTAAAATTACTTTTCGATAAAGATGATTAACATAGCGTTTTAATCGACTTTTCCCATCAAAATATTAGATTTTTCACACAATTTAGCGGTTAAGTTTGCCTTCGTATTTTATCGTAAAATATTGGCAAAGAAAAAAAAGTTTACTTCTGTGAGCTCCGGTTTGCCAAGAGGACGCAGTTGGATATCCGAGTGAGATAATCCCTATTAGCTTACGTGATAAAAAAATTCTCACGAGTCTTTAACACCTTCTTATTTGATTTATTGAGCCGTATATAAATATTTGATAAATGTCTATCTATTATCTAACTGACATTGACGGAAATCGTTGAGATATGGAAGTTTCTCTTTCGGAAGTGAAAACCTCTGGTATAACATTAGAAAACAGTGGACACTTCGAAGTGTTAACTGTATTTTCCCGTTCAAGTTTGCAGAATTTAGAAGGTCAAATTCGTCTTTCCAATTAGAAATTATGAGCTACGTACAATAGTTGATAAAATCATATTCTAGACAAGTAAACCTAGCACGATAAAAGAATGCGCAATGGATTTGGCAATGTTGTTGTTATTACTGTACTCCATAGATAGTTGGTGTACTTTGTTTAATTTAGAAGGGTATTTCCATTTGTTTTTCTGGTATGCACTTGTTGTAAAAGGAAGAGCGTCTAGCGCACATGAATTTACTTAAGTTAAACTGTGACGAGCGTGGAGAAGGACTATCGAAGAGTTGAATATGAAAGATAAAAATTTTTATCGAATTTTACGGTAGGGAAATATCACCGAACGGTAGAATTCCTTCAGACCGTATCGATCAACCATTGTAATTTCGGACTCGGCGCAAGAGACGAGCTATGCGAAAATGTAGCTTGTCCTCGACTGTATGGCGACTTGCGCGATCGTAATGCGATTATTTGACCGCTAATAATGTTGCGATTAAGTTGGCAGTCTTACTTTCGGGCGCATAACTTTCCTAAGACTTCAGTGCGTGAATTTATAATTTTAGATTTTCCCTTGCGATAGCTTTTTTTTAGTCACAGTGTTTTTACTGTGGACTATTTACTAATCAAAACATCTGAAAATACGCCGTGAGAAGTGTCCCGAGGTAGAAATATGGGAAGAGTTGAACAGCTTTAATAGTTAAATTTACCCTGAACATACAGGTAGATAGAAGTCAACGCGCTGTTTTGAGTTCAAGCCTAATAAAAACATCTTCTTTGTTTCCTTAACTCTTCTATCTTTTACGAGGTCATTTCATCAAAAAGTATTTCCGCAATCATATTCTCGGTACTATAAAAATATTTTTTAAATCTTGCATGAAGCCATACTTAAAATTCCAACAAATTTGAGGAATTCACATAATTCGAAATGGGTAATTTTTGAGGTGATGGAAATATAAATTTTGAGGCACATATTTTTCTAATGCTGGGTTGCAGTGTGTTTGTTAGACTGGAGAAAACTTCCTTTTCATTAAATGCCGACTTGAAAATAGGTATTCGAATTGGAGGGAACGAGCAACATGCTAACCCACGCAATAATGTAAGCAAGTTGACTAGATGCTCGCCTGAGAATGAGGAATCGCCCCTCTCGCAGATAAAGCACTGCACTGGTGTGAGTCGTCTTCGGTCAAGAGGCTAAATTGATTGTGGGAGTGAGAGATGGGTGCTAGTTTCAAGGTTTTTGCGAGGGCGTAATCGCTCCGATCGTGCTGAGGGTGAGGTGACGTAAAAAAGGTGAGTTTTCATTCCAAGGACATCTTAGGTGAAAAACGAAAAGTGAAAAAAGATCGTCAAGGAACGATTGTATGCTGTCTTGTCTCGACACGTTGGTCGTCTAGAGCCCTAATACCTTTCGGTAGTAATGTTGATTGAAAGAGCCGGATTTGAGACTTTGTTGGCTTCCCTCCCTCGACCCATTCTCCACAAGGGAATCGTTGTGGC
Organism: Hetaerina americana; assembly: GCF_022747635.1. NCBI lineage: Eukaryota > Metazoa > Arthropoda > Insecta > Odonata > Calopterygidae > Hetaerina > Hetaerina americana. The sequence goes on along the minus strand of NW_027287095.1, from coordinate 67,069,607 downwards.
GATTTGAAAATAGAATGGGGTCATTGAACAGTGCAAGCGTTATCACTTCGGAGATTTTCAGCCTTCCACCAAGCGAGGAATAGGACCACATCAGTTTTTTTCGGTTTTCATTAGACTAACAAATTCCTGGAAGCATCTATTCATATGGAGCACAAAACCATTGAAATATACACACACATTTTAGTGATTTTTTTTCATTTTTGTTAATCAGCTAAGGTTTCCCTTCGTATATATGTCGTCGTTTTATATCATAAACGTTTATAACGACGCTAAGACCGAATTAAATTCCATGTCAGTAATAAATATTATTAAGAGTCTATTCCACTCTGTTGAAACGGCAAATATTGTGATCCATGAGATATATTTTGACGAGCGACTATGAGGTATTACTTCGTTTTCTAGATATTGCTGTCTTTGGAGTACTGTTCATGTCCATCCCGGCCACTTCTAATCAAAAACAAATATAAAATACTCCCTCGCCTTCCGCCATGCAGGTCTTCGCAAGCTTCTTGAGATCTTCACCTTTTTATATTTGATTAGGCTTCATGTACAGAATATCCTCAAGCGCCTCTATGTAAGATGATGTACTATCGGTTGTGAATCTTTCAGTAGAGTTACTTCTGATATTTGGCTTCCCGATAGTATAAAGGCCTGCGGAAAATGTGCTGATCCAAATTCATGTTGGACGATAGCTATGTTTTTAGTATAATGGCAGTCGCGTTGTTGGAATTTAAAATATTTTTGCATATACCGTCATTGTATTGTAAGATTTATAGCATTATACATTGTTATAATGTAGGTTTGTACCCATCATTACAATTGGTAACTTTTCAAATAATTTCAAATGAAGGATATGTTCCCCAGTATTACGGCATCATCTGATGACTTGTGAGGTGTAACGCATTGTTGTGCCATTTGTTTGTGATTTGTGGAAAGTTAATAATTGCAGCAATATCTATGCATATGCAAAATTACATATTTCTAATTTAATGTCCTTGGGCGATGTGTACAATTCAGTTACCTGAAAAAATATGCGAATGACGAATGTGCATTGATGAGGCTATCAGGCTCAGGCATTGATCCTAAATGAGCGGTTGTAATAAAACTTAACACGTGATAGGTTCAAAGAACTTGGGTTTGCCTCCTTTCTGGGAAAAACCAAATGCGTGAATATGTGGAGGTCGTTTTCTTCCGCCCGACAACTTTTCCTGTGGTAATTGGGACTAAGTTGCCCTTTTCCGGGCGCATGCTTTTCAGGCAGCAGCAGGTGGGCACACCGGGCCTGCCTGCAGTGTATTTGTACATCCGAGCGTTTCCCAATTTCACATGGCTGAGCTACGAAATCAGTTCGCTAAAAACTTGAATCAGAACCCATTATTAAAAAAAAGAAGCCCCATATTGCATTCTGACATACGACTTGAAAATAAAGTCACTGGTTAGTTTCGGTCAGTTATATCAAAGTTAAAGAGGAGAAAGGTTTATTTTCACGAATGTAGACCAAAATTATTTGTATTAACTTGAAGGAAAGAAAACAAAGCATATTAAACTGCGAACAATTGATTCAGTTGTGCGTTTAGTTTCTGTTTTTCTTCAAACACCGAAAAATTAGTGGAATCGGCAGACGGAAGGGCGAGACAATCTACAAAAAAATACGTTATCATATTCCAAAGACTTGGGAGGAAAATCGGGAAAAATAATGGTGTTTTCTTTGGGAAAATCTGGAAAAGGTCGGGAATAGGAATCGAGGAAATGAGTGTTTTAATTGGAAATACTCATTCCTTGGGGTCAGTTTTAGAACTTTTTCAATTTAGCAAGAGCATATTTCGGGAGATTATACGAAGGCGTTTCTTTATGTCTGTAAAGTACCATGAATGCTGCATTGCAAATATTATGGGGAAATGTCAAATTATTGGAAGTAATTTCTTCGAGTATGTAATGAAAGTCGCCAAGAAATGTGCGACGGGGAAAATAATTGCTTCGTTTCGATCCCTGACGATATCCGAGATAATTTTATTTTTGTGGAATAGTTAACCTTTTTGTCAAACAAGTTGAAGTTGGCCTTTGCGTCACACATTGGAGGCAAGTTAATTTGTGCCTGCAGGAAGGCTAAATCATTGAAATTCCTGGAATGGCCTCTGGTTTCATATGAAGACCACATTCGATACTGACGTCACATGCCATGAAACTCATGTCAGTGAAAGTTCGAGAGAACCACATAGCGTAGATTTAAACTCGTAGCCAATCGGTTTCATTTTCATTGATGGTGTTGTCTTTTGTGAAATAGAATATTGCAGAATCGGGTATATTTTGCGAATTTTGATTGCCATCCAATTGCTATAATAATATCTCTCTCCGAAAACCAACACTGGTGAAAGTCTAGTTAGTGTAACTCTAGTTTTTGGGTATGCTTATAATGAATAATCTATGGAATTCCGGATTAGAAAAAGTCATCGTGAACAATAAGATCATTAATGAATCGCAGTGAATGCAAAAATCCATTTACCCGTGGCCCTTAAGTTGTATTACATTGAAACTCAAGTATAACTCAACTCGAGCGAGACGACCTCTAACAGGAGTAGATAATTTGGCCTATAACCTTCTTGAAGTTGTTTTTTTCATCACTATCTTTATTCGGTATCAAATAATTATTCATTTCTATCTTGCCTTCGTCTAATAACACATAAATTATGCCCATTATTGTAATAATGAATCTTTTTCTCAGTTGGAGATTTTTTGTGAAACGAAAACTCTGCCATGGTCATGTGAGCGCTCTCACCAAGGACGATTTGCTTGACGACCCATTGTCGCGACTTAATTATTTTTATATCCCGTTGTTAGTTCCTGAATCTATGAAATTAATGAATAACGTAATTAATATGTTAATTGGCCGTTTGAATTAACATTATGGGTTTATTTGATGGCATTAGTAGAGCTTTTGTTAGACTTAAAAGATTTCATTCATTTAAGTAGTCTCCATTCCAGCGCAGGCACGTTCCGCCTCTTGTATCGTCGCTAATTTTCTGCCGCTAGTAATTAAGGAATGTTTTATTTCAGATCCCAATAACCGGCATTATTCCTTAGCTTGTCTTAACTTGAAGTAGCAATAAATTAATTTTATAACACTTTGGATATCTTGAGCTATGCTCCATACAATTCTCGTTTAATTGATTGACTGTTAGTGTTCCTTTGTGACGTCATGATTATGTTCGGCGGATTTATATTCTCTTACTGATTATGAACGTTAATAATGGTTATGATCTGATGCAATAGAAATCTTATCTTATTTGCATTTAACTTTTCATTGAAATAAATACCTCCTGTATTCTACGAAATATATAATAAGTGCAATGAACGGCTGTATTGAAGCCACATGGCCTGAAAGGATGTATTGTTTTAGTATTTGAAACCAGTGGAATTACCTTTGCTTGAATAAGGGGAGGTGTTGCATGTATTCACATACTCAAAGTGACTGCATACAAAAGTTAATTGGGAAAGTCCAGGTTCCATAGTAGAAATAATGCAGGCTTGAACCTGTGATTTGCGGTATTTTTTCCTTTATTATACGTCAAAATACACCAACAAAACAAGTGATACGGATAGTAGTTCGATAAATCTCGTGTGCCACACAAGCCTTATCAAACTATTGATACCTGTGTTGGGCAAGAACTCTATGATCATGTCGTACATTCAAATGTACCCATTATCGTAAAAGGAACGAGCACTCAGGCCAACGGTATTCGTAAACTTTTTTCTAATCAATACAGTCAAAAGAATTTGATAATTTAAGAATTCCAGGAGTAATTAAGTATATAACAAATTCACGTCTATATATCGTTTTAAATAATATACTGGCACTAAAGAATCCACTTTTGCAGTATACAAAATATCCGAAATCATGATTAATTTGAAATGAAATTCCTTAATCCACTAATAAAGAGACGCTTGCTTTTCATTCTGTCGGGCAGTTAACATAAAGGTGTTCTAGGGCCATTACTATTCCTAATTTACGTAAACGATCTACCAAACAATTTACATTCCCAAATAAGACTCTTTGCTGATGACTGCATTATATACAGACGGATAGAACATGTAAATGACCACGTAATATTACAAAATGACATCGATCGCCTTGGTGACTGGGTTACAAATAATAATATGGGCATTAATATAAGTAAAAGTAAGCATATAAAATTTTCAAATAAAAAGAATGCAGAAAAGGAAATTTACACCCTCTTTGGAGAAAGAATCCCATGTACTAGTCAATGCAAATATTTAGGCATTTATTTAACTAGGGATCTTGGATGGGGGGTCCAAGTAGATAATTTGACACGGAAGGCATTTAAAGTATTGCATTGGGTGATGAGTAATTTAAAAGGAAGTAGCGTAGCCACAAAAGAAAAAGCATATAAGGCACTGGTTATCCCTATCCTAGAATACTCCTCCATAGTATGGGATCCATATGAGGTGGGACATATTAAAAAGATAGAAAAAGTTCAAAGAAAGGCAGCAAGATATGTACTCGGAAGGTACAAAAGAACAGATAGTGTCACGGATATGTTAGATGTACTGAAATGGGAGAGTTTGAAAAATAGAAGAAAAAGGAGTAGGTTAGGCGCGATGTATAGAGTTGTTAAAAAGGACGAAGCGTGGGAAGATTTATGGCAAGGGATAGAAAAGCCTAACTTTAAGGGAAAAAACGACCATAGCCACAAAATAAAAATAAGGACTCAAAAAACCAATAAGAAAAAATACTCTTTTTTAAAAGAACCATAATTGATTGGAATCAGCTGCCTGGAGGTTTGTTTGAGCCCTTTCCATCCAATTTTAGAAGTTTTAAGTTGAAATGTAAAGCAGCCACTGGGTAATAAACTTCATTGTAGTCATGAAAATATTGTTTGTATGTGATGTGGAAGTGTCATTATGTAAAAATATTTTCTCTCCTGTTTTTATGTGTTCGTATGTAATTTTCGTTGTAGAGTTATCTTTGACCTAACCTGACCGTTGCCACCAGGAAATTTGCCTAATTGCAACGTAATTGTGTAAAATAAAAAATAAATAAATAAAGAAATATTTTTGCTCGCACTTAAGATGCCTATGGGCTCGCCCCATAATATCGACCCTTGAAAGAATGTATTTATTATCATGCAATTTTAAAATTGTTAAGTAATCAATTAAAACGTCTTGAAGACGTAACTACGCTTTTTCAAAACATAAACACTAGGGACTCAAAGCAAGGCTTGAAGAACAGTGAAACTCTCGGAAACGCTGGCGAAACTTTCGAGACCCTAGAGAATTCCTCTACGGGTCGTGGTTTGTTCGATAATTCTCAATCAAGTTCCCAGCGAGTTCACCTTTAAAAGTAAATTTCCTTCTCCCTCTTTGTTTCATTAACTTGTTTTATCACGATGTCCTAACACTTGAGGAAATCAGGTTCGTGCACGTCAGAATTCCCCGAAAGTTCCAACTACAGTTACAAAAACATTTTGAACAAATTTAAGAGTTTTTCTCTGTGAAATACTGGTATTTGCGTGCACACTGGCGAGGATTGACTTCACTTAAGCTAATTCTGTAGTTTTCCCTCAGTTTCTATGGAAGTACAATGAGGGTATTTTTGGCGATAATAATTCACCGTAAGTGTCACTTGGAAAAGAATCAGTTGTGTGAGGATAATGGTGGCTACAGAAAAAGTGTATGTTAATTCGGCGAATAGACTACTTTTTCGAATATTATGCGTCGAAGTAAGGCGAAGTGTTTTAAAAATTTGCATTTTAAATAAAAACTTTTCTTTGTCTTTATTTTTTAATTCTTATCGATGACATTTTATTTAAACAAGTTAACGAAGACGTTAAACCTTGCAATGTAGTCTACGAGACGAAAGCAGTGCATATGTTACATTAGTCGTTCGTAATAAATTCATGATTTATCAACGACGAATCCGTTATCCCTTTCTGTATACAATACATAAAATGTAGGTACACTGATACTGTTGGCCCGAACAACTGATGAAAAATTGATTGAAGACCTGAAGATGATGAAATACATCGAAACCGGGTCGTGCTATTAAACTTATATTGGGGAAAATTGTTACTGCCTTTTCTTTATTATGATCGAATTTCACCACATCACGCCTGAAGCTGCTCAATTTGAACTGATGAAAGATTGTACTCTAAATATCTTTTACTTTCTTGTACGATAATTTTAAATATTCTGTTGGGAAGGGTAGTTATATTGTCGAACAAAGAGTGAATGACATTTCTTTTTGAACTAGACTTCTGAAATGAATTCATGCTCTCAGGAAACTAAAATCTCTCTCTATTGTTTTCCCTGCACGACTCTCATAGCCACCCTTAAAAGGAGTTTTATGGTACTGCGACTGATGTTTATAGTACTGCGAACGAACGATGTTCTGGTGATGTCACTTTTAAAAGAAACGTATGTTTTATTCATTATCATAAAAGTTCATTGCTCTATTGGCCTGGAAAGTAATTAAACCGCACGAGATACTTTAATGACGAAGTTCCATAGGATGAGTTTAAATAAGGTACCTTAGGTTGACAGTAGTAGGTGCGTGCATCGCGTATTTATCCTTGGAATGTAAATACGTTTCTCAAACGACATGCTGCCTAAACTTAAAAACAAACGACCTCAGATGTATATTGTTTAACATTAGACTTTAAATTGGAATTGAACTGTCTAAAATTAGGTTTACGAAAATTACATATACTACCACAGATGCGCTACTTAGGTTTAAGTTTCCTTAAGTTTTAGTTAATGTTTAAGCCTTTATCATGTCAAATTTCGTAAGTAGCACGAGGGCCGCATCCGAAATGTATGCTCTTGAGAACAATATAAAAGAGAGAGAAGCAACACCAAACCGGATATGACAGCGGAATTTAATTTTCCCTGTGGTTCCGTTTCTATCGATGGGTCAAATGATAGCAAATCTTTTATTCACCTGAATTCTGTATGGTATCCGGAATTTTGCATCAATGCGGTTGTTTTTTTTTCGTACTTCAATCTGTATTTTTATGATGCGGGTAAAAAGCAGTTTAGCCCGGAAGTATTAAACTTTAAACGCTGGGCTGGCAGCAAGAACTCTCGAAGCTGAAACTAATAATTGTACAGCTGAGGCGAAAATGTTCCTTCTCCTTTCTGAAAACTTCCGGTTGATGAAAATCATTTTCCCCTTTCAGTCGGCGTAGAGGAAATAGGCTAACGTCATTCTTCTGCCAAACTTAATGATCGATTTTGTTCCTTCACATCCGAAGTCATTTTTACGGGTTATCAATCCGAGGATTGGTTTAAAGCAGCTTTCCGAACGATCATGTATCCTGCCTATCTATTCATTCCGTCGTTGCTCTTTGCCTAGGCATTTTCCGTTACTTCCTCTCCTTGCTCATCCTAGCTTTCCTCTAATATTTTCCCCCTATGCTTCCTGCAGTTATGGTCGTCAGTGAAATATCGGACCTGAGCATAAACGAGTATCAAATCAATCTGCCTCTTCTCCTGTCCTACAAGTCATCCTCCATCGGCATCTCTTTTCACGCGTTCTACGAAGTACGCACTTCTTCATGCGTTACTTTCTCTATCCACTGTGTTTTTAGCATTCTTCTGTAGCATCACATTTCCATCTCCCCTTATCTTCTTTTCTCTGCTGCCTCTCTCGTTCAAGCCAAACATAGTAGAAAAGTAAGACTTCATGTATAACTCTGTGCCAGTACAGTTTTCCGATAGTAGTTGCTTCTTCTGATAGAAACCCTTCTTCGCCGTTCTTATACTGCTTACTTTAGTCCAGCGTCTTCCATCGCTAGTGATCTTCTTGCCTTAGTATCAAAAAAATGTCCCCGTGTTCTTGTGTGTTTTTCCCTTGTCTTACCTGTAGAATTTCGTCCCCACATCAACTGCTACGCCAATGTCTTCGCTTTATCTTTTTTATCTCCAGGTGGTACTTTTTCATCCACTTCCCCATAGGTGCTAGTGTCCATGTAAGGTCTCTCTTCTCTTTCATTTTTGCTATGTAGTCCGCAAATCGCAGCGTACTTTTCCTTTCTAAAACGGAAGCGTAAAGGTACATTGAACTTTGTCTCATGACGTACCGATGCTGTCTGGGAAACAATCGCTTTAATCGAAATCGTACAAAAATCATTCAAAGAGATTATAAAATTCTCCGAATAAGTTTCCTGAGTAGCTAACCCGAGTATCACAGCTTGTCAAATATCGACTTGGAGATCGTCCTTAGGCTGAGAATCAAAGGCCTGTACTGAATTGTGTCCGCCGTCCGTCAGAGCGCCTCGAATATACATGTAATTACTAATCCTAGACAAATGGTTAATTATACGATGTTTGTTCAAAAAAAGGTGAGGTTGTCTGAATAAATACTTGATTGTATTAGTTACCTTTTAATCATGCTTATTGCCTTAAAAAAGCCCTTGGCTGCCAATAAAACGTTCCTAACGTTTTTTCCAGCTTTCGAATACCGCCTGGAACGCTTCTTTCAGGATAACGTCTGCAGAACAGTTTTGTTGGTTTTCGTCAATAATTTCAAATCTGCGGTTTTTCAAGGTGTATTTCAACTTAGGTAACCAGAAAAATCCGCTGGAGCAAGATCCCGAGGGTAGGGTGGCTGGGGTGTCACCGGCGTGCTGTTTTTGGCCAAAAACTCGGTAACAATGATGTGTGCGTCGGTGGGTTGTCGTGATGAAAGCACCAAGACTTGTTTTTCCACATTTGTGGTCTCTTCCGCAACCTGCTGTGTCTTAACCTTGTCGTAACCTCTATATAGTGCTGTTAATACACTATTTGTCCTTTGGGGGTCATATTATAATGAATAATCCCTTCCAAATCGAAGAAAACGATCAACGTCACCTTCACGTTCGGTCGCGACATCCGAGCTTTATTGGGTCGTGGGGAAGATGGCCCCTTCCGCTGTGAAGATTTGGCTTTGGTTTCTATAGCATAGCCATTAACCCAGGTTTCGTCGCCTGTGACGATTGTGTGCAAGAAGTTTCAGTCGTCATTTGAACGATGGAGCAGTTTCTGTCTGATATTAAAACGTTTTTGCATCTGTTCATCCGTTTACACTCGCGGCACAACTTAGGACGCGACGCGCTGCATGCCCAAAATTTCTGGCTAAATGGTGAAATACGATCCAACACTAATGTCAACTTAATTGGTAATCTCCCTGACAGTTGACCAACGGTTTGCACATACACACTGTTGGTTTTCATTCACACTGTTGGCGTGGGCGTCGTTTGTCGTCGTGGACGGTCGTCAATCTCAAGGTTCTTCATTGGTCGAGGTTTGTTCAGATTGTAACGCGGCTGATGCCGCAAGTCGGTGAAACGCATTGTATCTTATAATAGAAATCAGTGGAAAAGTACAGTCTTTTTAGTGTGGACACTGGTTAAATGTTTCAAGCTAAGGAATTTGTAAAGGGAGAGGCATTTGAATTTAATTCAATTTTATGATGTGTATCATTTATTTAAGGTCCGAATGATATCTAAATTACTCTCAGATGTGAAAGACGGGTAACAGAATAACACCGCTGACTTTTTAAAGTCGCTGACCTAGCAGTCGCATGGGTGTAGAATGTTGTGGTCATTCGGCTCACTAGTACTTTTAAAGGTGTCCCTTATGATGAGGAATTCAAAAGACCCTGTGCATTCTCAATCGGGAATGACAAATATCACCTCTGATAAATTGAGATATACGTATTGGTGCAGGAGTTCACTTAGTGTGCTTGAACTAAATTTGTGGTGGTCCCTGAAAGTGTCGAGTCCCTGTATGTATGTAAGTGGGCCCATTTGTGCGTGTACTATGCTATATGTATATGTAAGTTTCTAGAACGTTCTGGAAATCCTTGAAATCTTTTTCGCACATCTGCAAACTCCTGGAAAGTTCTTGCCACCTGGAAAATCTGAAACGTTCTAGAAAGTTCTCAAAAATTCTCGTCGGTTCTAATAACTTCTAGAGAGTTCTCAAATATTCTTGTGAATTGTAGAAAACTCGTCAGCTGCTACTGATCTAAATCTACCAGAAATGTTTGTAAAATGTGTAAATTTCAATATTTAAATCTCCAGGGCTCAAAAGCAAAAGTTTGAAAATCAAAAATAGCTCCCGTTCGATTCTGAAGCATAAGAAATTGGAAAAGAGAAGAATGTGGGGCAAGAACTTTTACGCGGCAAGCGCATTGGGAGTTCTACATAAATACTAGGGGAGTTGCAAATTAGTTAAATGCGTAAATCCGCCGCGTAACTTAAAAGCTTTTAATAATATTGGTCTCAAACTAATCCGAAGGTCATGAGTTCGGCCGCCGTGACAAACCTTAGGCTTATCGGGATCCAATGAGGGGTTCGGGCACAAAAAAGACACTTCTATAATATTTCTACGGGATTGAGACTGGCGAGATGAAAATCTTTACTCCTATTGATGAGTATGGATGAATTTTTTTTACTGGAATATTTTTGAAATTAGGAAATATACTACCTTGATCAAAAATTTCCCGGAATTTATTCAGAAAATTAAAAATACAAGTTTATTCATCTAAATCTATATTGTCCCCTTCAAAGTAATCCCCATCGACTGCAACACACTTATGCCAGCGCTTGATCCAATCCTCGAAACATTTTTTATATTCGGTTTTCGGTATGTCCATCAGTGAGTGCTTCCTGCGAATTTTCCATTACTTCCTCTCGGCTGCTAAAATGCGTTCCCCGTAATGGTTTTTTAACTCGATTGAACAGAAAGAAGTCACAGGGAGCCAAATCAGGTGAATTCGGTGGCTGTTGGATGGTATTTGTTGCATTTTTCGTCAAAAAATTACGAATAATGATAGCACTGTGCGACGGTGCGTTATCATGGTGCAAAATCCACGAGTTTTCTGCCCACATTTCTGGTCTCTTTCGGCGAATTGCTTCACGCAAACGTCTCATAACGCCCAAATAATACTCTTTGTTTACTGTCTGGCCTTCTGGCAAAAATTCATGATGCACTACACCGTTGTAATCCATGAAAACCGTCAGCATTGCCTTCTTTTTTGACTGAAAACGACGTGGTTTTTTGGTCTCGGCTCATTTGGTGAACGCCATTCACTTGCCTGATGTCTGGATTGCGTGTCGTACTCATAAACCCACGTCTCGTCTCCAGTAATGATCCTTTTGATGAATGTGGGATCGGATTCAGCCTCGCAAATCATGTCTTTTGCGACGTCAACACGGTCTCTCTTTTGCATGAAATTGAGGTCTTTTGGCACCAACTTTGCTGCTACACGACGGAAACCCAAATCATTAACCACAATGTCTTGGGCGGATCCATAGGCAATGTTCAAGTCCTCCGCTATTTCTCTGATGGTTAATTTGCGGTTATTGACCAACATTTCTTTTACTTTATCAATTTTTTCACCGACTTTCGATGTCGATGGTCTGCCACTGCGTTCATCATCTTCGATTGACTCACGACCACTTCTGAACCGCTCGTGCCACTGGTAAACGACCGTTTTTTTTAGAGAATCGTTGCCGAAACACTTTTCCAACATTTCCAACGTCCGTGCGCCACTAAATCCGTTTTTTACGCAAAATTTAATACAAGTTCGTTGTTGCAAATTTAAATCCATTTCTGCAATTGTAAAAAATCGCCAACACACACACAGAGATAGATGTACTCTTGGCTACGTAACTTTTACAAATGTCAAGTTATGACACTAAGATTTAAAGGGAATATCAACAACAGATGTACCAATTTAACAAAAAAAACAGAACTCAAATCGGAACGATGGGAGCGCCACACGGTGGTTATTCCGGGAACTTTTTGATCAAGGTAGTATATTCTCATTTCGGGAACCAACAGTTGCCATTCAGAAGATAAATTATAAAAATGTACTTTTTGGGCTTTCTAGTTTGAAAAACATGCTCAAACTGCGCCATTCAAAGTTGTCAGGGGATCGAGATGGTGCGGTGGCTCGTACTAGCGTCCCACCCTGAAGGCCCAGGTTCAAATCCCGGCGGTGTTGAATATTTTTCAGTGGTATCTCGATCCGTACTTGGTGTGCTTTGTGGAGGGCACTTTGAGTGAGTACGCCGTCCGTCGGATGGGACGTTAAGCTGCGGACCCCTTTGCGCCTTTCGTCAAGAGCAGGCTAATGCCGACGCCGGGTTTCTCTCCATTCTTCTTCCTCTCCTGTCCATCTCTAATAGCGCAAATGACCTCAGCTGTCGGGCGCCTCCCCTAAATACTACTACTCAAAGTTGTCGAGCGTCAAATGCAGATACTCTATGTAAACTGGCGGTCGTTTGTAGAGGGGTTACCTCACAATCTGTCTGTAGCTTCGTTGTTTTAGGGAATGCAATAGCTGTAGTTAAAATTATGCTAGGTGTATGAACTGAACTCTTGTATGCCTCGAGACTGCTCACTGTACTCCGCTCGTACATGATGTATGAGCAATTTACAATTTGAAAAACTCCCGGGGCTCTCACCTGTTTAGGCAGATGCTCCAACGCACAAGTACTTCGGAGTATTCATGGCGTGTAGTCGTTACTCAGTGCAGTCACCCCACCTCAATATCTCACTGGAACTTCTGATTAAAGAATGAGAACCCAACGTGAGTCCTGCAGAGCTGGTATCCTTGAGCATACAAGCTGATGTCGGGCGTCGAGAGATTTTATGCTCTTATACGAAATTGACCCCAATTTCCAGGTGCTGTAATCTGCCGGCATAGATAGCATCATTTGCTAAAGTGTTGAGTTAGAAAATATGCATTGAAGACCGAAAATTGCTCCAGTGTAGATATTTTGGTTAACGAGATCACAGAAGAGCAAAACGTGTGGAGGGCTTTTGTGTATGGAAAGAGATCTACAGGGTCCGTACAAAAGGTATCGGGACTGGTTCGCTGTAGCCTCAACGGAGCTGTGGATGGGAGTCCTACCAGTCGGTTCGGTAGAGGGGTCCCCCACCACTCAGGCGCACTTTAGTTCAGTCGCCTCCGGGCATGCGTTGAGGCAGGAGGTGGATTTTTGTGGCGTGTGATTGTTTGTGGTGTCGTCGCGCCAGCATGGAGCGCACCGTCGAACAAACGCTACGCTGTGAAGTTTTGCGTTAAACTCTGCAATCCGCGTCGGAGACCCTTGAACCCATTGAACAGGCTTATGGGGATGATGCCTTAAGCCGCACTAGAGTTTTTGAGTGGCACAAAATGTTAAAGGAAGGCCGGGAGCTCGAGCACCGCGTCGAACGCCCGACGACCTCTCGAACCGATACTCAGGTGGCCAAAGTGAAAAAAGTTTTGGACTCTGACAGGCGTTTAACCATCGCCCTTATCAGTGAGGAGACCATTCTTTCAGCCGGAACTGTCCACACCATTGTAACAGACGATCTTGCGATGAGGAAAGTGTGCTCGAAGCTGGTGCCGGAAGTCTTGGGTGAGGAACAAAAACTGTCGCGGGTGGAAATTTCGCAAGACATTTTGGACTGCTTCCTTGAAGATGAAGATTTTCTCGATAACGTTATTATTGCAAAGGATAGCTCAAAGGATATCGGTTCGACTCCATCGTTCAAGCAGCGACGTCAGAGGCTCTCAAGTGTTCCGGAAACAGACTTCCAGCGGTCTTTTACGAGTGGTAGACGCACCGAACTGAGTGTATCGATGCAGGAGAAATGTATTTTGAAGATTATTAAGTAATTGTAATAATAACTGCAATTCATTTTGAATTTTGGAACCAGCCCCGATACCTTTTGTACGGACGCCGTATTCCACTTTCACTGATACCCATGCAAAACCCTTGGAACTTTTTTGTCATCCCGATGATGCTCATTCTGTGAACCGAAATGTTGATTAGTAGTGATGATCACCTGGTCAAAGGGAGACTTAAGATGGACCTTGAAAACCATTACACGTTGCTGTTGGTCTTCTAAGAAAACTATTATTGACAGCCTTAGACATAAAAGACATTGGCATTAGAGTAAATTATTCTTTAGATCTGCATTCCATGCCATTATAAGTTTTTCTTTTCCTCCCTCTATCTCGAAAATCCACCGCCTTTCTGTAACCGTTTTCAGCATTCCCCAGCCTCACTACACATATGTATATCTTTTTCGTTCATTTTCCTGCCTCCTTTGAATTTATCCTGACAAACTTCTTCCACGAAAAGGACTTAGCTGCTCTTCCTTCATGTCATTTTATTTACCCCACACGTTTCCATATCCATTTCTTAGAATAGTCAGTTATACCTCTTTTTCTTTATCCTCGAAAACCAATTTTCGGTGCTACACCCGACGCTACGCTCGATAATAAAGTGTTATTTCCGTCTTCGCGTAAGGTCCCTATTAACGGCTTTCTTATCCGTTTACATAAATATGTATGTAGCTGGCTCAACTTCTCCTATAAGGTGTTCATACTACTCTGCCTATTATCGTCTAAAATACTGCCCCATTTGGTAATGGGGTGTCATCAAAATGAAAATGATGTAAAAATGTTGAAAGAAATATGATGTCGTGTGAATCAATAAGAGTTACACAAAGATGAAAGTACACCCTGAAAGTAGCACTCCCGTCTGCTGAATGAAATAATTCACCGCGCAGTAAAATACTAATCAATAGCTATAGTGAACTTCAAGGCTGTGTTTAACTCTGTGTGTTGGATGACTGCGATTGAGAAAATGAAGACATGCGACAGAAGACCTGAAGACAGATATAACTATTCTGGACAAAATTCTCTCCGGTTTATTTAATAAGGACTGAATGATAGCAGGAATGAAGCATTTTTCCAAGGGAGCTCTCCTAATTTCTTATTGCCTTGCCCATTTTCGCCTAGAATGATTCCAAATAAATGAATTTCTCTACCAAATCTAACATAAGCTCCCCTTCTTCAGTGTTATAATTGGCCCTCTTATTTTGTACGAATCTCATTACTTGAGGTTGCTGTGATTTATCTTCGCCGCATGACTCTCCTCACACTGATTCGATGATATGTTTCGCAGTGACATCAGTCCCTTGGTCGAATGGTCAATGAAAACTTGATCATCCGCAAATATAACTGCCACAATCAGTTCTCCGCTTACTTACATTCTTACCCTTCCCATGCTGGTCTACCGATCTCCTCCACATATACATTGAAAGCACCGAGTTAACTTGTATTCTGCTGCACTCCTCACGAATTCCAATTCCGATTCTGCGTACGAAGCCCATGCTTGTGGAGTCTGACAATGAGGCCCACAAAGGTTTTGAATTATTCGCCCATGTCCTCAGTCGAATCCTTTGTTTAGGTATGAGAGGCATGTATATGCCATTAACTTTGACAATTCTACTCTGTCGAACGTTTTATTGGATTCCGTTGTTTGTTGGGTAAGATTTAATCACTTTCCCTGTGACTTCTCACTTCCTGTAATTCCCCTTCCCCTCAAAACACACAGTTACATGCCCATTCGACTGTGGCTTCGTGCGTGGACATCCCTGTTGTATTGTGAGGATGTGAAGACAGACTTTGAGCTCGATGGTTTCGTATTTGTTACGAAAATTCATCGAAGTACCTTCATGTTTGACATGAATGCACCCCTGCTTTTACGACCATTGCTCCATAAGAGGGAAGAGACTAATTGCTGCAATTGAACCTTATTCATCGTAGACTGTCATGCTTTTTCGCAAATTTGTATTTTAAATTCATGCAAAAACAAGCAATAGCCCCCTTTTTCACAGCGGTATTATATAAGCCGGAATTGCCTTCGGGGAAATCAGAAAAAGCCCTGAATGCGGTGCAAGATTCGGGAAACCCCGTTTAGAACGGTGTTCGTTTTAGTTGTGAGACCGGTTCGTCGATCACAAGCGCTAGCAAAAAAAATTATACCTGGCCCGACTTGGGTGTTACCAGAGACGCAAACTTAGAAAAGGGAGGACGAACAAAGATGGTGCCTAGTCCTCTTCTCAGCACTTGATTACGCATGTGAATTTAAATTCACAGTCATTGCAGTTAATCACTCGTTTCTGACATTTAAAAGTATGAAAGGGACTTGTGAAAAAGTATTTATTTAAAATTATTATTCATAACTTTCCCATGTCTAAGAAACACACAGCTTCCGAGAACGTCGCCTAATGAATCTCCCTTTTGGTATTACTTAAATTCAAGGAAAATATTAATTTAAGAATGATAATTGTGCCTAATAAAATAGAATTGGGAATTATTGATTTTGAGGAAGTATTACATTTCTTAAAATATAATCGATATACTGTCTAGAGGAATACAGTAAATCGAATTTTTTTAAGGAAAAACGTCGCTCATTCCGGGCAGTCGTCTACGTACGTACGAGATATAGATATACCCTCGTATATTGATAGACGCTTCTGTAGTGTGAGATGGGGTAATCGGGAATAGATCGTGGATGAGGACTTAATTCTTGGGTCAACTATACGAAACATTATATTTTTAAGGATATACCTAGAAGTGTAGCTTTGAAATTTGTTTTCGAGATAGAAATTATGAACTAAGAACTTCTTTGCCCTCTATGATTTCACATGGGCGGCATTGAACGGCTGTCATGCATGGGTGTTTTGCATCCTATACCATGTAGATGTATTTAATGTATCAACGAAACAAAATGTTAATACCTGATTTGTGTTGTTTCTGGTCAGGTAACGCCTAGTATAGCCAAAATTTTGTCGAAGTACCCCGCCGCTTCCGAAATGGGGAAATTTTGGCCGTTTCTCAGCGTGAATCTTACAGGGGCCAAAAGATTAGATTTTCCCATATGATAGGTGAATGTTTATCGAGTTCAGCATTGAGATTTTTTTTTAATTCAGACTTAAGTTTCCTAAAGAAATACGTATGCCTGAATGAAATTTCCAGATGATTGCATGACTACTATAACTTGTGTAGTATTTACGTAGCTTTCAACTCGCTAATAAATACTGGTCATTGATTAGAGGAATGCCTTTCGAACATAAGTAATAAGTGTAGAAATAAATAGAAATGTTATAAATGTACAACGATGTAATCAGTGTAAATAAAATAGGATAATTAATGTAACAGCAAACTTATAGTTAGCGTAGAGCAAGTAAATCATAAAAAAGCCATAACAGATACAAAATAAAAAAAATAAAGAATGTAGATAATGAATGTATCTGTGGACGTAAGAGGGGTAAGCATTTGCAGAAACCCTCAACATGTACACAATTTGGGGGTCAAACATCTGCGGGAGCGGATATTTTTTGTTGGATTTCATGAAATGAATTGAAGTGACATGAATAAAAGGATGTATCTTTATCACACGAAGGGAAACCAAATTATGCATGACCTATTATTGCTTTAGTGACTCGCGTTTCAAGGACCACATCTCCGAATAGATATTATTTTCGTGGCTTTTTTTGGGCACCCCAGTTTACACGATCCCGGTTCATCGAGAGCCTGTTGTACTGTAAAAATCGGTTTATAATTTATCTGTGGGGCATTTGAATGCTAGTATGAGACACAGGACAAATCATAAGTGTGTGAGACGTCTGGCATCCCTGGTGTCCATACATGATGCTCTCGGGTGTGAGTCGCATCGATGCAAACATTCACTGTTGCTATTAACTTCAATTAATAGCTCTCTTACAATATTCTGTTAAGATTCACATCGTCCACTGATTTTGATTAATTGTATGGTGACCTTAGTTGTCATGGGGAGCATGGAATTTTTCAGTTTCAAGGGAATTGGCGTAAGCTTCTGCCCTGCTACAATTTTGAACAAATTCCATAAATAATGCGTGGACATAATTTCCTTGGTGATGTGTAGAGATGCCTTGAAATATTGAAACTCGTTTTAAAATAAATGTCTGCGGAATTTCTAGGGATATTCTGTAGAGATTCATCGAGCGTTCGGTAGTGATTCCTTAAGGCGCGAACACTTGGAGCTTCCCTTATTTCTACAAAATTTCTGACCAAAGTTGTATTTTGCTTATAATTCCGTAGGAAAGAACTTCGCTCAACGGAAATCTTTGAAAATTCCGTTGAATGCTGAGGGATTATTTACCATCTACGGAAAGTTTTTACGGAATTTCTTGGCTGGGTGAATTTAAGGAAAATTCTTTGTTTTTGCTACTAGCACGCCAGACGGATTGCGAACTCTCGTTTTCAGTATTCATCACTCTGATGACGTTTATGAGCTGTCAGTTATGGAGGGAAAAAGTAGTTAAAGGCAGTATGTTCGCCTGGAAAAAGATCGGGAAAAATCTAGAAAATTTTGGGCCTCCCTTTTATTTTCAGGTAATGTTAATGTTTTGCGTTTGAAAAGCGTTTCGTAACTAAGTAAGTAAGAAACTTGTCTCACGGTCATTTCTAGCGATTAAGTACTACCGGATTAGGAATATCTTCTAGTTTTAATACGAAATTTTCTTGTAGCTGCGAAAACTGCGCGTCTTCTAGTTGACCGACGCCGATTAATCCGCATATGTTGTTGCCTCACTAGGTGTTGGAAACAGATTCGACTCTAATATTATCGACCGTCTGCCTTGAAAGTGTTGAGTAGATTAATGAAAGTGTTTCTCCCTATTCTATCATGTTTTAGAGGCTTTTTTATATATGTATGCGGCAGCGCAAATGCATGGTAATTTATGATCGAGGGAAAGCGTCGGCCTTCACCAGTTGAGTGGAGTAATTGACGTTTGGTAATTTGGTCCTAGCTAGGTATTTTTGCCGTGTGCGCACAATACGTTTACGGAGCAAAACAGGCGTAGACTTCGTGCTCGTAATCTTCATTGTTGGTACTCAAACAAAAACCGTAAAAAACTGCAGTCTGCACGCTAATTCACTTGGTCCAGCGATGTTCCAATGTCTTGATCCTATCTCGAAAATTATATTCCTTGAGGCCTACAAAATACCTGTTTACTTCTGCTGTTAGTTCTTTGTTTGAAGGGATTCTCCGGCTACAGAGGAAAATTTTAAGCCGAGGGAACAGATGGAGATCTGATGGAGCTAAATCTGGCGAATAAGGCGGGTGTGGCAACAGTTTTTATCTTAGTTCACGTATTTTTGCCATGGTGACGACACATGTATGGGCGCACATTGTCTTGATGAAAGATCTTCCCAGCCAAACCTGGCCTTTTTTCGTGTTTCTTTTGCTTTAGTTGGTCCAGAAGGTTAGCGTAGTATTGTCCAGTAATTTTTTGATCAGTGGGAAGATAGTCCATCAACAATATCCTTATCGGATCGCAGGAAACTGAATCCTTCACCTTTCCCGCCGACTGTAGTGGCGTTGCTTTCTTTAGTGGTGGTGAGTCAACATGTTTCCACTGTTTTGCCTCTGGGGCATAGTAGTGGAGCCAAGGTTCATCTATGGTCACAAGCAGGCGCAGAAAATCATGTTGGTTGCTCTTAACACGGGTCAAACATTGTTTGGGAATTTCCTTTCTGATGCGTTTGTGATCCTGCGGCACACATCTAGTAGATAAATTTCTCTTCTCCATTTCCACTGTTATAATGTGATATGCCCACTCAGATGACATCCCTACAGCTTGAGCGATTTCTTGCACTTTGTCGGCGATCCTCCATGTTCATTTAATGCACTTTTGCAATAAAATCTGGGGTAGTAGCACATTTTGGCCGACCACTATGTAGATCATTTAAGCTGTCCCGATCAAACTTAAACTCGTTTTTCCACTTGGAACTGTTAAATATGAAGGGGCAGGATCCCACAGAGTGATCTGAAAGTCAGCATGAATTTCCTTTGCTTTCATACCTTTTTTTAAGAAGAATTCACCGTAATCATGGCTCGAATCTCAGTTTTTCCATCTTCACCATTCACTGGATGGGGAAATCATTAGAGAGGCGTCCGCACGAAAGATCTCATACCAGAGCCCTGACGCGTTACGTGTTTACTTATAAAGAATTATCTATTACTACGCGGGAAAATCTTGCGCTAGCGCTGACATCTGGTGGTGATTCTGAGAACCTTTCAAACTACCCTCTTAATTCTTAGTGTTTCCATAGATTGAGATTTTCTCTCGTCTTTGTTTGATTAGCGGTTTTTTCGATTGAAGATATTTAGCATAAGTTGTTTGGCTATCGTTTCTCGACTGGAATCGGTAACTCGACCCATCATTTTCAGCTTGCTTTCCCCGATATCAGGTGGTAAATGCCTCAGCAAAAAGTATTTCATTAATTTATATTAAATTCCAATTACCTAATTGCCGCAATTGCTCAAGGGTGGTAAACTAATAAGGCCTTAAATATTTAAATTAAAAGGGGAAAAACTACTTGGGTTGTAAAAAGTTATTTTAACTTCCAAACAAGTTTTTTCCTATTTTAGTCCATTAACAACTGTTAATGAGAACTATGTATTAAGGAACATCAATCAGAAATAATGTTATGTTCATTCTTATTCGTTTACAATAATGAATTTTACTGAAAAATGTTGATAAAAAGGAGGATACCATTCAGAGAGAATTTGAAATTATTTACCATATGCCTCTACTGTAAAAAATGTATGAATTTAACATTTTTAAGGTATTACAGCAATTATTTGCGCTAAAAAATAGTGTGCCAGCAAAATGTGTGCAAAATGTGGAAATAGTTGATAAGCTATGGTTTAAGTTTTTGTAGTAGTATTTAGGGGAGACGACCGACAGCTGAGGTCATTTGCGCCATAGGGGATGGACGGGAAAGGATGAAGGGCGGAGAGAAACCCGGCGTCGGCATTAGCCTACTCTTTACGAAAGGGGCAAAGGGGTCCGCAGCTTAACGTCCCATCCGACGGACGGCGTACTCACTCAAAGTGCCCTCCACAAAGCACCTCAAGTAGGGATCGAGATACCTCTGAAAAATATTCAACACCGCCGGGATTTGAACCCAGGCCCTCTTGGTGGGAACCCAGTACGTTAGCCCTGATTTCATTTTTAGATTGAAGTAGAGGAAGTTTTTGCTAAAAATACCATGCTGAATAAATAGGTGTTAAATCCGTATATGAGGTCTGTCGAGAAGGTATCCAGCCATTCAATATTTTGAGAAAAGTAGCCTACCTAGAAAAATGAGGTCCTAGTCCCCTTGGGACTCACATTTATCCCAGTGTCTCTTCTACCTTTCAAAACAATCAAAAAAGTCTTTTTTCGAATGTCATCAGTTGCTTTGTTGCATTTTCTTTTTTCTTGTCAACGTCAAGAATTTCATACTACAGTTGCAGGGGACTTGCTCCTAAGTTGCAATGGATGATCCAAGTTTTCTAAAGAGATCATAACTGGAGGTGAGCCATTGGTCTACAGCTATGACCCTGAAACAAAAGCCCAGTCTTCCCAACAGTCAGTTGGCGAGATTAAGGAGAATGCGACAAGACAGCTAATGACCATTCCAAAAAAAGGACTTTGAAGGTGACTAAGGTCTCATTCTTCTAGGTAGCCTATTTTTCTCAAAAGATTACATTTCTGGATAGTTTCCAGACAAACAGGACAGGAGAGTAATATGCAGGAAATCTTTATAGGTTGTGCCATTTTGTGACCTCCTCCTGTTTTAACTGTGACATGTATCATTTGAAAATCAAATGTGAGGAAAAGCATTAATCGTTAGGACATCAAGAAAGTGCATATTTGACATATGCTTTATTTGTAGCCATGGTTTCGAGGAGCACTCACATTACTGTCAGGTGTAATAAAGATTAATTTTGTGATTTTATATGCTGCATGTGATTATATTTATTTTAAAATGGAATTACCTCTATTAGTAGTTCACCCCTTTTAAATAGTTTATAACACATCTATGTTAAATTTTCATTACAATTCATTTAAGTATTAAAATCTTAGTAATCCGTTTTCTTTTTGCATATATTTCCATTAGATGACACATGTCCTGAAGGCCTTTTTCGTTGTGGATCAGGGCAGTGTATACCTTTAAGATGGAAGTGCAATTCCAACAGAGATTGCCCTGATGGGTCTGATGAGCCTCCTGACTGTGGTAAATATCATTGTAAAATAAACTTCATTTTTCTCCTAGCTGCTTCAAAATTGTTTTTCTGCACACCATAAGTATCATGAATTGGCACTGTCGCATATTGATTCATGATGCATTGGATTCCATGAAACTAAATTAATGATGTATTGATGATGTCTATAAGGCCTTTAGGGGTCACATGTGTGTGAAGGTTTCATAGCTCCTGCATTAAGTGTTAGAATCCCCTAATTTAATACCTTACATGCACCTATTAATAAATTATTCTATCATTTTTGTTGCATGCCCCATAAAAGTACAAAGTAGAATATGCATTAATAAAATTTTAAGAGTAGTAAGGCTCTCGCAAAGCGCTTGTAATAAAAGTAAAAATTGGAGCTGGTAAGTAGTAGTGTAGGATACTGGACCTTAAGGGAATACTGAAACATGAGGTGATGTCACTGTGTTTGCCGTTTGAGTGGCATCTGAAAACTAAGAGGTAGCATGATGGACTTACTCTCTCATGCAAAACTTTTTGGTTCCTCAAAATTGTGTGAAACCCAGTCATAAGTTATTTCATTAAATCTGCTGTACCTGGGTAAAGATATCTGAATAACCTTGCATTCAAGTTTTAGTAACTCGTTACCCTCAAAGAATTTGCATGCACAATACAGCACAAATGAATGAGCAATTATTTTAAAACTGCTTTAAAAGAACCTAGTCGAATTGAAAATTTTGTTTGGTATACATCAGAACTGTTTCTATCATATTTCAAAAAATGTTCATTAGTAGTAGTAGCTTTAAGGGAGGCAACCGACAACAGATCATTTTTGCTATTTGTGATGGACACAAAAGGAGGAAGGGTGGAAAGAAATCTTTTGCGGCATTAGCCTACTATTCTTAATGAAAGGTGCCTAGGGGTTCGCAGCGTAATCTCTCACCCGACGGACAACATACTTACTCAAAGTGCTCTCTAGAAAAAACACCTCAAACAGGGATCAGGATACCACTGAAAAAATCTGCCAGCTCCAGGAATTGAATCTGGGCCCTCTGGGAGGGAAGCCAGTATATTAGCCTCCACACCATATCGATCCCCTCAGAATGTTTGCTACCTAATAAACACTAAAACATATTGATTTGAAGCAGCCTAAATAAGAAATACGTGGTTTGAACCCAGATTTAAAAACATCTGAATAATAATTGCCGGGGTTTACCCCTGGTTTCAAAATTGTAAAAATATATGTAGTCCAAATCGAGTCAAAAAGTTTAAATACCAAACCTGGGCCCTTTACACAAATTGAGTAGTTTCGGGTGTGATGTGGTGGACTTCAAACATTAGAAAGAAAAGATAGTAACAATTTTCCTCTGGATAAGTTAAATAGCACGACCCGGTTTCGATGTATGACATCATCTTCTGACTGATGGACCTGAAGATGATGTAATACATCAAAATCAGGCCATGCTATTAAACTTATGTAGTGGATTATTGTTGCTATCTTTTCTTCACTGGGCCCTTTAATATTTGTGGTCTCAAACTTAGGTTGAAGGGTGTATATTTTGCCTTTACTTTCTCAAAATTATGATGGCATACTTGGATTCTGAAATTTTGTATGCCGATAACTTTTTAATTCGAACATGCATGGTCACTGCATTTACTTCTCAAATGAGAAGGGAGTGCTTCAAATTAACCCCAAAGAAGACCATCAGGTTTTAAATTATGAATTGACAATTGATCAAGTCATTGTGCGTAACACAGGCAGGTATGATTGCATTTGAAATGAATATTATAATGTTTATAATTGAAGTTGTTAAAATGAATAAATCTTGCATTTGTCAGGAATAATTATATTTTACTTTTTAATCCTTCATAAGCAGTAGGAAAACAAGCCTGTGCAGAGCAGTTTCAGTGTGTCATCAGTAAAAAATGTATCCCACTGGGTTGGATATGTGATGGAGAGTCTGACTGTGGGTTTGGACCAAATCAGGTGCGAGATGTTTCTGATGAAGATGTACTAAGATGTGAGTGTTTGTATGGTTTTATCTTAGTGTTTATATTGTTAACTTTTTCTTTATCACCGAAGCCAACCTTTTACCTAACAAATTGAAATTATTTTGCTTTGAATTTTTAGGCTCAAAAGGAAATTCCTGTCCTTCTAATTTCTTCCGCTGCAATGATAGTATTTCAACTTGCAAACCTATTGTTAGTCTATGTGACAAAAGGTCTGACTGCCAAGACCAATCAGATGAAGGAACATTTTGTGGTAAGTCGTCTCTTAACATGTTATCCACCATTCAAAGTACCTACATGACTTTTGGGTAAATATTTTCTTCTTTTAGCTCATATTGACCTAAATTGATGTGATCACTATAATTATACTCAGAAAACATGGATCATGAAAGTAAAAGAATAAACAAAATTATAAATTATTGGTGATTTTATTGTGTAATGCCTACTTTCTTTTTAAGTACATTTTCATTAGGATTTGTGAGATTAAAGTTCAACCTAATATATAGCATACAGTATTGAGTCCTTTAAGGATTAGTGTTCCTTAATGTGGATGACCATCATAAGTATTCAGTTTATTCCTAATATCAGCCTCTGATTGCAGACTTTTGGTTGTTAATTGTTCAAGTTAACTCTTTATGTTAAATGTTACATACATTCTGTTAACTGATTAAAGTTAAAAGTTTAATTCCAAGTATATTCATTTTAGTTGAATTAAATCAGAATCAACCTTTAAACTTGTTTCAAATTAATTCGATATAAATATTTACTTTCCTGCAAAAACTTCAAAAATTTTCCCATTTCTCAAGGAACAAATGAATTATTATAAAAGCTAGCGATTATTGCATTTCTCCAAATATAGCATAAGTGCCTTGTTGAGGTATTTGCATCCCTTGAAACAAATTTTCCTTATGAAGATCCCTTTTGTATATTCAATTAATCTTTAGTGTGTCAAGTTTTATGGTGTTTGTAACAGCATCAATGTGTTATGTTGAAAATTAAACAGGAAACTATATCAAGGAGCTAAGAGTTACTAGAAATTGAACTTTTTAACTTGATTTGTAAATGCTTAATGCATTACTACACTAATTTCATTTTAACATTGGTTTATTGCGATAAATTCTCTTCTCAATTAGGCAAAACTTATCTGTCAAATAAATCATACATAATGGTTAATCATTGTGTATGAAAGGAGTACAACTGATTGCAAAATATGTGTATGATTCAATCATGGAAATGGTTGAAAAGTGATGGACCTTGATCAAGCTTACATTTTTTGTATTGAATCACTTAAGTATCTCCTGGAAATCAGGGTGTTTTCATTTAGTCTGTTTGGTTTAAATCCGTGAAATGAAAGTATGCAATATATCTTAATTAACAAGGCTTCCACCATTGTTATTTTTTCAGTCATGTAGTAAACTTATTGTTAATGTATAATATGTATGCAAACTTGAATAATCAATGACGTGAGTAATTTATGTGGACATTTATAATTTCAGCCAATACATCCATGTGCAAGAGCATCAACTGTTCACATGGATGCAAGCCCTCTCCTAAAGGTCCCTTATGTTATTGCCCTGAGGGTAGGCAGCCCAATGGTACAGAATGTATTGGTAAGTAACACTTGCAATTTTACATTCTTACCAAATATTTTGACACATTTGTGTTAAACTGGTGTTTATATGACTGATATGCTATATTCTGAATTCTCAGAACTGAAGTTCTCAATTTCAACATTAGTGAGTTTGCCGTTATTTCCCAGTAGACTTCATTACATGTTCTTGATTGATGAAAATAGAGGAACATTATATTAATGTGGAATCTTTGCTGCTTCCTTCAAAACCTTTGATTTTTTTCATGCTGTTAGGACATATATGTTAAACACAATTTCTTTGGTAGTGCTCTTTGAAGGCTTATTTTTTGCTATAATAGTTGATGAGCTCAAAAATAATTGCATAAATCTGTAGCAATGATTTTTTTAATAGTTGTGTAATAAGAAATTAATAAGAGTAAAGAGATAAAATAGCTGAATAATGTTCAAAATTTGTATTTTGGTGGATATCTCCTTTTGACTTGAACAACCAAGGTTTTCTTAGCTATTTTTTGTCAGCTGTAAGGGCTGAGCAGAAAAACTCTGGGAATATTACTATCTTGGAAAATGGGGGAGATTTTGTGGTACTGGAAAAATCGATATTTAAAACATTTTTGGGAGGCAAGTTTTCTGCCTGTTATTTTCAGATTTGTTTGAAAGAGTACTAATTTATGCAAATGTTAATTTGTTCGTCTTAGCAGTTCTTGCTCTTCTTGGGCGAGAAACTCTTTTACCATTGATGTTATCTGAATTGAGATTCTACAAACTGAGGCAGTGGTGTTTAATGTGGAAATAAAATTATCAATAAATAATTATTATTATTAAAAAATATAATTAAAAATTATTGTTGTGACAGTTTGGCTCATTTTTACTGTGAATACCTGTATAGATTAGAGGAAATGTTTGGGGATCGAGATGGTGCGGGGGCTAACGTACTGCCTCCCCACCCTGAGGGCGCGGGTTCAAATCCCGGCGGTGTTGAATATTTTTCAGAGGTATCTCGATCCCTACTTGAGGTGCTTTGTGGAGGGCACTTCGAGTGAGTACGCCGTCTGTCGGATGGGACGTTAAACTGCGGACCCCTTGGCGCCTTTCGTAAAGAGTAGGCTAATGCCGACGCCGGGTTTCTCTCCACCCTTCATCCTTTCCTGTCCATCCCTTATGGCGCAAATGACCTTAGCTGTCGGTCGCCTCCCCTCAAAACTACTACTACTACTAGGAAATGTTTAATTTTGTTCTTTGGTTATAATCAATATTATTGTGCTTAAAAGTGACTTTCAGGCTCAATCAATGATAATGAAAAATTTTAAATGTGATATATTTTTAACATGTTTACAGGTTTTAAGTTAATAGAAATACATGCTCATTATATTTTTGTCACGCTGCTGTCTGAAAATTGCTAAATCAAAATAGCATCTTCTGGGAGAGTGGCCACTTGTTGGCCTTTTAAGTTGCTGTTTTTGTAACTCAGAGACTGACATTAATTATCATATTTGTTTGCCTCAATGTTAATGGATGTTCTTTGTTATTTCAGACTTTGATGAATGCCAAGTGGATGGGATTTGTGATCAGATTTGTACAAATTTGCCTGGAACATACAGATGTTCTTGTGTAAATGGTTATGAGCAGCTAAACCACACTTGCAAAGCAATTAATGGTAAGTTCAAGGACATCATTTGGGATAGCATTTGTAAAATGAAGCATTTGATATAAATAATATTTCACCGGTTTTTTATCATAAATGAGTTTTGTAGAGCCTCTCATGAAGGTGATTAGAAAATAATCAGTGAGTAATAAGTTGATTCAACATGGTAAATTAATCCTTTCTGAGGGCATATTTTTTATCTCCATAAGGCATAAAAAAATAAGAAAATAGAGACTTAAGAAAATGAAAAGTTGATACAGCGCAAAATGAACGAGTACTTTTAAACTATTGTAAAATTAATCAGTTATGCTGCAGCTGTAATAATTTCTTAAATCAACTTGTGGTCATCAAAGTAGTTAGTGATAGAGAAATAAAATGTGTTTTTAGTTTTGTATATTCTGTTTCCTTTTCCTTGCACATTGTCCCACTGATGTCAGCGCAATCTTCTATACTCCCTATCCCCTCCCTGTCCCTTGCTGTGCTAAGAGGTGCATATCCCTTATGCATATCCCTTGGAATGTGCTGGGGGAATGAGGGTGTATGATAATGTTCTCTTGGCAGCTCGATATGTGAAATAGGTCTGGAAGGTAGGAGGGAGGTTTTAGGAGGCAAAGGGAGTACTTTATTACAAAGCTGAACAAAGCTATTAATTTTCGTTAGTTCACTGATGGTGGTTCTCCTCCTGAAATTCTGTTGATGGTAGTCCAGGGATAGTGAGTTGGACTACTGACCAAAGGTTCTGGGTTCAATTCTCAGGCATTACTCTCTGGGTTCCCTTAGCTTCACCCAAGCTGCGTGATTTTTTGGGTACCAGATCTTCCTGGGAAACCATAGGTGTCACAGGGAAAGGATCTCCTCTCCCTACCCTGATTTGTGAGTTTCATGTACCATTTGGCTGACTATTGGGTGAACTCTACCAATACCTATTAAGCTGACTTTTGGGTTGATTACTGTGTATATGGTTTTTTTATTGTGTATAGATCCTTAGGTCATTGTATTAAAGGG
The DNA here is from genome assembly GCF_022747635.1 of Hetaerina americana. Taxonomy (NCBI): domain Eukaryota; kingdom Metazoa; phylum Arthropoda; class Insecta; order Odonata; family Calopterygidae; genus Hetaerina; species Hetaerina americana. Next base: position 67,041,487 of record NW_027287095.1, on the reverse strand, counting down.
ACTATCTTAAACATTATTTAATGAAATAGCTGCACTTCTTAAATTTTCAGTCTGCTTCTAGCATAGTTAAGATGTAAGCACTTGAAATATAACCTGTGGTCTTCTATCTCCAAAGGCACTTGGCTAAATGAAAAAAATCATCTCTCTACCCAATTTCAAATGCTTCCTCCAGCTTATTGTGGTTTGATCCAATTGGTATTAACAATGCTTTAAAACCAATACATACTTTTTTATGTATTGGTTTTAAAGAATTGTTATTAAGGCTATTAAGTATGATATGTTAATAAGGGTATATCATTTCAACTTTTTATTAATTAAATATGCTCTTCCTCTTGGTATTGTATTTTATTTTTTTAAACAAAAGACTAGTGCGATAAGGTCTTCATTATTTCTACCCTGCTCTGGTTGACTCCAAGCGAACAGTTCTCAGGCATGCTTCAATGATAATAATGATATTTAATGTATTTCAATTTTGGGAACTCTTTAAGCAGTAGGTGAGTACCCTTAAATTTATGAACTGCTCAAATTGCAGTTCCTGTCAATTTAATACTGATGGCAATGAAAATTACATGTACTATTTGCAGATATAAGGCCATGTAACATATGAACTACTTAAAATAATGTACAGTTTATTAATTAGAAAGCATGAAATAATTCATGCATATCACTTTTAAATATTTTTGATGGTTTTCATTTATACTCTATGCATTTTTGTATTTTTCAGTGCCCCCTAATGATCCTGGTGCTCTCATTTTTGCCACTGGCCAGGACATTCACTGTATGAGGCTGGATGGCAGTGAATGTGACAAAGGAAGCAGCAAAGGAGTGGGAAACCCAAAAATGAGAGCAGTAGGGGGATTGCATGAACAGCACCATACATTTGCCCTTGATTTTTACCACAGAAACCAGTCTCTATGCTACACGCACCACAATGTTTCCCAAGTGTCTCTCCGTTGTGCATTAGTCTACAACTTGGATGTTTACTGGGACCCACCATTGCCTTCAATGTTTTCTTTAGAATGTAAGTTCTTAATTTAAGTTGGCATGACAGAAATGTATGTAATATAACAAATAGTGCACAATTCAGCCATTGCCTACTGACTGTTAATCTGATAAGAATTCATGAAAAACTAGTCGGTAAGTAAATATAAATGTTTGTTGGATATCTTTCTGATATCCAACAAATATTTATATGGCTTAAAACTATAAGCTGTATTAGGAAGCATTACTGGATTCTCCTGTTTTTAATAACCTGAACCATTCTGATCTAGTCCCATCAAACACAGATTAATAGGAGTTTTACTGTTATTCAACATTCATTTTCATTCACCATTCATTCATTTTCCTAATTTAGGACATGATGTTTGAGAAGCATCTCTATCTCCTAAAGTTAAACATTTAGTTTTTAAATAAGCCTTGTTGCACCAGCATTGTGTTGACGATTAGTTCCTTGCCTTGTATTATAGCAAAAAGTTTACATTCTACTGATCACAAAAAATATGCATTTCTAATATAATGCATGTTGTGAAGAGTGAATGAACCGGGATATTCACAATCCAAGAGTATCTACAGTGTGTGTCATTTCGCTCCAAAATTTAATCTCTTATATATTTAAATACTTTTCCTGCCTATATTTTAGTTATATTATTGGCTTCTAATGATGTGAAGAATGGATACATTAAAGCTGATTATAATATTCTAATGGATGATAATTTTATGCATGGAATGGCACATAACTCAGCACTGACTTGTAAATAATTCAAAATTAAAATTTGGAATTATTATTAATCAAAAAACTCACTCATTTCAGTTTATGCAAGTAGAAACCCCTGAAAAGAACATGATATGTTTCTGTCAAAGACATTTTGTTGTGCATGTAAAATCTTGAAACAGGCATCCAAAAATATTGGAAATTAAGTAATTCTTATCTGTATTATTATGATTAAAATTTACATGTGCAGATAAACAGTTTCTGGTTGCACACAAGTAATCACAAAAGATAATAAATAAAATCAGTCAGTAAATAAAAAGTACACTTCAAGGAAACTTCCAAGCTCGAATCTCTAACACAAAACAAGAATATCCCATCTCATTAACATCAATCAATCAGCAAGAAAAAAAAGATAAAATAAAAAGTTAAGCTGCTACATACTATATAATTTTACACCACATATCAATCAAATTTTTTATAAATTGCTTACATCTTTTCTTAAAAGTATGCACTTTGTTAGGAAAGGGCTCGAATAGTTTTGCAGGCAAGGTGTTCCAATCAACAATCATTTTATTTAGAAAAGAATCTATACCCAAAAAATATACTATATACTCAACCCTGCATGGCATACATGATGTAAATACTCATATGCGATAATGTAACCATTATCTGTTCTGCAAAAAATCATGAAAATTTTATCGCCCAGTCAAAGTGTATCTTTAAATTTTTAAGTCTTCTTAGTTTTGAAACATAAGAAATGATTAAGATTGTATGTAAATCTTAATGGAAATGGTAGGATGCATCTTAAATTTTTGGTGATAGCATGAAACTTCTCATAAATTGTAACCGTAACTTCTGATGCTATGGTCAAGCCTTTTTTTTTAAATTTTGCAACTGTTGAAAATACAATATCATATATCCATTCACCAAATGTGTTGGAACCAACATTGACATTTGAAGAACCTAAGAACTGAATCAGCATGAGGACAGAAAGAAAGTTGAACAAATCCATCACTAGTTTATTGTAATACCTTTTGTATAATTGATATTATAATTGAATTGTAATACAACAATATTGTTGTCAACTTTTTTATTTGCCTGGGTAAAATACAATATATTCCAAAATAAATGGAAACTCGACAAAAATTTCCAAATTTTTCCAAAAGAGTAATTGAATGGTTCAGAAATTTCTTAATGTTCAAAGTAAATGAGAGAAACTATTTCTTTCTTATTTCCAATGTTAGCAACTTATGTAACCAATGGAAAGGATCACCGCTCGCATTCGGAAGAACCATGCTATGGCAAAAATTCAGTTCTATTAGATAGATCATTACATAAGTTTCACCCTACTTTTTTAAAAGGTTAAAAAGATATACATATGACATAATGATGAAAATTTTTAAGTTTGTAAATATATGCTTGATTTGTTTCAGCTATGACCCATATTGCATTGGATTGGGTAAGCTTGAACTGGTACTTCCTGGATGACACACGGGAGATGATTTTTCTATGCAATGCCACAATGAAAGCTTGTATTATATTGATTGATGTGGATGTGAGTAAGCCCAGAGGAATTGCATTGGATCCTGCAAGAGGGTATGATTTTTATCTTTTGAGTTAATCATTCGGCAATTTAATTGCAGTATTAATCTGTTTTTCATTAATAGGAATTGGATTTTATGACCTTAAACTACTTGAATGCATATGCCATTAATTACATATGGTACATATGTAATTTATGGCATTTGGCTATATGATACATGTGGTATAAAAATTGGTTAGAATGTCATAAAAAATTGTGATAAAACTGTCATGCTTAAGAAAATCAATCATCTGTAATATTTGAGGGAAATATGCCATTATATCAAAAGTGGAAATAACCCATGAAAGGAAAATATTGACGTTAAGAACCGCTTTAAATTAAATCCTTGTTATGGCATATGAAATCCAAGTCCTACTGATGAAATTGGGATGGGAGTGGAGGATTTGCATGTAAAAGACTTTGCTGTAACCCATCCTTGAAGTATCACATAGTAAATTATTTTCTTGTCTTGGATTTGCAGTTATTTAAAGGGCCCACCTTGATACAATGAATTTCTCCTTCCAAATTGGCCGATCTCCTCTTTCGCAGGGGTTACATTCCTGATGACTCGTCTGAAGAAAAAAGTCAATAATTGATTGATGTTGCAGGAAGTATAGGGCTTAGTTCCTCCAATCCCAGCAGTAAATGATTGATGCAATAATTCTGTGTGGGTAGTGACTTCAAAGTAAATAGACAGGAAAATGAATTGAATGTAAAGAGAGGCGATAAAATGGCTGAAAAAAGCTCATGGAAATGAAGTTTATTCAAAATTAAAGGGATAGATATGAAGTTTGCTGTACCACAGGGGCAGAATATTACTATTAGCAATAAATAGAAAATCAATTGATGAAGGTGGAGTTACTAAGAGGGAAAAAGTAGAAAGATTAAAAATATTACTAAATGAAGTTGTATGAAATTCACCATGAATGACATGGTAGATGTTAATGGTAGTCATCTGGATGTTTGATACATAAAGGGAACATTTGGAGCATATTTTCCCTTACTGAGAGATTATTTAAAAATCTTTATTTATATTTCAATCATTCCAAACATTCATGGATTTGTAGTTTTTAAGTCAAGGCAGAAGTGTGATGCACTTTGCCTGAGATATTTTAAGTGCATAAATTGTATGAATTTACAATACTTTATGTATTGATATCATGTTTATGGTCAAATTCATTAAAAATGTTATTTTGGTATTAATTAATCAATATTTTATGGCCTTCATTTACCCTATCTATTCGTAAAACTAATCAATGCAATCACAATTGTACATGTTTTTGGTAAGAAGCATAGAATGGAATAGTATTTGTTAATTACATTTAATAAGTTAAACTAAATTACATAAATTGTATTCAATGTGATGAAATTACCTCTGAAATATTATCAGGTGATAATTTATGATAGTAACTTTAATGGGAAGTTGTTTATTTGTTTATTTTCAGAGGATTGTTTTGTTACAATTCACAATTTTTTAGACTCCATTTATCCATGATACTTTTTTTAATTCATGGAATAATAGTTTGATATTAAGTTAAATGTATTTTACACACAGCAGGACATATTTCCAATGTGTTTAAAATAATCTTGTAAAGGTTTAAAGAAAGCAACTCATATAATTTTAATTTCATTTTATATCTCAAGATGACTATCAGCTACATAAATGAGTATTGTTCTATTTCAGGCTGATGTTTTTTACCAAGTGGGGTGTTTCAGCTCCAATGCTAGAAAGAGCTAATCTAGATGGCTCCGAACGCACTCATCTAGTCAATTACAAAATTGTATATCCAAATGGCTTGGCTTTAGATTATCCAAATAAGCATGTGTACTGGGTTGATGGTTACCTGGACTTTGTGGAAAGAGTATCCTATGATGGTACAAACCGTCGGACAGTGAAGAAGGGATTTCCTGTGAGTGATCTACTATTTTATCTTGAAAAACATCTTGATCCTTAATTTTTGTAATTATCATTCAATCTAGTTGTAATTTTACTTTTGAATCTAATTGATTTTAACCGATTTTCATTAGGGTGCCATGTAATATGGTAGGATTAGTGCAATAGAAAGTTTCATTCCTACAAAGTGAAGTCTTTGGTCTGGTCAAAAGGGCTCAATGGATGAATGAAATATAATATCTTACAACGTAATAAAAATACAACCATTATTTTCAATCTACATTCAATAAGACTACTTATTATGAATTCAAGGGTAGAGATAATGTAATTTTCAAATGGTCAGTCAAACTATGTCTTATTTCTAACTTTAAGATGTTGTCATAGGGATGTAAGTATTAGTCTGAGGACTCCTCTTGAAATTCCTGACCTATTATTTGTAAAATTTAGAGCGACATTGAATTTTTCTTGCTGAAATTAGAAAATATGGCAATGGAAAGAATTACCCATGGGTTGGTTTCCGATTTCATCGCTTCTTTGAATATTTGACACCAAAAAAAGTAAAAAATTAAATGCAAAAATGGAAAAATTGTTTTTTTAAATTAAGAAAAGGTATATCAAAATGCCAGTTTCTTGTTGTAAGCTTGAATGAAATAGTGAAGCCAATGCCATGGATTTTTAAAGAGACTTCTGTTGCTGCATTAATTGCTGTCTGGCCAATTGAGAACACATTTAGCAGGTTGACTGCTGTGCATATTTTCATAAAATTTCTCCTGTGGTCAGAACAATACTTGAAGTTGTATGTGTATTAATTAGTATTTATGTAGGTAAAATGCAATTTGGAAAACACTTTAATTTATTTATAATAGTGGGAAGTTTATTCTAAGACACCAGCATATGCCATGGGGCAAATGTTTTAAATCCTGCTTCTGAAACTGAAGGGACTCCTTATATTGCAGAGAGGTAGTGGGAGGTGGATTGTTTTTGATGATTCATTAATGATAACCCCAATTAGTATTTATTTCCTCCTTTCAAGTGGAATAAGGTGTAAAGATTCTTTAAAGAAAAGCTACGAAAAAATTTCACTGAAATAGGTAGCCATTAATTGCCAAATATCACTGGAAATTTCCAAATTTGATCTGAGTTGTCAACTAGTCTCTTAATGTCAAACATAATATGTGTGTAACAGAGAATGAATGTAGCTGAATAAGTGTTTTAATACCTGAACTCTCTCTCTTAAAATGAATTGAACATTTTCTTGTTAGGTATAAATGGCACATAGTAACTGGCTTAAATTTAGGAAAAGGTAAAGAGGTGTTATTTCAAAGTGCATAGTCCTCAGTTTGAATACATATTGAGTGCTTGAAACCTTTCGCAGTAGGATTTAATTATGGAAATTAGAATTAGATTATGGATTTTAGAATTTTCATAAATATATCATTGGAATATTTTCTCTGAGGATTGAGTTGCCAATTTTGAATTTCCTTATGAAAATCAACAAGCTAATGAAATAGATTAGTGTGTTCACCTTGTTATGTTTTTGGACAGTTAAGAAATAATTATCAGAAATTGGAGAAGTCACATGACATTGATGAGAAGTATTTAGTGGACGCAGGTGTTCATTTAGTTGGGGGAAATGTGAGTTGACTTAGTTTCTGTTGATAAATTATTTATTTAAAGATGATGGTATGATATTATCAACATTTTAATTGAAAGTACGTCCAATGAAGTTGTGAAATCAGAGTTTTCAACTGGTTCAGCCATTTGGGAACTGGTTGAAAAATGTATGTTTATTTATTTACAGTATTCTTTATTATTTCAGGTACAAAATTTGCATGGAGTAACTGTTTTTGAAAATTACTTGTATGTAACCAGCTGGCGAAATTTAAGTGTTATAAGGTTGGATAAGTTTCATCCTAATGACCACAAAACCTTGGGAAATTTTCGTCGTCCTTTTTCAATCCATGTATTTCATAGGCAACGGCAGCCTGATGGTAAGTTGAATTTTCAGCTAAACACTTGAATAATTACTTATAGCTTTAAGTCAAAATTGGTAGTTTTGATTATCATTAAAGAAGCTGTCAGTGATTATAAAACTGTGTTTATAAGTTTTTATAAATGTTAAAAGTGGAGATACCATACTTAAATAAAAAATATAATCTAAATGTGTCAGATGATATTGCTTAATAGTTAACTACATTATTTTTGTTGTTGCTCTACTAATAACAGGAAACCTTTTATGTTTTGTATTTTTGAGAGGAAAGCAAGCTGTGATGAATGATTTGAGATTTAGAAGTTTAACAAATCTGTTTGCATTTTGAATTATGTGAAATCTTATTTTGTCATCTTATTCAATTCTAGTGGCTCATCCATGCAATACCAATAATGGAGGTTGCCAACATATTTGTATTCCTGCATGGAAAAAAGATGTTGCTATAAACCAGTGTATTTGCCAACCTGGATATAGACTGGTGAAAGATGGCCGCTGTGTAGGTGAGGAACCGTAATGATATAATGCTAGAATATAGCCTCTCCACACTTGACCAACAAAGGCATATCACGTGAATAGGAATTAGATGTTTTGAAAGAATGGAACAACTTCTTTTTTTATATACTAAGTGTGCAACTGGTTTAATAGGATAGCTGTCATCCCCGGATTTATAAGGTGATTTTGTTGGCTAATTTACAAAATCATCTGTAACTTAAATAATCTAGCGTTAAAAGATTTTTTATCCTTTCGAAAGAAACCATGTTTAAATTAAACCAGAAAACAAAATTCTTTTACTGTTTTCACTTTAAATCATTATCATGCATAATAATATTTTCTTTGTGCCAGTGTACATATGTATATTTTTTTTATTAAAGCTTCCCATTCCACAAAAGACCAAGTTAAATGTTAAAATAGGAGGGCAAAAACTAAAGCAGTTGGTAAAAAATTGTGTGTCTTGAAGGTGTTTTGGAGCAAAATGGTCAAAGTAGTCGGAAGATAAGGAGAAGAATTGCATTAAGCAAAGAAGCTTTCACAAAGAGGGGGGAATTGACGATAGGGTCTTTGAGTGAGGATATTAAGAAAAGGCTCATCAAAACTTGGATATGAATCATAGTTTTTTACATGGAGTTCATCATTAGAAACATGGTCATTGAAGTAGGATGATAGGCATGGATTTGGAGGCTTTTGAAATTGGGTATGGAGAAGTTGAGGTGGACAGAAGGAGAAACAAATGTGGAGGTGCTAGGCATGGTGGGGATTGTTAAGAGAATTGCAAAGGAGACAGGAAAGATGGATGCTGAGTTATATGATTGGCAATTGGATGTTGAAGACTGTGATAGCAGGGAGAATGTTAGGCAAGTGAGGAAGGGACAGGAATAGGATAGGGATGTTGGATGAAATGAAGGGATGAAGCAGGTTTACAAAGTTGAAGAGAAACTTATTGTAGTGGAGGATGTTGGGTTGTGTTTTATTTGGACATGCAAGGAAATAATCACTGTACCACTCTGTTTGGCAGTATTCATTATTCTTCCATTTCTTTTCTTCTTTTTTAGTGGCAAGGCAATCAACATTTTTGTTATATGGAAAAGGAAGACCTGCAATGATAAAGGGAATTGGAATGGGTAATGGAGGAGTTGGAAGTCCGGAGGTAATGATACCCATCACTGATTTAACAAGACCAGCTGCCTTGGATTATGATGTGAAGACACAGTATATTTATTACTCAGATGTCCAAAGGTATTGTGGAATCTAATTTTTTATTTCTTGGTAAATTGATATTAATTCAGAATACATGCATTCAGTTCTATCGCTAGGGAAAATTTTGAAAAAAAAATAGTTGCCTCCTAGGCTTTTGAATGCCCTGTGAATTAGTACCCTCAGCACTATGCAATATGGTGACTTGAGATTTATATTAAGTTTATTTACCATTCCCTGTATATCAATTGAAATCTTAAGCAATTCAATGCATTTCTTATGTGATGTGGTTGCTGAGTGGGTAGAGCCTTGAGCTCTTACTGCAGGGTCCAGGGATTGAATCTTGCTAATGTGTGTGGATTCCCCCAGCTTAACACAAACAGTGGCTAACCATTTTCTTGGTGAACCAAGGTGACGCCAGGAAAGGAAAGGCTTTCTTACCTTTAAGTGTGAAATACACAAATAATTGGGCTTTGTAATAGGTGAGCGCTCACTTGTGTAATAAACCAATTCAGGTTGATTACTGTGTTGTATATGGGGGAATGAGTTACTAATTTAAGTGAGCATTTAAGAGCCATCAATTACAAAAAAATGGGTAGGATGGAGAAAAAAGAAGCGGTGTTAGAGAGGATAGGGGATTAAAAGGAAATTAGAGTGACCAGACCTTGGATCATTAAAATTAAAAATTGCAAAAGAAGATAGGTGTAATTTTTCATAAGTTTAACTCTTCTTTGTTGAAATTAGAACTCATCATTTTAATGATTTAAATAAATTGAATAAATTAGATTATTCATTTAAGCATTCAATTGTTTTTTTTTCAAATATACTTATGATTTTGTATCGATTTAATTTTAGGAAAATTTGGTTATATTTTATTTAAATAAGTGTATTTAATAGTATTTTCATATTCTTTGGGGCTGTAATGCATCAAATGGAATCATCGGGAGTCAATGGCAATCAAGGGTGCATAATATTCAAGGGGAAAATGTTCCACAGAATAAGCACATCAAAACCCCAGATAATCTTGGCAACCCCTTGGCCCATAAAATATAGATTAGTGAGAGTTTACTGCACTTATTATTTTATAATTTGAATAATATATACTCTTTGATATCCATCATATTCTAGTATTGCACATTTCTGATTCATAGATGTAATTAAGACTTGAGTGAGAAAATTGGTATTTTTTTAATTATGAAGATAATTTTAACAACTAAATATATTATTTAAGGTATGTGATTGAAAGGCAGAAGCTTGATGGTTCATCCCGTGAAAAAGTGCTTGATCAAGGAATCAACAACTGTGAAGGATTGGCTGTGGACTGGATGGGTCGAAATTTGTACTGGACTGATGAAGGCTTAATGGCCATCAGTGTTGCTCGTCTTAATGATGTGTCTAATAGAAGGACAATTATCTATGGAGATATGTTACATCCAAGAGCCATTGTTGTGGATCCTAAGAGAGGGTGCGTGATGCTTGTTTCACTCATGTATATTAGTATATAGATAAGTTTAGTGTTGTAATTTTGATCATAAAATGGAATTACTTTTTTGCCTGTAGCTGTTTACCATTATTTCTATTTATAATACACATTTTTCCGTGGTAATTAATACAAAGTTTTGCTGCATATTGTATTTGATAAAATGTGATATAACTGCATTAGAGACATCAACTTTATTATAAGTCTTCATTTGTTTCTTCTAAACACATACTCTTATCAGGTCTTTGGCATTTCCCGGACTTCCAAAAGCTGTTTTTTTGCAGAATTTGTATATTTAGGATTTATTCTGAATAATGTATTATTTAATGATCCCTAATTTGCACTAAAATGGATTAATTTTTGCATTTATAAATCATTAGATTTTTATTACTAAATATCATTATTTGTCTATGGCTATTGCACAGTTGCAATTTAATTATTCTTGCTTTTTTATGATTTTCTTCTAGTATAAATAAGAAAAACGCCATTAAATGAGCATAAAGTGCACAATGAAAGGCTAACGCAGGGAGTGCTTAAGAAAAAGGATGGGAAGACATTATAAGGGAAGGGGCATTCATAGTGGATTAGCTTTAAGTACTGAATAGTAGCTGACCATGACCTTAAGAACGTATTTACTGTTCACTTTGGTTTCTTTCTCCCTCCCTATTTGACAACTTTCCTTGAATTGAATGACTAACCAGTCATACGAATGTCCCACCGAATCTTTTCCAAATCATTGAAAATTAGTATACACTAATCTGGGACTCCTTCACGCCAAAATCTGGAATTCTGATTCATCAGCTGATTTTACTTACAAATAGGATCACTTAAAACCACTAAGCACTTCATATTAGCATTTAATTTGGTTTTTGCTCTTCCAAGTATGCAGACAAAGGACATAACAGAGCTGCCTATTGGTGCAATATTATTGTTCAAACTTTTGTTTGTATTTTTTCAAAGAATACTTTAATAATTGTTCAGATAATGTCATACAGACTCATTTGAGTGTCTAAATTTGTTCTTAGCTCTGGTTTGTTGCAAATAATAATGCATATGATTTTAAATTTATGAATATTAAGCCATTTATTTATTCCTTATGGTAGAAAGCATATTTCTATAGCCTGGTTTATCATGCATTTTCACAGTGTTACACATTTATTGTTGCTAATATAAGTGTCTTATTATATTATTTTCATACTTTTGTTTTATATTTATTTATTCCTTCTTGTTATAGGTACATGTACTGGTCAGATTGGTCAAGCGGTGCTAATTTTAAGGGAAAGATAGAAAGAGCTTGGATGGATGGTACACACCGAGAAGGGTTTGTAGAAGACAACTTACACTGGCCTAATGGACTCAGTTTGGACTACACGGCACAAAAACTCTACTGGTGTGATGCATTTCTTGATAAGATTGAGAGAATTGGCTTGGATGGGCAAAAGAGAGAGGTAATTTGTGAATAACATAACATTTATTCATTCCTACTTATGCAATATACTTAATACCATTCCCTATTGAAGACATTCATGGAAGCCTGATTATAGGTCCTAGAGAATACCTACTCTTTCACTTATTTTGTCCTACCTTTCTATTCATGCCTACTTCTTTTGTCTTTGTCCTATCCACAAATTATTTCACATTCAGTTGAGAATTTCTTTATTTGCCCCTGCCACTGAAATCATGTCCGCTTCTTTCTAAAATTTTTTGTGCTTTAAATCTCATCCATTTCCTCATCATATTCCAATCAGCATTGCCCACATCTTATATACTTGTCTATTACTGATATATCCAGTGCACTTTCATAAGCAGGCATTCAGTCACCTCACTATCAATTAATTCACAAATGCATTTATGCGTTGGCCATGATGGAACTTCCAACAGTTGCTGCTGATGCAAAACTGAAGTCAAATCGATGACACTGGTGCCACATAAGCTAGCTAACTAATCAAAAAAATAAAAAATTGGCACAAAAACTCTACTGGTGTGATGCATTTCTTGATAAGATTGAGAGAATTGGCTTGGATGGGCAAAAGAGAGAGGTAATTTGTGAATAACATAACATTTATTCATTCCTACTTATGCAATATACTTAATACCATTCCCTATTGAAGACATTCATGGAAGCCTGATTATAGGTCCTAGAGAATACCTACTCTTTCACTTATTTTGTCCTACCTTTCTATTCATGCCTACTTCTTTTGTCTTTGTCCTATCCACAAATTATTTCACATTCAGTTGAGAATTTCTTTATTTGCCCCTGCCACTGAAATCATGTCCGCTTCTTTCTAAAATTTTTTGTGCTTTAAATCTCATCCATTTCCTCATCATATTCCAATCAGCATTGCCCACATCTTATATACTTGTCTATTACTGATATATCCAGTGCACTTTCATAAGCAGGCATTCAGTCACCTCACTATCAATTAATTCACAAATGCATTTATGCGTTGACCATGATGCAACTTCCAACAGTTGCTGCTGATGCAAAACTGAAGTCAAATCGATGACACTGGTGCCACATAAGCTAGCTAACTAATCAAAAAAATAAAAATTTTGTACAATAAATTATGTGATTAGAAAAGTTATGATCACTCTACTGGATCTTGGTAGTCCAGGGGTGGTGCTGTTGAGGGGGGCCCGGGTTCAATTCCTGGGAAAGCCTCTCTGGGCACTTGCAGCTCCACCCAGCCTATGTGATTTATCAGGTGCCAGATCTTCCTGGGAAACCATAACCTGCCCAGGGAAAGGAACTGGCCCTCCCACCCTGATGTGTGAATTTCACATGCCGCCGGACTTAGTACTGGGTGAACTCCACCATCACCTACCTAACCAACCTTCGGGTTGATTACTGTGTTTATGGTTTATGGATCACTCTACTAACAGCCCTTGTAGTTAGCTGACAGTCAAACTACAATAAAGCCGCATGCAACTCCCCAAGTTTTACCTCTCAATAGTTTTCTGATCCTTCCTGTGCCAGGAAATTGATGCCCACTTGGGCCAAAAAAAAGTCCATTATCAGTTATCAAATGTAAATATGAGACCCATCATCAGTTGCATTTATTAATCAAAGAACATCAAATCAATTCATTGATTGTGATATATTGAATATCCTCATCTATAAAGCCTCTGTTTGTTATCTGAGGTGTGATATATGTTGAAAAGGATTACAATTATTGATGAAAGTTAAAAGTATTTACTTGTTTGCCAATTTTTTTATGAAGTCATATTGGATTTTATTTAATGAAGTCATTTTCTCAACAATGTTGATAATACATGCCCATTGCGTAGATATTCCACAATGTTTGGAGCATCTCTCTCCTTAATTTTAACCTTGTTCTTGGAGAAAATTTAAATCATTGTCGAGTGATTGTCAAAGTGGTTACTAGATCAGTCATGTTCACATCTTGTTCCCAGTTTTCAATGACTTTATTTTAAATTTCTGCTGTTATTTTTATTTTGTTGTGGCTTTCTTCTGGTGAAATTTTCTTTGAGGTCATTTTTAAAACTATGCATAACATATTGTTAAACTTTGCACCAAAGAACCCTAATAATAAGCCTGAACATAAGTTTGGAAAAGTGCGTGATCGCTAGCAACACTAAGATGCTTGTGAAACGAGTGCTAAACAAACTGAAGTAACAGGCATGCAATCATTCTGGAAATGCTCCTCTCATCGTCACTTGTGATGTGAAAGGTCACCCGTGAAGCGACTCATTTTCAGGACCTACAATTTTTCTTGTAATGCAAATTACCTTGCGAGGTGATCATTAAACAATGTTCCACGGAAAATTTTTTTTTGCTGCATATGAAGCATTGCTGGATTTCTGTAAAAATTATTTCAATTTAGTCAATTCAATTTAGGGTTACAATATTCCAGTGCAATGCCAAGTGGAAGTTCTTGGACTTGTGAATGGTTTGCCTTCTTAAATATGTGATATTAGCAATGAACTACTTGGAAGTAAAGATGATATAGTAAGTAATAACCCCAGTGAAAATTACTGTAGGAATAATTTATCATCAGTAATGATGAATTTATGAGCTGCTAATTTTTTAATGTAGCTTCAATCTTCTTCTCATTAAGTGTTAACATCAAACTGATTTGATCCTTTTTTTTATCTGATCCAAGTAATTTTCATTTTTCCCCAAAAAATCAGGGTGCATCTTATGAGCCAGGATGTGCAGTTAAGTTGTAATACTGAAATTACTGTAATACTGGTCTTTTTGGTGTTTTTTGATATTAGTGTCCTGATTGGCTGTGAAAATCCTTCATACCTGTATAGGCTATTGTGTAAAAATATTGTGAATAAATATAAAAATTTTTGCTTGAATTTCATACGATTTTTCTTGTTTTACCCAGGTAGTCTTTAATGGAAAACAGCTGGATCACCCATATGGACTTGCTTATCATGATAATTTTTTGTTTTGGACTGAATTTCAAAATGGGACAATACAAAGGCTAAACCTTTCAAATTTGACTTTGGAGACCCTCAGTGTTGAGAATCCCCCTGTGTTTGAAATAAGGATTTTTGACAACTCATCACAAACTGGTAAGTCTTATTAAAAAATGTATTTGTATTGGGAAGATTTCATCATAAATAATCAATGTAATGTCACTAGGTAATCGCAGTTGCCTCCAATGGCTTGAAACAAATGGTTATGGACCTTCCACTTATGGAAATGACAATTACTTTTGATTTTTACAGTTATGTTAAACTTGCTTTATACATGAGCAATGATATGCATTCAAAAATATTATTTACAGATGTGAACTCAGATGTATAGAGGAACCTTATACATATGTATGAAATACTATCGCCTATTTCTTTGCATAGTGTATTGTTACACATGGCTATTATATATTTTGCCTTTCTTAATAGAGCAGTTTTCTAAAATGTTTTGATTGTGTAAATGAAATAAATCTATTACCTGGGTGATAAATCTCAAATTTTACCCCTGATATACAGAAACTTGATTTTAGGAATGTAAAACTGAAAAGTCACAGCAAGACACCACAGGGACTAAATGCTTCAGCACAATGTAACTTACTGCTGAGCATTAGAATCTTTCTTTGGGAAATCATACTGTTAAGATTTTGATTAAAGCCTTATCAAGCAAAATCACATTTTGAAATATATTATGGACAGTGCTGTAATGCTTGGAATTTTTTAATCTGAAGTTATTTTGAAAAGAATTAATTGTCCCAATTTCTGTTTCTACTTTTTCTCTCCCAACTTTTGTTCAAATGTAGTCAGTGTTTGTGATGATCTGTAAGCTATGGTAGTAAACAGTGAAAGAAGCACTCGCCATTGGAAGAATAATTGCTTGCCAGAAGTTCAGACCTATGGAATTATGACCTGACCAGGCAAAATTAAATTGCAATTTACATACACATGTGAAAGCCCAACTGAAATTGTGCTTTCACATGCGCAAAATATATATCTGACATTTACATCATATGTACTTGGTTGATTCTAGGAAATAAACCAGGTGGCATTTTGTTGCACACCTCCCGTTCACCTAGTTTGGGTTTGCTTTTTTTGTCTATATGGGTATAGGCACCTTTTACTGTGGTAATAAATAATTGAATGCAGCTCATAAATACTGTTTTATGTTGAATTATCCCTTAAAACCCATTGGTGAATCCCAAAAACTTCAAAAAAGATTAGAGAAAATACATTTAAAAATATTGGATTTTGACCGCTAGAAGACCAGGTCAGCCTAGGAATAGCAATACTCATTTCAACTACTGAGGAGACCATTTAATGTTAGTATCATTAAAGTACACCTTCAGGTTTTATAAGGCAAGATAAAATTGAGTGAACAGAGTAGTAGTTTGTGTACATATAATGGAATACATTCATTATATACATGTATACCATATTTTCACTTGAAGGATATCATAACAATTTTATTGGACACATCTTTCTTAAACAAACTTGACCACCATGGTGATATTTACTCTTGGGAGTTAGTCCAAGCCTCAACTAGCCACAAGAATAGGACATTAATTGGTTAAATGAAATCCTTGGACAAAAATTATGAGTGAAATGCAAATAGAAGTGTAACTCTTAGGAATAGAAAGTTATTCTGTGACACATCATCAGGATCGCCAGTGGATACCTGTGAAGAAAATGGCCCCATTAAATTTTCTTGAGAATAAAGAGTTTTCTCATAATTAAAGCTTTTTTTATATCAATTATTTGCATTGAATGAATACATTTATGTTGTGAATGTAATTTACTAATGTAATTCAATATCCTTGTGTGTGGGAAACCACCCTTTTTAGAAGCATTAGTTGAAATGATACCTTGTGTAACAAAAAGAATAAATTGATTTTCTTTCAATCTAGGATCAAATGGCTGTTCTGTCAATAACAATGGATGTCCAGAACTGTGCTTGATCACTCCAAATGGACCAGTGTGTGCTTGTCGTGATGGGTATACACGTTCTGGTGGGGCCAGTGCACCTCCTATATCACTGTGTACGGTGGAAGCAAATTATACTCGTCCTTCAAGGTGTTCTGCTGGTTTCTTCCAATGTGCAAAAAATCTTCACTGTGTAGATGCCCGCTATGTATGTGATGGGGATAATGACTGTGGTGATGGATCAGATGAAGATTCTAGTCCAGGCGGAGCTTGTGGTAAGTTTGTTCCCTATTCATGTGAGTTTTTTTTGTAAATGACATCATACCAAAATGCCATACCATATGAAATGGATGAAAAACATATTTACAATGATATTGTATTTGTATTTTAATGAAACCTGCCATGAAAAACTCCTTTAGCATGAAAACCTCTAATTAGTGCCGTCAAACTTGTATTAAAAAGAAAGAAATTTAACTTTAAAGAGCACTGCAGTAAATGAGAGCTGGTTTGATAGGTAATAGTAGAGCTCACCTTATGCTCATCCCTCTACAGTCTGTGAAATTCACACATCTGGTTAGGAGGGTGGGTTTCACTTTGCCACTTGTGGTATCCCAAAAAAGTAAAGCAGAATCTTTGTCACTGGTTTCATTTTCTGGAAACCTGCAGATGGCACAGAAAATTCCCTGAAAATCTTGCAGATTAATGAATGCTGAGGTTGCCCTGAATCAAACCTAAGCCCTCCAGTCAGAAACTTGGTATTCCATTCATAAATAATGTACAATTTAACTTTATTATAACTTTAAATCCTCGGCACTGGTACAGAGAAATAGCCTCATATCCGAAATTAAGCCCTTTCAAACCAGTTGGATAGCAATATTTAATTTTTCATTGGATAATAGTTAGTTGCAGCTTCTTCCTAATTATCAGACCTTCATTGTAATAAACCTTGTTATTAAAAATAGAGTTGTATCAAATTCTTATTTTAATGAATCAAATCTTTCATTCTGCTACCAAGACTGGAGATTTGTATCCAGAAGAAAGCCTTACTGTATTGAATCATTAAAATATCATTTAAAACATCTATTTTCATGTCCCAGAGTTGCAGTTGTCGTAAGGGATGCCAAGGTTATTGTGAATTTCTCCATTTTTTTTCAATGCTGTGGAATATTTAATGATTCGCCAACTGTCTTAATTTTTCTACATGATTATGATTTCCGTGCAAGGCGGTAACATAGTACAACATCCTGGTAAAAACTGATGCTTAGTTTATTGGCTCTGCAGCAGGATGACATCTGTTTTAGCAGGAGGAGGAAATTCACTACCGTAACTTTACACTTAAATTATTAGTATGGAGTAACTAGTGGAACTGTGCCTTTTGCAAAATTAATGTAAATGTGATACAAGTGTAAGAGTAACTGCTTTGTAAAATAGTAATGACTGGCCCAAGTATGTTGTCCAAGATGAATAACTAGTTTAGTATGCTGGTAATGCAGTAAACATTATGACATTTCCGCTAGCAATCAATAGTATTTCAGCCTGGCTTCTGTTTTCCTAGATATTCCTTTGTTAAAAAAGCATACACTTTTCCTGAGTATGTTGAGTATTGCACAATGCTAGAAATTTGGAACACAAGTTTGGCTAGCCTTATCACTAGCATTCTCCTCCTTCATGCCCATCTTGAGAGAAACAGCTAAGGTCTGCATCTTGAAAATATTCCCATGTATGCTGCTTGAATGTTGCGGGCACACATATTTCTTTTGACTACTCCTTTACTCTGTTCAACAATGAAAAATGAAGGTAGTGCAAAGAATTACATTTTGTAAATGGCATTTCTATTGCTGTCATTTATCAATTTATATTGGAGGTTTGCGCTAAGATGTACTATGCAAGTTAAAATTATGTAAATCCATATAATATTTTCATGATAACTATAATTTGTGAATCTGCAAGGGTTTTGATTTCTAGTTAGTGTTTTCATATTAATGAAAAATACACTAGAATGACCCATCAGTCAGAAAACCGGGACTTTTGAGCATCTGGAAAGCATGGGAAATTATAAATATATCCTGGAATTTTCGCACCATTTCAATGACCATTCACCAGTTTCCTGGTCCTTCCTTAAGGTACTATGTGGAGGGAACATTGAGTGAGTTTGCTGTCCATTGGATGGGACATTGAACTGCAGACTCCTTGGTGCCTTTTGTTAAGAGTAGGATAATCCCGATGCTGGATTTCTCTCTATCCTTCCTCCTTTCCCACCCATTCCTAATGGCATGAATGACCTCAGCTGTTGGTTGTTTCCCCTAAAATTACTGCTGCAATGACCATGTGTTTTTGTATCAGTAATTAAGCTTCGATTGCAGAAATATTGTGGAGTGCACTTCCATCCAGTATGTCCTACTGTGTGTACTAATTTGATGTTTATGGACTGTCACTAACTATCACATCGCATAATAACTATTTGCTATTTCAGTTCCAGCCATATTTTGATTGATTTTCCCAGAAGTGCCTTGGTATTTGGTAATACATTTTGAATAAATATACATAATTCATTCTCTAACATTTTTCCCTTTTTTAATTGAAGTAGCGTCGAGTGCCTGTTGAGCATTTCAAAATAAACTTTTAGTCAATGCAGTCATTATGCATAATTTTTAAAATTTTATTTTCCAGTTTAATTATACGGAAAATTTTAAAATATTGATGCACTTCAATTTTTTGTGTATAACATTATTGAACCAAAATATAAGTATATATTTAGAGAATGAATGAAAAATATAAATAATATTAATCATGTTTATGCAGCTATCAAAACATATAAGAATTGCAAATAGCATAACATTCAGGAGAAGCATATAAACTTCGCTAATTATTCCAATGGGGAATCTGTTCTTTTACAATACGTCAGGTTGTTAAATGCATTAGTCAATATGACATCATGATTATTAAAAAATTGTTTATCACAATTAAAATAAAATTGCATACCTTTTTCTGGGGTCATTAGTTTATCATCCAACTGAAAAAATGTGAAAATTAGTGAATATGATTTTTTTGTTATTCCTAATTCCAGTTAAACTACTTGTCTAAACTTCCTCTCCTCCATGATGAGTGAATGCTATTTTAACTTGCTCCGCATAAGCGATAACCCATGGTGAAAAGCACCTTCTCTCTCTCTCTCTCTCTCTCTCTCTCTCTCTCTCTCTCTCTCTCTCTCTCTCTCAGCTTGCTTTATATTTATGGCCCAGAATACAATAGGGATACAATATATTGATGCAGTGTTTAATAGGGGTTCATGTTTAGGGTCAGGAGTTTCTGAGTATTAATTTTGAAGGAAGGAGTGAGTTAGAATTTTCCCTAGCTTTATCATGTTCTGAAAAAATATTATTTTTATCATATTCTGGTCGAATACCATGCTTGCTATCAGGAAACATTCATAGTTAGTATATGATTCTAGGTTTTATGTTGTGATTTAATAATATCCCTAACTGATAAATCTAGCTCATTTCAGAAATTAGAATTTTAAAACAATGTGTTAAGCAAGATGACTTTATTAGGCCAGTTAGACTTAATGTTGCATTAGGTTATTTTTTCATTAGTCAAGCATATATATATTGTTGAATGACCACCTAAGTCAATCATACATTGTCATTAGCATTTTGAATATAAGAAGCAAGCAATAATATATAATTTTGTGGCACCCCAAGGATTAAGTTGAAGCATTCCAAAGTAGGATATCTAGTCTCACCTGGATTAGCTCAACATTTCCAAGAAAATCTCAAAAATTGAGTTGAAAAAATAGATGACTTTGTAGCAGGTGCTCAGGAGCGTTACAATAAGCATAATAAATGTCAACAATTGGACATTTGTCATAGATATTAGATCGTAAATTACATATGTAGCTTATAATTCCAGTAATCTGTTTAATTTTTATTATTTAGAAACTGTCTCGTGTACCAGTGAACAATTCCGATGTGATGTTGACCGCTGCATATCAAAACAATGGGTATGTGATGGTGAAAAGGATTGTTTTGATCATTCTGATGAAGATCAAGACCATTGCAATGCAAATAATTCTTCAATGGAACCAACCTGCTCCTCATCTCAATTTCGCTGTCGGATCACAGGACGTTGCATACCAAATGAGTGGACTTGTGATTCTGATCCAGACTGTGGAGAGGGTGACTCTTCTGATGAACATGCTGATTGTGGTAATTATTTCTGTAACCTCTTTTCTATGTTTTAAAAAGTTTTCTGTTCATTATAGGTAGGTACTGTTATTCATGAACTCATGAATTCTTATCAAACAGTGTATTGTTGTTATGTTTATATCCCTATCATTGCTCCTATGCTAGAGGTTCTGTTTTTGTTAAATTTTGTGATAGCTCTGCTAATTGTAAATTGATACTTTGCTTTACAACAAGGGAAGTTTCACAAATATTAATGGAGTGATCATTTTACATTTATATCTGTGATAAATTGATATTTTTCCTTGGGAAGTGTGAAATTCACAGGGATTTTTATGTATTTATGAGTTTCATGACCTCTTGAGACATATGAAAGCTTAGTAATATACTACCTTGATCAAAAATTTCCCGGAATTTATTCAGAAAATTAAAAATACAAGTTTATTCATCTAAATCTATATTGTCCCCTTCAAAGTAATCCCCATCGACTGCAACACACTTATGCCAGCGCTTGATCCAATCCTCGAAACATTTTTTATATTCGGTTTTCGGTATGTCCATCAGTGCTTCCTGCGATTTTTCCATTACTTCCTCTCGGCTGCTAAAACGCGTTCCCCGTAATGGTTTTTTAACTCGATTGAACAGAAAGAAGTCACAGGGAGCCAAATCAGGTGAATTCGGTGGCTGTTGGATGGTATTTGTTGCATTTTTCGTCAAAAAATTACGAATAATGATAGCACTGTGCGACGGTGCGTTATCATGGTGCAAAATCCACGAGTTTTCTGCCCACATTTCTGGTCTCTTTCGGCGAATTGCTTCACGCAAACGTCTCATAACGCCCAAATAATACTCTTTGTTTACTGTCTGGCCTTCTGGCAAAAATTCATGATGCACTACACCGTTGTAATCCATGAAAACCGTCAGCATTGCCTTCTTTTTTGACTGAAAACGACGTGGTTTTTTTGTTCTCGGCTCATTTGGTGAACGCCATTCACTTGCCTGATGTCTGGATTGCGTGTCGTACTCATAAACCCACGTCTCGTCTCCAGTAATGATCCTTTTGATGAATGTGGGATCGGATTCAGCCTCGCAAATCATGTCTTTTGCGACGTCAACACGGTCTCTTTTTTGCATGAAATTGATGTCTTTTGGCACCAACTTTGCTGCTACACGACGGAAACCCAAATCATTAACCACAATGTCTTGGGCGGATCCATAGGCAATGTTCAAGTCCTCCGCTATTTCTCTGATGGTTAATTTGCGGTTATTGACCAACATTTCTTTTACTTTATCAATTTTTTCACCGACTTTCGATGTCGATGGTCTGCCACTGCGTTCATCATCTTCGATTGACTCACGACCACTTCTGAACCGCTCGTGCCACTGGTAAACGACCGTTTTTTTTAGAGAATCGTTGCCGAAACACTTTTCCAACATTTCCAACGTCCGTGCGCCACTAAATCCGTTTTTTACGCAAAATTTAATACAAGTTCGTTGTTGCAAATTTAAATCCATTTCTGCAATTGTAAAAAATCGCCAACACACACACAGAGATAGATGTACTCTTGGCTACGTAACTTTTGCAAATGTCAAGTTATGACACTAAGATTTAAAGGGAATATCAACAACAGATGTACCAATTTAACAAAAAAAACAGAACTCAAATCGGAACGATGGGAGCGCCACACGGTGGTTATTCCGGGAACTTTTTGATCGAGGTAATATAATGAAATCAATCTGGCACATAATGAATGTTTTCTTTGTTGTCAATGTGAGAAAATTTTATTTTGATTATTCTTGAGTAGTTAGCGCTGATGGTGTCGAAGGATTGTTGAAATGTCATAGCATTATGTTGAATACTCTATGCACCATCGTTCCGATTTGAGTTCTGTTTTTTTTGTTAAATTGGTACATCTGTTGTTGATATTCCCTTTAAATCTTAGTGTCATAACTTGACATTTGCAAAAGTTACGTAGCCAAGAGTACATCTATCTCTGTGTGTGTTGGCGATTTTTTACAATTTCAGAAATGGATTTAAATTTGCAACAACGAACTTGTATTAAATTTTGCGTAAAAAACGGATTTAGTGGCGCACGGACGTTGGAAATGTTGGAAAAGTGTTTCGGCAACGATTCTCTAAAAAAAACGGTCGTTTACCAGTGGCACGAGCGGTTCAGAAGTGGTCGTGAGTCAATCGAAGATGATGAACGCAGTGGCAGACCATCGACATCGAAAGTCGGTGAAAAAATTGATAAAGTAAAAGAAATGTTGGTCAATAACCGCAAATTAACCATCAGAGAAATAGCGGAGGACTTGAACATTGCCTATGGATCCGCCCAAGACATTGTGGTTAATGATTTGGGTTTCCGTCGTGTAGCATGCCAAAAGACCTCAATTTCATGCAAAAAAGAGACCGTGTTGATGTCGCAAAAGACATGATTTGCGAGGCTGAATCCGA
This sequence comes from Hetaerina americana, assembly GCF_022747635.1. NCBI lineage: Eukaryota > Metazoa > Arthropoda > Insecta > Odonata > Calopterygidae > Hetaerina > Hetaerina americana. Next base: position 67,018,136 of record NW_027287095.1, on the reverse strand, counting down.
TCCCACATTCATCAAAAGGATCATTACTGGAGACGAGACGTGGGTTTATGAGTACGACACGCAATCCAGACATCAGGCAAGTGAATGGCGTTCACCAAATGAGCCGAGAACAAAAAAACCACGTCGTTTTCAGTCAAAAAAGAAGGCAATGCTGACGGTTTTCATGGATTACAACGGTGTAGTGCATCATGAATTTTTGCCAGAAGGCCAGACAGTAAACAAAGAGTATTATTTGGGCGTTATGAGACGTTTGCGTGAAGCAATTCGCCAAAAGAGACCAGAAATGTGGGCAGAAAACTCGTGGATTTTGCACCATGATAACGCACCGTCGCACAGTGCTATCATTATTCGTAATTTTTTGACGAAAAATGCAACAAATACCATCCAACAGCCACCGAATTCACCTGATTTGGCTCCCTGTGACTTCTTTCTGTTCAATCGAGTTAAAAAACCATTACGGGGAACGCGTTTTAGCAGCCGAGAGGAAGTAATGGAAAAATCGCAGGAAGCACTGATGGACATACCGAAAACCGAATATAAAAAATGTTTCGAGGATTGGATCAAGCGCTGGCATAAGTGTGTTGCAGTCGATGGGGATTACTTTGAAGGGGACAATATAGATTTAGATGAATAAACTTGTATTTTTAATTTTCTGAATAAATTCCGGGAAATTTTTGATCAAGGTAGTATGATTACATTTTATAGGTAAGATGTGAATTTCTCTTTCAGTTTACCCTGAATGCCAACCCACAGAGTTTATCTGTGAAAACAAGCACTGTATTCCTATTGACTACTTCTGTGATGGTGATGATGATTGCAAGGACAACAGTGATGAGAAAGACTGCCATGATCTTTGTGACCAGTCATCTCAGGTAATTTTCTCTATAATTAAAGACTCTTTGAGTACTATTTTAATTTGTTTTTGCTGCTGTATTTTTAATTTAGTTGTGCCAAGGGTTAATGTTTGGATGTGCTTTGGAGAAAATTTTATTTTCTAGAAATGCCCAATTGGATGAATCTTTTTTGTACTATGAACTTAACAGTATTGAATGAAAGCACAATAGAAGTTAAGTGCAGTTGTTACTTACAGTGTAGTGAACCTTTAAACACCTCATGTAAAGTTATTGCCCTCTGGCATATTAAAGCTTTCTCTAGGGATCATCAGATAAGCTGCTTCTGTTTCATGTGCATCGTATATTTGACTATCTTGAAAATTTTTAATGAGTCATGGTATGGGGACATGTAAATAACTTTGCATTTGATGGAAACTCTTAAGGAAAAGCTTGGAAACTGGCAAAGGGATAGTACATTAAATAGAACTGAAAACAGTGACATGAGAATAAAAGGTCTTGAGAGGTTAAGAGAAGACAAAATACCATTGTAGAAAGTAGTGAAGAATAGACTTCAATGTACTCTATGGCAACCAGTAATTCCGATCTTTGATGAAGGCTAATGCATGCTTAGGGGAGGTAAGGGCTTTGCACCCTATGTTAAAATAAAATACACATTTATCACATGCCATAATCTCCTTTGGAATCTTCTTTTGTTACGGAAAACTTGATGGTAGCAGAGACATCAACAGTGGGTACCCTTCATAGGATATCGTTAGGTTGCAGTGAATTGCATGTTGCCATTGTTGAAATATGAAGTTAATTTTGCATAAATATGATCATATTAATCAAATAAGGCCTTAGAGGTCGACGACATTCCCGTGGAATTACTTTGAGGTGTAGAAGAACAACAGAGAAAGAGTTCTTATAAACTAATTCGTAGTATTTATAAGGGAGGAATTTGGCTGCTGGATTTTGTCATCAATTTTAGTTCCTATCTGAATCTGATGATCAGTTAATGTTCAGAAAGGGGAGAAGCATGTGAGATGTTTTAGTAGTAATCTCACTTATAGAAAGGTACATAGATTACAATAATGATATGAGAAGTGTCCCCAAAAGTATCTGACCCGGGGCTATAACTCCATGCTGGCATTATTCTTTGGTATCCAGCTCATGGTATCCTTCGAAGTAATAACCATTTGACTGAACAACATATTCCCAATGATGCTGCCACATCCTGAAGCAGTTCTGGAAGTCAGTTTTCAGAATGGCCTTCAGTGCACTCATTGCATTCCCTTAAATCCTCTCCATGTCTACAAACCGGTGCCCATTGAGAGGAATTTTCAATCTTGGGAACAGCCAAAAGTTGCAAGGGGCTAAGTCAGGACTACGGAGGCTGATAAAGATGTGTAACCTTGTGTTTTGCCAAAAATGCACAAGGTTTAATGAATGCGCTGGCACATTATGGTCGTGAAGTGGCCAGTTGCCCCTCACCCACTAGTCATTCCTAATTTCTCAGTAATAATCCTTGAGAAACAAGTGTTTGGAATTCCAAGATCATTTTCTGATTGGCATACAGTCAAACAATCTTCTTCAATCTCAAGTTGCACTCACTTAATATTTTCTGGTGTTATTGCACTGGAAGTTTGGCCAGAACGCGGGTCACTAACCTGTCAGTAGAGGTGCAGCCATCTTTCAACAGCTTTTACCATTCTTTTATCTGTGTTTTGCCCATGTATTCATTCAAAAAGGCCTTATGTTTCATTTCAATTGTGTCCACAAAATTCTTTAAGTCGTTGGTCATTTTAGTGATAACAAAATATGACTGATAGTGGATAGATTTATTGATAGCAAAAAAGGCACTGTAAACGAATACATACAAAATAAAAAAATGCATTGTGTGCAAATTAACATGTCCTGTCAGTTACGGCTGCACCTGGTGAGTCATGAGGAGTCACTGGTTATACTTACAGAGGTTGCTTAAACGTTTTGGTGCAAAGTAGAGTTATGAATGCAGTTTGGATACTTTCAGGACATATGTTGTATAACTGTCTGTTTTGTAGATTGCCAGAAAGCATTTGCTTGAGTGAATTGGGTGGAATTAATGAATGTATCGCAGAAAAGAAAGTAGATTGGCTGTATAAGTGACTTATTCGCAACCTGTACATGTCATAAGCTGCTCAGGTGTGAGTGGTGGATGGAGAGTTGGGCTGGGCAGTGTTCGGAAGAGGGGTTGTTAGACAGGGGTGTCCATTATCCCCTGTGCTGTTTAATGCATATGTGGAAGAAATGATTAAAGAGGCATGGGAAGAATTAGCAATGGGAATGGAAGTTAGTGGAGAATTCATGCATAGGTCATTCAAGAAGTCATTAGAAGAAAATAGAAACAATATTTCAGGTAGATTTTTTTCAACATAATCTCATTTTTGCTCAAAAAACTTGTTTGGTTTATGGCCATGATATATGCGGAGACTCCTTTTTCATTACTTGCTCTCATTTTTAACATTGGAAAGCACAATTTTTTTCATATTTCAGCCATTTTTTTTCATTTAGGCTGTATTATAGATATTCAAGAACACAGAACCATCATTAAGAGAATAGCAGAAATTATTTTCTTCCAAAAGCAAAATCAATCATGAAACCAGGAAAAAACAAATGATTGGCAAAGGATGGATATTGACGAAGATTCACTAATGCAGATTCATATTCATAATATGATACTGATTAAAATAATTCAGTGTAGTTAGTTTATGACTTATTAGTTGCATAGTAAAACTATCTATTGAAAGAAGAATATGGATTTTGCGGGGCTACTGAATGTGAGTGAAATGATAATGTGAAAGTACGGGTAGCACACAAGTGTTTAAGTTGAAATATTAAGTACTAATGACAACATTTTATGTTGAGAAAAATAAAACACTTTTAAGGAAGCCTTGGTATTTCAAACATGTGTTTTCAAAAAAAGTATTTTGAAGTGTTAAAGCGTTTGATTATCTTTATGACTGTAATTTCATTTAAATTTTGTAACCCTAGGATAAGAATAACGTGGATTATCTGCAAAATTTATAATCTGTGCATGGATAATCAATAGTTTATTGTAAATATTTTTATTTATTAACTTATGTAATACTTTGGAGGCATATTTGATTTTGGTCAAATCATGAATAATTCATTTCTCTAATATTACTTAAACTGTTTCTACATCAGTTTTTCTGTGCTGCTGAGATACTTTGTCTTGCACTGAGTGATCGCTGTGATGGGGTGGAAGATTGCATGGATGGGAGCGATGAAGCTGGGTGCACAAATTTGCCTGAGGCAAATGGCGGTAATGGAACAAGTGACTCTTCAAAAGAAAGCACTCGTCGTCCGCATCACAAAAAGCCACCAAGGCAGAGACCCTGCGAATTGCATGAGTCACGGTGCAAAGATGGTTCTTGTGTACGCAAAGATTTTTGGTGTGATGGACATGAAGACTGCCTTGATGGTTCAGATGAAGCAGCTTGTGGAGGTATGTGGGGATATTTTTCCATTGAAAAACTTCATAGCAATGCAACAATTTCAGAGTGTAAAAATTTTAGTGTCTTTGGAAATTTGAAAAGATTCGTATGTGTAACCCTAGAAACGTTTAAAATAAGTTGAATAACAGTTCAGGTTATTATAATTAACTTCTTAATAAACATAATTTATGAGCCAAAGGTACTGAATGAAGAAATATATGCGTACTTCCTGAGTAGGGCAGTAAGCTAAACAATGGAGACACTAATAAACTGCATATAGAGATTAGAAGATGAATATTCAAAAAGGGGTAAATTTATGAAAAATTAAATAATTTCTAATGCTATTGCAACTTCCATGGAAATGTTTCAAGATGATAAAAAAAATTGTATTGCAATAAGAATTGTTGTTATTACCTTAAGTGATTTAAATCCTCGCAAAAAAGGTTTATGAAAAATATAATTATACCCTTGAAAAATATAATCCAGAATGATTGAATAAAATGTAAAATGAAAATTCTGTGGAAAAATGGTTTAAAGAAATAACAAATGTATATTCATATGTAAATTAATTTCAATTATTCATTTGTTCATGTGTAATTTTGCATTATTTTTCATGAATAATACCATAATATTTTTACATAAGATTTGTTCTGAAATGTGGACCTAGTTAAGGTCTATGTGGACATGATGCATGTGAACTTTAATGTGAAGAAAATGAAAAAAAATATTTGTGAAATACATTAAAAGGAAGGGAAATCACTTAATGAATGCATTTATAGGATGAGCACATTGTCTTGACCAATCATCTCATTATTTGCCCATATAGAGTAACAGATTAAATATGCTGACCCTATTATGATTTTCTTTTCTGAACTTCTTAATTTGAATGAGCACTTATGATAGGGATTATGTGTGTCATATTTGAGTATATTTAGCAAAATCACAATAGTGTCACTAAGATAGATTATTTTATGATTTTAAATGCTGAGAAAGTGGCTTCATATGTTATTACTCTTATTATTTTGGTTATTGAAATAAAGGAGGGTAAAGTGATTGTCAGTTTTGCCGTTATACTATTTTGTACAGCCAGCTATTTGTATCATGATAGCTCTTGTTTGAATTTTATCGCATTGTACTTAGTCACTAAATAGCTACTTAAAAATTTATTTTGATGATGGCAAATTAGATGATTCTATTTGTTAATTATTCATTATTCAAAAAAATTTTAATATTTTATTTATGATTTGATAGGTGGGAAAAATCCTGATTCACACTCCCTTAGTGGATATATGCAATTATTTGAATGTCCTTAGCCTAGGTTGATCCCCTGCAGTCTATGCTTTTTTCCCCTTCAGTTTGAGTATATTCATTGTTTTTAATGGGTTACACTCACTTCTATTACAGACACCAAGAGGAGAAACTGTACTGGAGAAGGATGCCGGAGGGGTGGAGGATCAAGTGGGGAATGTAAGGGGAAGGAATGTGTTGACCCAACATGGCCACATGGGAAAACCACTCCTTCACCCTCCCCCACTACACCAACAGGTCTAGAATGTGAATATCCTTATCGAACTTGTGACAATGGTACTATTTGTATCTCACCGGATGCACTCTGTGATGACAAAGATGACTGCCAGGATGGTTCTGATGAAGGCATGCGCTGTGGTGAGTCCTTTGGGTAACAAGCACATTTAACGTATATCTAATCTTTTCATTCGAAATTTCTGCTCTATTTTAATGCATTTGGATATGTTCTAGGGAAGTTGAAAACTCCGGGCAAGTGAATTTAGAGAATTGTTTTAGAATATTTGACACATTAAGGGCCAATGTTGTAATGCTGATGCTCTGCCCTTGTCAGCTGTTCATTCAAAGAAAGCGATTGGAAATTAATCCCAACAAACCACGGTCAATGACCGAAAGATAGTCTGGTACCTAAGGCTGTAGTTCACCTAATTTCAGTGCTAGCCCGAAATATACACTCAGATTAGGGGAGCCCCTTACTCTTCTTCTGGACATGAAGTTAACCAGTTAGATGTTATGCTCAGAAAATCACATAGTGTGAAGCATATGCAGTGTGATATGTTATATATTTTCATTGCATGTAGTGTAAACAAAACTTTGTGTGTACAATTGGCTTTTGTTAATGATTTATCAGGGGTTGTCTTCTCAAATTCCAAATAATTTACAATACAATGTAGTTCAGTAACATTTTTAGGGCATCTTGGTTAATTACTATTCCTGTTTATCCACATCCTGATTCATCAAGGGTATTGTGTGTATAAAGGGCAACATCATCTTATACAGGCACTTTTATAATATGTCATTCTCTGCAGAATATACAAGTCATTCTCTATAATGTATATTTTAATCTAACTTGAAGTTTTAAGGCTAGAAAACTGCTTCAGTATAAACATTTATCCCCAGAACCAATGTTTTTTATTTCGATTTAGTCCAAGTCTTTAGAACCAGTGGAACTAGTTGCAAATAACCAAACTGATGTCTCTCTTAATACATAATGTCTAGTAGACAACGTTACTTTAATTATCAAAAACACAAAACTGGAGAAAAAATTGTGATATTTTTGTTGGCAATTTTTGGCTGAAGAATTCCTTTTGCAACTTGTACATTTTCATGTGTTTTGTGTCAACTGCTGCATGTATGATCTCTACTACAATGTCTTTAATTACAATTTTACTGCATAAACTGTTTAGAGTTGTGCCATTTGGCAAAAATATAACTTGTGGTCAGTTGGCTTTCTCAGTAACCAAGAATCACATTTTTGTTTTTCCTCCACACTTTGTGATTACATTCTATTTCATAGGTATGCTGTAGAATATATCTGCTGATTTCATGTTGGAAATATTTCAAATTTGGGTATAATTTATCAAGACAGTAGTTCTTGTGTTATGAAATTTTATTCATTGTCATATTGTATATTGAGATAGCAATCGAGAAACATTCCAAAGATCTTTCATGTGACTCAGGTTTTCCTTGAATTCTTCTACGAGGGTCATCCGGAAAGTAGTACCCGCGAAGTAGTAGGACGCGAGTAGTCGCTGGACGAGGTCAGATAGCTTCAGTGGCTTGTCTGCCTTCTCTGAGCCAAGTTGCGTGACGCTAGCATTGCCTGTGTTGTTTCTGTGATTGTTTACAATGTTTAAAAAAATTGAGAACGCCGCCAGTTGTGAAGTGAGGGCAGTGATTAAATTCCTCAATGCAAGAAACGTTCGCCCATGTGATATTCATCGCCAATTAAAGGAGGTGTATGGAGACAATGTAATGGACGAGTCGTCTGTTCGGCGGTGGTGTCGCAACTTCAACATGGGGAGGGGGAACACACACGACGATGAGCGTTCGGAGAGACCGTCTGTCATTACAGACCAACTGGTGAGCTCAGTTGACGAATTCGTGAGGAACGATCGGCGCGTCACAATTGATGACATCTGTGAGCATTTTCCCAATGTTTCTCGAACAATTGTTCATGAAATTGTTAAACACCATCTGCATTATGCAAAAATTTGTGCAAGATGGGTCCCTCGCGTATCTCAATGAGCTGGCGGCGAAGGACTATGCAGCAGGAATACAGAAACTTGTCACACGTTATGACAAATGCCTTAATTTGCTTGGAGATTATGTTGAGAAGTAGTTTAAAGTATCCTCTTTCAAATAAAATTTTTTATGTTTGTTAATATTTACTTTTGTGTCTTTATTTCACGAACGGGTACTACTTTCCGGATGACCCTCGTATTTCTTCCCATTTATATACAGCTGCAATATAAAAAATGTGAAATTCTAAAATGAATCCTTATTTAAAATATACATGCCTAATCGATTATTTAATAATTCTCTTAAGTCATTTCAACTCAAATAATCAATTTTGCCATTCCAGTTCATGATTTGCTTAATTATTGTGTATTTGATTTAGCTTAAATAAATTTGATCTTGTTAAATTTGTTTCACTTTTTTAAAATTTGAAAATTTATCCCAATCAATACTAAGTTGCTATTTATAAGTAGTGCAAAAATATCTTACTATCCATCATTGAAATGAATTTAAAGAATGCCTTTTTTTATAGGAGAAACACTCTGTGATCGTAGAAATGTATGCAGTCACTTATGCAACAATGCACCTGAAGGATATATATGCCACTGTCCTGATGGCCTTAATCTTGGTGTTGACAGAGTAACATGCATTGATGCCCATCCTTGTAGTCAATGGGGAACTTGTTCCCAATCCTGCATTCCATTGAAGCGCCGGCATAAGTGCACTTGCTTTGCTAATTACACCCTCGAACCTGATCACTTCACATGCCGCAGTAATGGTGCGTTTTTATTTAATTTTAAAAGGATTATGCATTTTTTGAGTTATTTGATTGTTCTAATATGTGCATTGTCAATAATATTAATTTTGCAGTTGAATCCTAAATGACATATCATTTGTTTTCTCCTAGAGCAAAGTGTTCCCATGGTTATATTCAGCAATCGCCATGAGCTAAGAAGTGTTGACTTAAGAACCATACAAGTTAAAGCACTGATTTCCAGTCTTAAGAATACAATTGCATTAGATTTTTACCATACTCCAAATGGCAATATTATATTTTGGACTGATGTAATAGATGACAAGATATACCAAGGAACACTCGTTGGTGGCTGTAAGTATTTCAGCCAAAATTTTTTTGGTGCTATTTTGAAAGGAAAAAAGGTAATTTGTCTCTATGTTCTTGCCTAGTGATTTTTCACTCTTGAGGATGTGCCTTAAATTTATTCGTAATGTCTCCATGTAAATGTCATTTTGTTGAAGGGTTATTCTCAGTTGGATATTAGTCAATTGACAAAAACCTGACATAGTTAAAATAATCAGTTTATATAAATCAATTATATAGAAATTGTAAAAAAAATCCCATTTTCCAGCTTGCATAGACTTCCTTATTGACATGAAACTATTTTTTTTTAATTAAAAAGTCCATATCAGCAACTGTAATTACATGTTTGTCCTTCCACTTATGTTGTTATTGACAATAAGTACTTGGCTGGTACACAGTTTGGGTTGAACATTTTGTAGAATCACTTTGATGTAGTCTATTAAATATCTAAATCTATTTTTTCTATTTTATTAATTGCATTAGTTCCTACAAAAGTGAACTTGACCTCTTTCACTTTCATTTTTTCTTTTGCAGCTCTCACCAATATAGAGGTGGTTGTTCAAACTGGATTGGCCACAGCAGAAGGTCTTGCTGTGGACTGGATTGGGGAAAATCTTTATTGGGTAGAGAGTAACTTGGACCAAATTGAAGTAGCTCGCTTAAGTGGAAGTTTTCGACGCACTCTGGTTGCTGGAGATATGGAATCACCACGTGCTATTGCATTAGATCCACGATATGGGTATGATTAAATTGATATTTTAAAAATAGTATACTTCCATCCTATCTTTATCAGCCACCCTGTTCTTGTCCTTATAGCATTATCTCAATATTGCCACGATTAACTGGTAAAACCTCCTCATAGCAAATTAAGTGGAAAATTAAATCCAAAAGATATTAGAACCCCAGATGAGCATGATGTATCTCATTTCTTGTCTTTATAATGCTAACAATTCTACCTTTATCATCTACCTTCCTTCCTATAACCAGGTTTCTATAACTTATTAGCCCTTCTAGTGCCAGAGGGTTGGTCCATCAGCTGGGTGTTTTTTCGTTCGCACCCTTATTTTTCTGTGCCTCACGAAGCTTTTGTAGACAATGTTTGAATATCTGTTATGCTTTCTTATCATTGCTGACAACTTTTTATGATGAAAATGAAATATATGTTCACATTTTGTTATTTGAGAATTGGCAGTTGTCTGCATTGTAGCATATCTTCTTTTCTTGCATAGCAGATGCCATGTTAACAAAAGCTTATATATAATCTTACATTTTATCATGGGTTTCTGTATTATTTACAAGCTTGTCTTTGTATTACTATAAGGATGTCATTGAAGCAATCACTACTTACCTCGTGCCCCTTGCCCTAAACACCTATCCAATGACAGATGATAATTCATTTCAATGGATATGAAGCATTTTATCTTCACTCCGGTATGGGATTCTCCATAGTAGCCCTTATGGTATTGCATAGGAAAGACTAGCAGTGACCGTGATTGCTCAATTATTCATTCAAGGTTAAGATGCTTCTTTCACTTGTGTTGACTGTGAAATTATTTCATGTTGGCTATTGAGGTGGTAAAAAGGTGTTGGGGTGGTGGCATTCTGGTCATGATAAATGCTCTGCAGAATTGCAATTTTCATTAATATAGGCACAAATCATTAAAATAAGCAAATGTTCATTGACTGACAATGTCTTGAGGAAAATGATTGACGATATGTTTTTAGATTGTGGTTTCAAATTTAACTGTAGATATATATCAATATATTTACAGTTCGAAGCATATGAAGCTCTCTGCTTTTGTCCACGGCTGACTGCTCTAAGCTTAGAATTACAAAATTAAATTGAACCTTGCTAATCCAGACTCGCTCATTCTGGATGGAGTCAGACTGTGTGATGTGGGTGAATTCTTATGGGGTCACAATTTGGTTGTACTGTAGTACTTGGCCAATAGATATAGTTTGCTTGAAAGTTTCTCAAGACATGGATGAAAACATATTGAAATTATTCATCATTTTTCCTGTATTCCCACAAAATAAAACTCTAGGAAAATAGATTTTTTAGCTTTTATCAGTTTCAGTCTTGAAATGTTGAATCTTTTGCTAAAGTTGTGGTGACTGAAATCAAAAGAAGATTTGAATAAATGTTATATGTACTATACATATTTTTGTAGGGTAGTAATTTTTCAATATCTTATGATATTTATGGATTATACCAAGATATTCAAACATTTTATTGTTTACCTGTGAGGAAACCATACCATTGATCTCTGATGGAAATTACTTATTGCTTTTTTAAATGAAAGATTTGATACTAGTATATTTTCATTTAGATGTGGTTTATATTGAAATGTATCTTTAAACTCCAGTTTTCAAGCTATAAGATGGTAGCACCTGTGCTATGTTCTTGTGTGTGGCTTTCTGGCATATTTTGTAGTGTTGTCCATTATATTATTATAATAAGTAAACTTTTATTTTTTAATGAATGCGTACCCCACATGGGAAGGAAATCAATGGTGAAAGTAGAATTTCAAGGTAGTCATTATATGAATTTGTGAGAGCTCTATGCACTGTGGTAACCGAGGAAAAATGTTAAATACTTGTATAAAAGTTGTGTATGCACATGTTTTTAATTGGTTTTAGTGTCTTCTGATACACCAAAATCTTGATACCACATTTCATTCTGTCCTTAGGATGGAATAGTTGAAGAAATAATTCAGTTTAATTTTCCTCTTTTGTAAAGGTACTTATTTTGGACGGATTGGGATGCTAGTGCACCTCGAATTGAACGTTGCAGCATGGCAGGAGAAGGCAGAAAAGTTATTGTTCGTGTGGACCAAATCACTGATGGAGCATGGCCTAATGGTCTAACCCTTGACTATGCCCTGAAACGCATTTACTGGATTGATGCTAGGTATGTTTTTTAGAAATCATGTGCAACATTATAGCTTAAATTTTTTCACCTGTGGAAATAATATCTAATAAACTTAGTCCATCTTGGTGTATCATACCCCTTCACAGAATTCTGTGAAGTCAGCTTCAGTTGTAGTTGACTTAAAACATCATAATAATTTTGAGCCTGCTACTGGATTTGTTAATAATGGGTCCCTATTTTATGATATAAATGCTGTACGACTTATCTTAAATTTGGTCCAAATATACATTGATTTCTTGTCATTCATTCTGGATGATCCATTTTATTCTACCAATGCTTATGTGTATATTAAAAAATATTTTAAAATTGTAGAAGGAAATAACTTGTTAGCTACTGATATTATGCTGACTGCGTATTTAATTAATTAATGATAGCATGAAAACATCTCGAATTTTTTTGATCTGTTTTTCAAGACCTCACAATCCTGTTCTTGCTGGCAACCCTGTAATCTCCCTGCCCTACAAAGCATTAAAAATTCTCTTCAGACATTCAGTTGTGTGTTGTTGCATATGTAAGATGTATATAATTGTTTAGCGTCCTATAGCTTGGCATAGGCCTGTGCCGATGATTTGTGTATGCAAATGTAAAATTTCAATGCTGCATCATGCCACTTGCGGCACTGGAGTCAAATCAATGAAATTTGTATCACAATTACATAACATATTAGGCTAACTATAGCATGAAATTAAAATTTTGCTCATTATATTATGCAAATAAAATATTTATCTCTCTTTGTTGTGTTTGTCTATAAAATTATGGGCTAATATGAACGGGGTTAGTTTAATGTAGAATGATCAACTTTTCATTCTTATTTCAGAGACACTGTTGGATCCTCTCCTCTTGTTAACACAATCCTTTGATGGCATTTCTAGTTTGAATTTCCTTGTGGATCAAGTTTTTGACCATCATTTGAGCACACCATTATTACCCAAGTTTGGTTTAATTCTTGGGAGAATATTTAATGAGACATTATGTTGATATAATCGTGAAAACTTATTTTCTTCATTTTAGGACAAGTCATTCAGTACTATAAATGCCATTCTTGATGGCATCATATAAGGTATAGACGTCTAATGAGTGCTGTTGTTTTTCTGACATTCAGGTCGGATTCAATCCACACCAGTACTTATGATGGAGATGATCAACGAGAAGTAATGAGAGGGCATGAGACATTGTCTCATCCATTTGCTATTGCACTCTTTGAGAACTATGTCTATTGGACAGATTGGCGCACCAACTCAGTAATACGCGCCAGCAAATGGAATGGATCAGATGTTACTGTTATCCAACGTACTCTCACTCAGCCTTTTGATATACAGATTCTTCATCCCAGCAGGCAGCCACGTGGTGAGTTGTAGATTTGATGTGCATATTGATATGTTTTAGTCCCGTTATTAGCTTAGTAGTTCATACTTTAAAACAAACAATTTACTTATCTGGCACTAATATGAAATTGCTCTTCCCGTAACCTAGGAGTTGAAAACCCATGTGGAAAAAATAATGGAAACTGTTCCCACCTCTGTCTTATTAATGTAAATAACACCTTCAAGTGTGATTGTCCACATGTGATGCAGCTTTCCAAAGATGGGAAGAACTGTGTTGGTAAGTTGCAGTCCTGGATGACAAGTGCTACAAGGGATAAGTATTTTGAACTTTTCAGGTCTTCGAATTCAGCAATGATTTTTAGCTTGGTATATGCTGAAAGGATCAAGGTTAATTTATTTTTAGTTTTATAGGGTAAGTAAAACTGAAGGATCAAAATTCAAGGAATCAATATGTAAATTTTTGTGATATTTTTGTAAGTTCAAATTTTTTAACAAGGCTTTTATGGAAATTTGAGTTTTTGATACGTTCTTACATGAATCAATATTGAAATGGAAGAAGTATGGGAAGAACCAACTTTTTCATAATCCACCAAGATTCAAAATATCCTGAAATACCATATGATGCAAAAAAATCTTCTCCTGGCCTCATTGTTGGCCAAGTAATGTCTTTGCCTGCCAATATAAAGGTCATAGAGTTGATTCATGCTTGATTGGTTCTCCTCCACCTTGAGCTTGGGTTTTTGTGATCATTGTAATTATTACTTCATGTTTTAATTCCAATTTTAATGCCAGGTTGGCTGTGTTTTGGACTAAATGTCAAACAAAAAATAAAGCAGGTGACTGGTTTTTCACAAAAACATTTTGCCAAGGTAATATTCATTTTATTATCTATTTGGATTGGGTATTGGAGAAATTAGGTTATTAAAATAAAGAAATCCAGTGATGAATCATGATGCCAATCTTGTTTATCAGTACAGGAGTACCTTTTATTCCATTGCTTATATTTCTATACTTCATGTTCTATACTGCCACTAACCATACTAAGGGCAGGAATACATTTGCACATGAACCATTTATATCTTTTTAATTTAAATTTTCCTTGAATTTTCTGGTTTCTGAAAAACCTATAAATACTTTTCAAAAATGATAAAGATTTAGTCAATCAAAAATACCCATTTGGGAGTAGACAGAAACTAATTGCAGGTTGAGTGATAAGCAGACACTTGTGGTTTCTTCTTGTGTTCCAGTATTGTCCAGGAAGATCCGAAATGAAGGCTCAGCTGTAAAAACTCTTGTAATTCCTGGTACTCACAGGTGGAATATAGTGAAAATGACCATCTTGGTCATTATTTGATTCATAGCTGTTGTAATATTATATTAATGGATGATTAAGGCTTCACATATGCATATTAGGGTGGGTCAAAAGAAGCATTTTCAAGCATCGAATTCCATTAGTGTGGAAAAGTTATATATTTGCATGCTAATAAATATAAAAATATTTTTTTAATGCTATATTTAATCATTAGTTGGCACAAAGAGCCCTTAAGTTTGTGAAAAAGGCCAAAACACTTAAAATTACCTTAATGCTCAAATTTTACAAGTTTAAAATTTTTTCTTGTAATTGCATGGCACAACTTAACTGTAGTCTTGATAATAGAAAAAATGTTTTAAAAAATCTCATGCTAAATTTTGAGTTTGTGATTACGGCCTAAAATTTGCACATTTTGGTGAAAATAGATATTTTTATAGTTTTAAAACAAGATGAACTTCTGTATTCAAAATATATCCAAGGCCATTTTTTAAAGCAATGTGTTCCCCTGAGTAACGTATGTATTCAACTTTAATCCAAATACATCACCTTGCAGCTCTTCACCCATTTTGCAAAATGATTTTTACTGAAATAATCCAGAACTCTCCACATGGCAATGTTTTTGACAATTGTTGCTCTGGCTATGAGTTGCTGTAATTCAAGTTCCGCCCATACCCTACCCATCCATAACCAAACTAAAAGAAAAGAAGGTTCAATGCATTATAATTAAAGGGTATGAAAGTGATCCTTTTGATGGGTGACAGTCTACATTAATATCAAGAATTTGATTTCTAAATCCCACATAAATTCCCCTGCCTTGGTAGTTTCAAAATTGGTGGGAACATGTTGATAATTTCACTACTTAACAACAGATTGAATATTATTATTTTATTAATAATGTGGTTGAAGATACTTAAATAGAAGATATATGTTTAATACAGCTTGAATTATTGACCATGATAAAATTATATATTGAGACTCAGCTTATTTAAATGTAGGTTTTTGGAGGCCTAGAAACATTTTTAAAAACATCTGGACTCATGCCTCAATATGGAATTAACTCAATGAGAATTAAATCAATTGAAATTCTAATTACACTTAGGGAATTTCTGAGGCTCATTAAAAAGCAATTTCATGGTAATTAGGAGCATTTATAAAGTATCAAGAGATCCATATGTTGTCTGTACTTTTTATGGATTTAACTTAATGCCAACAATTCAGATGGAGTTAATGTTATCTTTGAAATGAAGGCATTGCTTCTTTTAGATAGGACCCATTTTACCTTAAATATGCACAAGGAAAAAGAATTAAAAGTTTATGCATCTTTGCATGTAACTTAATCATCAGAACATTATTAGTAAGCCATTTAGTAATGCTATCAAATTTAGGGTTTCATATTTCATGACTACTTAAAATATGTAGATTTATCATGAAGAACTAATGGAAATAAGATCGAGGTATTTCCCGGCATATTTGCTAGTGGAAGTTATCTCGGGTCTTCCACTGGGTCAGGGGTTCCATATTGGCCCACAAATTTCGATGCTCGACTCATGGATCATCCTCAGGATAGATGAGTGAAGCTCTACATTTAACTGTCTTATATACTTGAGCCCATGGGTCAGGTGACAAGCAATTGGTCCATGGTGGAGGAGCCTCCGGTTTGTTGCCATGGCATTGTGTTGTCTCCCTTCCTTTTCTAACCTTCATCAGCACTGGTTTCCGCGCATTACTTAGGGAATAGTGGGAGTCCCTGTTGAAATTGTCTCGCCATTCTTATTTCAAATGCTTCTGTAATTATTCGGTCCCAGTAACCACCGGTGCAGGCAAGTAGCTTTGTAAGAATGGTGAGACATAATTTCTATAGGGCTATTCCCTCAGCAATGCATGGAAACCGTTGCCGATGAAGGTTAGAAAAGAAAGGAGCACAACACAACGCCATGGTGACCAACCGGGAGGCTCCTTCACCAAGGACCAATCATGAGTCACCTGACCCGTGGGCTCGTGTATATAAGATGGGGGGGGAGGATCGAGATGGTGCAGTGGCTATCATACTGGCTTCCCACCCAGAAAGCCCAGTTTCGAATCGTGGCAGCGTCGAATATTTTTTAGTGGTATCCCGATCCCTATTTGAGGTGCTTTGTGGAGGGCACTTTGAGTGAGTACGCTGTCGGTCGCATGGGATGTTAAGCTGCTGACCCCTTGGTGCATTTTGTTAAGAGTAGGCTAATGCCAACGCCAGGTTTCTCTCTACCCTTTATCCTTTCCTGTCCATCCCTAATGGTGTAAATGACCTTAGCTGTGGGTCGCCTCCCCTAAATACTACTACTATAAGATGGCCAAATGCAGAGTGGCACTCATCTACCTTGAGGATGATGCACGAGTTGAGCATCGAAACGTGTCGGCTAATATGAAACCCTTGACCTAGTGGAAGACCCGAGAAAACTTCCTCAAACTAATGGCATTATTCCGCTTCAAATAATAACCATGTACACTTCAAATTATTAACTATGGAATCAATTTTAAATGTGCGAATTTTTCCTAGAACCTGAAATGATCTTGACCACGCAGGTTTAATGGGCCAACCTTAATCAATTAGATAGTATAAATCCTTGAAATGTATTTCTTTTAAACGGAAAAGAATTTAGCCTTTTATTTTTACTTTTTTTTCTTAGTAAAGTATTCTATTTGAACTTCATGTAGACAGATGTAACATCTGTGATTCTTCATCATTATTATATTCCACCAATCCACTTTTTCTTTCTTTTCTCTCTTCTCTCTCCTTATTTACCTTTTCCTCAATTCCTGCAAATGGAAAACTGCTTCACTCTGCTGTGCTCTCCTTTTTTTGTTTTATTTTTTGGAAAATGGTTTGGTTTTTCTGTACATCCCAAATGGAAAAAAAATCTGGTTTCCTTCACCACTGCACTTGCAATATGTATATATGAAAATATTTGCAAATGCAACAATCCTGACACACTTTTACAACTACCGATTTCTTTATTTTCCCATCTCGATGGTTCCACTGGTTTTTCTTGTATTTATCTCCTTTTTGGTTATTCCTTATGTCTTCCCTCACCTTATATGCAATTGCTAACAAATCATATATTGGTGTGTGGCTCTTGCTTCTTGCTCCCCTCTTCTCCTTACCCATGGAATCTGGTGGTTTGACCTCTCTTGCTGCTGCCTCTTTTCCTGTCCTCCTTTACTTTCTCCGAATCTCTTCTTTTTGCCTGTTCCCGCCTCCCCTCCCGCTGCAGTGAACGAGAAGGTTTTGCTGTTCTCGCGCCCAAATGAGATCCGAGGAGTTGATTTAGGAGCTCCATATTACCATACCATCCCAACCATCAGCCTTCCCCAGGTACTCTCTCCATCTCAGCTGGACTTCGTCACAAGCTCTAAGAACATCTACTGGGCCGACATTCAGGTGAACGAAGTCAAGAGAAATGGGCTCACTGGAGGTGTGACTCAAACAGTTTTAGACACAGGTCAGTGATCAATTAGAAGGTAAGCTATGATTTGTTAAAGCCTTTGTGTTGCGTTGGGAAAACAAAAAGGTATTCCAATATTTATATATATTATATATATCACTGTAATTTTCTCAATATAATATGCACCGGCCTTTCCACTTCACACCCATCCACCTCTTTCCACCTCTTTACTTTTCTTGTGAAATATATTTTGGGAAGAAAACCTCACCTCCCCTAATATGAATTCATACATATTTCTGCAATTATTATGTCTGCAGAAGGTTATATTTTGACATTTTAAATATGAAAAAATCCAACATTTCATCATTGTAACCATTTGTCAAATTGCAAAATATGATCAGGTCGTGCTTTGTGGACATATCTTTACTTAGCAGATTGACCTTTGTCCTCTGTTCTTTCTCTGCTTTTGTTAAGTAGTATTGTAAAGGTTTTTTGTAAGAAAATGGATTCCTTGGAAGTGAAAAAATGTATTGTATCATGCAGCTACTACTATATAGAGGACCTAAAATAAGAGGATATCTGATTAGGCACTCCCCATCCCCTTCTCTATGGTCAAATCATACTCGATTAGTCATCCCAAAACATTTTTTATTTGTACTAGGTGTGGCACTAATTAGACAAATCAGTTATAAGCTGTGCTTGGGTGCAGGATGGGAGACCAACAGTAATATGACATCAAAAACACAATTTTATTTATTGGGCTGATACAAGGTACAAATTCTTTCTCCATTGCCTCTGGATGCTGTCTTATATGCTTCCACTTCTCTTCAACAGCTGGTAATTGTGACATTTCTCTAATTTGACTAGCAAATCCAATTTGGTTTCAATGATTTGCATTAACTACAAAGCATACAGTTAAAGAAGTTGTGTTTAAATTCCTAAAAATCTAGCAACAAAAATGTTGAAACATAAATAAAGTTGCTATAAAATTTAAAAAAATGTTAAATTACACCGGGGTTTTGCAGATTTCCTAAAGCCTGAGAGCTTTCAGTTTCCACCATGTAAGCTGATCTGCACATTGGCTATCATGATGAGCTAAGTTAAGTCTCCTGAACTTTGGGAAAGTGGGTTGTCTGTTAAAAGTTTCCACATTACCCGAGGGTAGTCATGGCTTAGAATTTTATTTTTAACACATTTCAACTTCACAAAAAACGCACAATATCCTGGGACTGTGGCCTGAGACTAATAGACTAATATTGGTTTTAATTCTCACTTAACAGCTAAGAGACAAAGTTTATTACTAAAAATTATATAATTATTATTTGTACTGCTTTGTAAATATTTTTGAACAAGTATATTTACAGAGTATTCATTAGCTTAAAATGTATTTGAAAATATTTGTTATTTCCTTTCAAAGTAATACTGCACTTGCTCATCATACATAATACTCCCCCGCACTTTATAAAAAATGTGTATTATATGTAGAAAATTACAGTATATTTGATCTAGTAAATTTTAACCACTCCAATGGTATTTATGATGGAAATTGGTAAATAACCGCCATGTTGCAGCATCTGCAATGGTTACTAACTTAAGCATCTTATTGAGATTGATTAGCGTACCTGTGGCATATTTACCAAATGAAAGGTGTGATTGTGTAATAGAAATCTGTTAATTGGACCCCTGCCATAATCACCCAGCTCAGCCATTTAAAAAGTCCTGAATATTTTGTGCGATGCAGAGAGAAGACATTAGCTGTAAGTGACTTTATCTTTTCTAAGAAAATTAGCAATATCTACCTACTTGGCCTAAGTGCTCGTATATCATTGCGAGCTAGCTACAAACCAAGTAAGTGTGTAAAATATCATAAATCATTTAATCAATAACCCTATAATTTTGACTCAATATATTTTGTCACTAATTTATTGGTATATATGTAAAGTGAAAGAAAAACTTGATGAAAAATAATGGATAAATAAATTTATATTTTTTTTTAATTATTAAATTAAAATTTTAAAAATATTTATAGCATTGAATATTTTTTTAAAACTTTGTCATTTTCCTGCAGTTAAAGGTTTTTTAATGCTGGGTGATGATATTCTACACTGTTGCTAGTTGTCTGCATGCCTAGAACATTCATTGATTATAGTTTCTATTTTTCAGCAATAGACAACCCTACAGGCTTTGCAATAGATTGGATATCAGGAAACATGTTCATCTCCTCACAGGATGCTGATCATAGTTTTATCTCAGTCTGTAACTTAGAAGGAGAATATGTTTCAATGGTTTTGGAAGAAAGGGAGGAAGAAGTTAATGATGGGGAAAAGGAAGAAAATGTTGCGGATGTTACCACAACTACTACCACAGTTTCACCCGTGAAAACAGAAGGATGGACACAGTTCCGTTCACTTGCGGTGGACCCAATAAGGGGAAAGTTGTTTTGGAGCGGAGTGAAGAATGGAATCCATAGAGTTCATGTGGTTGAGATGGCCAATATGGATGGGAGTGGACGAAAGGTGCTACACTCTCAGGAAGAAGGACAGGAATTTACCGGACCAACCAGTAAGTGTTAAAAAAAGTGAAAGGTCAGATAGGCATAAATGTCTAAAGTAGTGTTACAGTTTTGCTTCTGTCAGGTTTCTCTGCAAGATAAAATTTTCTTCCAGAATTTTCCTTACAGTAATAGCCTTGTGTCCAATGCATCCATTGGTATATGGTTTGATGTGCTATGATGCCATTTCATAAAATTTAATTCTTTGATATTGGAGGAAGCAGTGTACTTGTTGGAGATATTTTTTCTGAGGTATAGTTTGATAATAAGCAATTGCAAATAAGGTAAACTCTCAATTATCCTTGCTAATGGTTGCAAGATAAAGCATGGATAACTGAAATTCATGGAAAACATGGTCATGATATAAACGGATATAATGGAGACTGCCCTCTGTCATTCATTGTGATAACTTTGCAAAGTACATTTTTATCCATTTTTATAAGGGTAGAATTATATTTTTCCAAGTGGACATAATTATCATCAAGTGAATAGCAGAACTTAATTTCCTCATAAAACTAAACCAATCTCATAACCAGGAAAAAAATGGCTGGCGAAGGGTAAATTTTAAAAAAAGATCACTGATAAGGTTCATATTTGTCATAGTTATACCTATTGTAATAATGCAGTGTAGGTAGTCAATGACTTATTTGTTGCATAGTAATAGCTCGTGTTTGAAAAAAATATGGGAGTCACAGGGATAATTACTGAATGCAAGGGAATCAATTATTGAAAAAGTCCTGATAGTACAAAAATGTTAAAATCAAAACATTAAATACTACTGACAACTTTTGATTTTGTGAAATTAAAGACTTTTAATAAAACCCAGATATTTCAAACTTGTATATAATAAAAAAGCATGTTGAAGTTTCAAAGTTTTTAATTACCTTTACAATAGTAAATTTATTTAAATTTCAGGGATCTGGGAAGAGAGTAGCATGTAAGAACTTTGGGTTCTCTATACATTTTGAATTGAATTCATAAGTGCTTGATATAGATTCATGAGTTCAGGGGTTGCCCACCTGTGGAATGCTTGGAAAGATGAGCTAAAATAAAAATGTTAGAAATGTGATGTTTTTCGGTCATCTCGAAAATTGATTTAGTAGTTGGTAGTGGAGTGTGTGTGTTGCATGGACTCAGTGATTGGCCTCTTAGTCTACTTTGCAAGCCCTCGGGATCACAGTGTTCCTCTCCCACTTTTCTTTCAAACTTTGGTGAGAATTCTGAAACCTCAACTCACAGCTGCATGCAGAAAGTGCTTATTCCATGAATGATCTAACTGTCAGGAAATGTTGGTGTCTACTGGAGTGGTTAATGCCTTATATTTGGATTATCATACACCAACCAGAGATTCCGTGGTGACTCAAACTATATAAGTTTATGAATCACTCTTAAGTTGAACCTATTGAAAGAAAGTAATAACTTCTTCATGATGCCAATTTGTGAATGATACATAAGAATTTATATTTTCTAAAAATTGGTGTTTGTAGTATGGCATGCCTTTTAATGTACCCCTTACACTTGCAAAACATCCCGAATCCCAAATTTCACTAAATTTTGTTAAGCACCTACAATTGCCTTGAATTTTCTTTAAAAATCTGCATGAAGCCGAACACAAGTATATACTGTTGGATGAAATGTGTGGTATTAACATACAATTTTGTCAGCTATGTGGAAATAATAATAGGCATTGGCATCCAGTGGGTAAAGCACTAGGCCACTGACCTGAGGGCCCAGGTTTGATTTTGGTTGATACCTGTGGGCACCCCCACCTTCACCCTAACTTTGTGTTTTTTTGAGTACCAGATCTTCCTGAGCAATAATCTTAGTGCCTTCTCTTTTGGAATCCCTATTTGAATATTTTTAGTATTCCTCCACGTAAATAGTACGTAATCAGAGAAGCAATCTGCCGGAACATAATTCTGAACTGCATGAAATATTTGTATTTTAGTTCAGCAGAAGCAATTTTTTCAATATGACCTAAAAGAAAACCACTGTTTTTGTCCGACTTTAGTTAAAAAATGATTTGCTTATCTTTTCTGTTATTACGATCCTGTAACTTTTTAGCATCAAAATTCACTTTTAAATAGTCTTTCCAAAGCCTCCGCTATATAAATCACCATTTTACACTTTTATTCATTCACTAGTCCTTCCAAAAACACATTTTTGACTGCAATACATGTTGATATTAAAAAAATTCCTCTATTATGAATTTATCTTAATTTGATAATTATTAAACAGCAAAAGGTGGAGAAACATGACTTATAAAATCATGTATTTTATCTCTTGATGTGGCAAGCTGAGTTGCATTTAATGAAATTTTGTGTGCATAATAATTTTCTTAATGAAATTTTGTTGTCTCTTGAACCCTCATTGTGCCTGACTTAGTTTTTCAATTCATATGAATACCTGTGTATAATATTTATTTTAGGTCTCACAGTTGATATGGTTGATCGACGGCTCTACTGGGTGAATGACAACCTTGTGCAGTATTATGGATTTGATGGAAAATCTGCTACAGTTACAGAAAAAGTACACACAGTTCATCTCCCACCATTAGCCCATCCAACTGCCGCTGTCATATATAATGGCCTTCTTTATTATGCTGATGGAAATGACTCGGCTATTCATATGGCCAACAAGACTACTGGTGAAGGAGACACAGTGCTCCGAAATAACACTGGTGGTGTTCTAGCACTTCGAGTGTATGATCCAGAGTTGCAAACTGGAACGAATCTGTGTTTTCCACATGCAGCAAATGGTGGTAGAGGGGGCGGATGCTCACATCTCTGCCTTCCAATCTCAAAAGAAGAGAGGGTCTGTAAATGTGCCACTGGGTATCATAATGATCCAAATGATGAGACCAAATGCATAGGTAAGAAATTTGTAGAATTTCTCTTGTCATGTGGTTCCTAATTTTTTGTGAATATTTTTTTCACAATTTCTACTTCAATTAATTTTTAATCATTTATAATAAAACCATCCGTAAAACCTAAAGGTTGAATTGGAGTATTAGGCAGTTATGGGTGGCTTGTTATGGGGTCTAAAGAGGTAGTGCTCCTGCTTTCTCTTGAAAAATACTTTTTACTTCGCAAACAAATTTTGTTGAAAATAATATTTCAACATTGCATCAATATTCCAATTGTACATTTTATTCTCATAGCACTTTTCAATATTCAAACATTCATTTTATTTATAACCACTAGAAGCCTGCTTGCTGCTTTCCTTTAATCTAGGTTTTGGAATTCTAGTTGCAACATCCAA
The DNA here is from genome assembly GCF_022747635.1 of Hetaerina americana. Taxonomy (NCBI): domain Eukaryota; kingdom Metazoa; phylum Arthropoda; class Insecta; order Odonata; family Calopterygidae; genus Hetaerina; species Hetaerina americana. The sequence continues at coordinate 66,994,361 of NW_027287095.1, read as the reverse complement.
TTTGATTCCCTTAGTATAATTTGGTTAAAATTAGTGAGGGTTTGCTCTAGATGACATACTCCTGTGTATGAAATTTTTAAGCTCTTGGTTCCATATTTCATTCTCTTGAAAGAAATGTTTCCAATGTTATATTATTTGGCAAATCTATTTGCATATATTTTCATGCACAAAATCTAGTGGAAACTTGCTTGATAAAGACTTTGCTTGGCAAGTAATTTGCATGTTTGAGTAATAATTACTTTAAAAAAAATGCCTTGTTTAACAAGTAACTTCTTGCATAGCAAGTGACAAGGAGTGTGGTATACCCAGAATGATTGGACAACTGCTACTTCAGTTTGTGTTTAACACTCATTGTGCTAGCATCTTAGTGTCAGAATTTTCTTTGAATACACCTTGTGCATAATTTATTTTTTTTTGGATGTTGCATTAATTTATATAATAAAAATTGTTTTGCTTATCTAGTGTTTCACTTCGCGCCTAAGATTACAGGATGAATTATGCTAATTGTGTGAGGTTCTACTTTAGTTATTTTTTTGTAGATTTCATATAAATATCACAAAATATTAATATTGCATTAATCTCTATGTATATGATTTGAATTTTGTAGGAATCGAGGAATTTCTGTTTTACTCCATCAACTGGGAGATCAAAGGCCTGCCTCTTGGTGAGGACAACACAACACAAGTATTGGCTCCAATATCCAAGGTCTCAATGGCAACAAGTGTTGATTTTCATGCTGGTAAGTAAATGATAATTGAAAAGTTATAATCATTATAATATTAATACAAAATTGAAACAAAAATTTGTAATAATTAGATCAGGTTGCTGTTAGTATGTATTCTCCCACATTGTAGACTAGTAAGTAGATTTTCTGGCTGATAGCCATTATGCCCTGAATTATTTCCTTAATAAGTTAGGAAGTGTGAGTTTCCAATCAAATTATGGTTGCTAAAGGTACAAGTTTTTTGCTTCCCTGGTTTGTTTGTTGCCAAGTTTCTCCTTCCATTGCCTCTGTTGCCTGCCTGCTGCAGTGTATCACATTCCCTACCTCTGTCTTTGGGAATGGAGAGCATGAGTTGCATGTCCATATGACAGTAGACTTTCCCCTTATACTTTTCAATTCTAATTATCACGTCATTGGATAGATTTTTGATACATTTGTTGGCGCATGTGTATGTTAGTTGATAGTATTCATATTGTGTTCCGAAAGTAATGCTATTAAATTTCCCGTGCTGCCTATTGGTCAGAGTGGAATCAAACCACTTAGAGTAGGTGGGGGGGATGATAAGCTTTGCCACAAAATCAATCTGTGCTCTCTAAGCTGTGGAAGTGGTAGGACATCAGTTATTTTAAACCTCTGCATGCCAATTGTGTCACAAAAAAATGGAATTGACGATCAGCAACATTGCACAATTGCTAAGTTTTGAGCTAAACTGTAAAAATCTGTTGAGGAGACTAGCAAAATGATTCGTGAGGCTTACGGGGACTCTGCTCTATCTTACTCCCGAGTTGCGAGGTGGTTAAAGACTCTTAAGGAGGGCCAGGAAGAGGTTCATAACGAGCAATGCTCTGGGCAGCCATAAACCGATAACAAAGTGGCTCATGTTCGACAATTGTTAGACTCTGACCATCCATTGAGGATCAAAATGGTTGCCAATGACCTGAACTTGTCGTCTACAGTTGTTTCGCATTGTTACTGAAGATTTAGTGATGAGGAAAGTGTGCACAAGGTGTTGTCAGATGACTAAAATACCCACCGAGCGGAAATTTTGAGTGAACTTTTGCAACGTATTGAAAATAAGCCTGATTATTTGGATAATGTCATCACTGGTGATGAAACCTGGGTTTTTGAATACGACCCTGAAACAAACCGTCAAAGCTCTGAGTGGCACACCAACCAGTCCCCCAAACCCTATAAGGCAAGAATGAGTAAATCAAAAGTGAAAACAATGCTCGTTGCCTTTTTCGATAGTAAAGGAGTGAAAATGATTCGCCTTGACTGAGATACGAACCTAGATACCTCGATGCCCGGCCGAGTGCTTTTGCTATAAATAGTTGCATTTAAATGCATATTAGTGGATGACTCCGTTAAAAGTTACTGTTGTGGTATTTCCTGCAGTTTCTTGGAATTTAGTAAAGGAGTGGTCCATAAGGAGTTTGTTCCTTATGGGCAGGCAGTTAACGTTGCATACTATGTGGATGTGCTGGAAAGACTCCAAAAAAGGGTCATCATGACAAGAAAAGACATCTCCGCTACCTAGCAACTACATCATGACAACCCACCTTGCCACAAAGTGCTTCGAGTCTGTGAGTTCCTGGGCAAACATCAGGTGCCAATGCTGCCCCACCCCCTTATGGTCCTGAAGTTGCTCCAGCAGACTGTTTTTTTGGATTAAGGCAGCCCTGAAAGGAACCTGTTTTTCGTCCATAGAAGAGATCTAATCAGCTGTGATGAAGATCTTGCGAGAGGTCCCTGAAGATGCCTTCCAGGGCATGTACCGGTCAAGGCAGAGTCACTGAAAAAATGTGTAAAGGCCCAAGGACAGTACTTAGAAGAATTTTAAGTGTTTTTGCAAATCTGTTCAATAAATTACTAAAAAATAATTGCATTACTTTTGGAACGCACCCTGTATTATGAAAAGGTGATACTTCTTGCAACTCAATAAATGCTGAAAAAGTCTCCTGCTTAAAAAGAGGTTTGTGTTTGTGAATTGATTTCTTGGATGGTTACTTACTAGAGATACAATTTAAAATTTCCGCATCTTTCACATGCAGTCTCTCTGTTGAGTCATAATGTGTTCCCATTCATTGGGAGGCTTCCCATGGTAGGTTGCTTGTGCAGCATATTGAGGCATGTTCCTCTCATTTTAAAAGAAGCATTTTCAGGAGGGAAGTAATTTGAGTATCCACTGTTAACACTCATACATACACTCGCATAGAATTCACAGTGAATTTTTTCACTTGGCTTATCTTGAATTTCATGCACTTTTTTCCATTAATTTCAAGGATTTAATGCATTCATATTTTGCTGGCCAATATCGTAATCATCACCACTAATTTTTAAATAATGATTATGGTTGACATACCTGGTTGTTTGAATTTTTTGTTTGTGATTTGATACATGCACGGACATGTACAGAATCTGAATCTGCAGATAAGTTTGTATATTTGTCTACCTACCTCTGAAATTTATATAAATGTGGGCTTCATAAAATTTTTTTTCAATTATCTTTGAAATTTATACTGATTGATTTCTAATTGTATTTCATTTTATTTCCTTCAAATCATATTTGTTGATAAGTATGCTTACTGAAAATCACTACATTGAAGATATTAATCTCTTTACATTTTTATTGAAAATTCAATTTTGAAAACTTCATATTCACATGTAAATGATAATTAGTTTCTTCAAAATCCACTCATCCCTTAAAATATTAATTTTTTTTAATGTTTAGCAACACATGGGTGTAAATTATGTAATAACAGAGACAAAGGCTATTACAATCAAAGTTGAAAATTGTAATAGTTCTTGTCTCTGTTATTATGGAACAGTTCCATCACATCACACCTGAATCTTTAATTTAAATTATGTATATAAATATATTTTTAATGCAAATTACTTTCTGCAGCTTGTAGTGTGAATGATACTTACTCCATGTTGTCAATTTTATAGGGCTTGATTATCTATATTGGGTTGACAGTGATCATGGGAGAGTAACAAGAATTCGGAGGGATGGTACTGGAAGGCAGACAGTGGTGGAACATATTGAGTCTGTGGAGAGTATAGCTGTGGACTGGGTCACGGGTAAGTTTGAATAGTTCTGAATAATTTTTTTGATGAAATAGAGCCAAACAGATAATTTAATTTTATGAGTTTTTCTGAATGAAGTTTTTATAAAATCTTAAGGTAGTAACCTTTTAATGACATATGTGTAATGAAGCTGATCTTAAAGGTTTAATTTTTTTCGTTGGTTTTTTCAGGTTTGGCTGTTGATTGGATTGGAGGTGAGAGATAGTAATTTATTATTTGGATTTTAAAACCTTCACACAACTGTATGCAAATAGGCTGTTGGCTGGATCAGGGAATTTATTAGAAAGTGATTTAATCTCTGGGATATATGGTTTTGATGCTAAAAAATTTTTGTCGTCTCCAAATTTTTTTTTACTAAATCTATTAATGGTTATGATTTTTTTAAACCTATTAAAAAATATATCATATACAGGTTTCAACTTCCTTTCGGGCACCATTGGTATGTGTGCACAGTATTTGGGTCCTTGATATAAGGGTTCAAATTAAAAATTCCAGTACTTCTTCTGTCTTGAATACATCTATTTTTTCTCTGTAGAGAGTTCTTCTCAAATTATATGTAAAAAAAATAGGAGCATTGACATCCAATGCTTAGCCTAGGTATGAAAAAAATTATGAACTGTTCTCAAGCATAGGCATTCCATCCCCTCTTATCCATCTATCAGCATTTCCATGTGATGGTACTCTACAATTAAGAATTTGTTACATTTTTTTAAATGCCTTGTGAGAATACTATTGATATTATATTTTATAAATATGAATAAAAATACCTAAATTAATCTGGTGACGTTAAGGCCAAACTATCATCAGTGGTTTTCCTCATCCTTATGTTTCTTTTCTGCAATTTTCACCAATTTGATTTTAAATCAATTATTTTTTGTTTTACAGAATTTGTTTGGATATAAATATCACAAAAACATTTGCCTTTTTCAGGCAACATATATTGGACGGATCCTGAGTTCGGTGTAATAGAAATGGCTCATTTGAATGGATCACATCGTTATGTTGTGGTGGCAGGGGGAGGTATGGAAAAGCCAATGAGCATTGCAGTTTCACCAGTTGATGGTCTTTTGTTTTGGAGTGACTGGGGTAAAGAGACAGTACCCAGAATTGAAAGTTCCTGTCTCGATGGATCAAATCGCCGAATCCTAACGAATGATTCTGTCAGTCACATCAATGACCTAACAATCGACTACAGGGTAAGATTTACATATCTTGTATTTCCATGAAAGTGTTTCTCATACTTCATCAGTTAATTCAATTCATTGAGCTGCATGTTTTTAATGCTCTGTTTCCTCTTAACCTTAAAGTGGTAATCAATTAGTTAGTATTTTACTACTGAGTGAAGGGTCCCAGTTTACAATCCATAGTGATATCTTTGAGCATTTTCAACTTAATCTAAGTGCTGCAATGCTATAAATATCACACCTCTGTTGGAAGCCATGTTTGTGATGCACGTGAAGACCTTGCTTCCTTGGCCTTCCCACATCCTTGCTGTGGGAAGGGGTTAGGGGACCAGTCATTAGAAATGAAGTATATGTACCTTTAGGCTTTATGGCCATTTAGCATCAATTTTTCAAATTCCTCTATAGTAAATATAATTCCCCCCAAGTTACACGTAGAATTCTCCTTCATCAAGAAAGGGTAATTATTAATTTTTCATGGCCTGCAACAGAAATGTTGCCATTCAAACTTCATCTTAATTTTGCATTGATGTTATGGGAAAATTATTATTTGGGATATTTTTTAATTTAATTAAACAAGGTAACTTTTGGTTACAAAATGAACTGTGAGCACCATTTGATCTAAAAATATAATCTGGAAAAACTGCATATACCTAGCCTCACTTGAGATTTTAATGAAACATAAATCAGTTCTACTGTATTCGTCTGAGTGTAGCTTCTATCTGCATAGATTCTCCATCCGATCTTCTTAAAATTCTGTTCTCAGCAAAATTAAAGGAAAAATCCAGATCATGTCCAATGAACATAGCCCGTCACTAAAATTTTTCCTTTTGAATAATAGAAAATAATTAATTCTTTTGCATATCATTGTAGGAAGGAAAACAATCTTTAAAATATTTTGAATACAGAAATATGTATTTGTTAGTAATAAGATTTTATAGATAACTAATCAATGAACAGCTATTACTTAACATTTTTATTAAATATTTGTAAAATAACACTTTTTATCAAGTGGAAAAGTGCTCTGACCAGTTATTCATTATGTTCAACTTCCACCACATCACGCCTTAAGCAACTCAATGTGACCTTATAGAGGTTTTGTAGACAAACAATCTGCACTCCACAAAGGCTTGGAACCAACTTCCACTGGCCTCCAGCCTTTCATGATACTCCCTTCCTTTGAACCCAGCCAGAGAAACTACTGTCCATCCATCTGTCTATCCAGGAAAAATGTCATACTGCTTTTTGGGCAGACTTTGTATGTTAATCCAAACTTATATAAGCATCCATTGTTCAATAATGCCAATTAGCTTTATCCATTTCCAATTACCAAGTACAACAAAACCTAACAGTATCCTGAGATGTAGTGAAAAAACAAGTGTGAATGGTTTTTGTCAACAGTCAATCAAGCTTTTGGCTATCATGGAATTTTTCAGCTAATGATATCAACTAAGTCCCATAAAGCTGTCAGGATTTCTTATACTCTTGACTTTGAAGAGGTGGTAGAAGGCATAGAAAGACTTGCATAAACCCACGCACCATGTGATCATTTTTTCCCAGACATTTAAAAAATGGGTAGAATGTCCAATGGGAATTCAAGTTCTTCTCTTCATTCTCTCTGCCCTTCTCTCTGCCCTTCTCTCTGCCCTTCTCCCTGCCCTTCTCCCTAGGCCCCAGTGTAGACAAGGTGGCCACTCCTCTGCCTTCCAAAGCCCTATTTATTTATTTTACGACTCTATTGAGGTGAGGTTGAGACTTCATTTTCCATTCTTCCTACCCTTACAGGCCCTGTAGTACATGGTGAGAGTGAAGGTAGGAGTGTTTTGTTTGTACCACATAAAGGTACCTAATTTTTTTACCAGTGGTACCAACCATACATGCAATGTGCTATATTTAATGAGTCATATTTATCTTTAACAATTACCTATTTGCTTTTAGTTCCTGCAAATTACAATTTCTTTCAATTCACATTTCTGCAAGATTTAAACTTGTCCCACATGCAAACACAAGAGAGGGTCTCATTTTAATGAGAAGCATTTTTTTCCTATTGCAATGTGTTTCTATATCATTATTAATTGGATAATGTTGTATAATGTCACTACTTTCTGAGCTGGTCATAGAACTTAAAAGCAGTTTCACAGAACATATGAGTTTAGTCTGCTAAATTTGTTGTAGCTGCTAAATGAACATATGCTCAAATTTAAGTCATTTATTATATGATTGCTAGGTTTGTTCTTTGTGTGAATTTACTATTTATTATATTTTCTTTCAAGGATCACAAACTATACTGGTGTGACTCTACAATGGATTTGATTGAAAGAATGAACTTTGATGGCTCAAATAGGGAGAAGCTTCTTCATCAAACACATTTGGAAAATCCTTATGCTCTAACAATCCACAATGACCGTATATTCTGGATAGACCTGTAAGCTCATATGACCTTTATTTTGGGTAGTATTTTCCATCTAGCCAAGTATGAGCTCACTTGTATGTTTTATCATTCACAGAACCCATTTATCTGGGAGCATCAAAGAAGCTCCACTCTCAAATTTATCGGACTTTAAAGTTTTAAGACGTGGACTGGGTGATTCTCTTAAAGATGTCCAGGCAAGTATAAGATGTTTGGTTTGGAAAACCCATGATAATTCATAGCATGCTTGTTTGACAGCCTCAATTTTTGTTTTTAGATATATTCAAAAGCCAGACAAATGGGAACCAACCCCTGTGCCATTTCTAATGGTGGATGTCAGGAATTGTGCCTCTTCAATGGGTCACATCCAGTGTGTGCTTGTGCCCATGGAAAAGTAGCCGCCAATGGGAAGAACTGTGAAGGTGACTCAGCCACCTCTAAGCATTCATTATCTCTAACTATTGATTTTGATATAAATGTTTTATTTCCATCTAAATACTTATATGTCGATTTTTTCTTGATTTACAGATTATGATGCCTTCTTAATGTATTCACGCGTAATGAGAATAGATAGTATTCATATGTTCAATGAAATGAATATGAATGCACCTTATCCAAGCATCCAGTCTAAGGAGTTCATGCGAAATGCAATTGGCCTGTCTTTTGATTACAGCACCAAACGAATATTTTACTCAGATATTCAGCGTGGGAGTATCACTAGTGTTTATTTTAATGGAACTGGGCACACTATCATTGTAGAAAGTAAGTTGTATTTGTTGCACCTGATGCAATGCACATTGATGGCTGAAGACACACGAGTGCCAAAATCTTTATGTTCACTTTCAATATATGTTCGAGAAGCAGTAATTAAAGAGAGTATCCTTAATAAAATATTTGTAGCTTTACAGTGAAAACATTTCAACAATAACTTTCATATGCATTTATCATTGAGAGAAAATCTTCAGTTTACCGGGCGTTGCAAATAAAATAAATGTTTAACTACACTAACATTTTCTCTCTAATTATTTTTTTAGTTTTTATCTCTTTCTTCAAAATCAAATTAATAACTTGCATGTGTTTTCTAATTTCAGAGAAAGGATCAGTGGAAGGTCTTGCCTTTGAATCAATAAGTAGAGTCCTCTATTGGACTTGCAATAATGATGCCTCTATAAGCAGTATACCTGTTGATAATGGAACAGAAGCAAGTGTCAAAACCATTATCAAATTAGGCACTAATGATAAACCACGAGGCATTGCTGTTGATGGATGTCAGTCGTAAGTATCTAATGCAACATTGAAACTGTGGTCATTGAGGGAAAGAGCCATAAAGCCTGCCTCTAGCCTGAAAGTGTTTTCAGTTATGCTGCATACATGAATGTGATAAAGGTTTTAATGTTTGATCTTTGTTTGTTCATTTTGTATTTTGTCTTTCTTTTGCTTAGGAGGATATATTGGACCAACTGGAATTCTCACAATCCTTCTGTTCAGCGAGCTAAGTGTGATGGAAGCAATATAGAGTCTATTATAACTACAGAAATAAGGATGCCAAATGCATTGGCTTTGGACCACAAAACACAGAAAATTTATTGGGGTGATGCAAGGCTAGACAAGATAGAGCGTGCTGAATATGATGGTACAAATCGAGTGGTGAGAGAATTTTTCATCTGATTGAACTTCCATGTTCAGCATTAATGCACCCTTAGGTGCCCTCACTGTCAATGAAACATTATACCTCTCCCATTCACCCCTCCTAAAATACTTAAAAGACCATCCATTAATAAAGGTCAAACCATCATAGACAAACACCCCCAAAATTAAATGTAGAACACAATTTGTTCGTTTTTTTCTACTGCTATGTCTAAGAACATTGGAGTGTTACATTGTGTTCTTCATTTAATTAATATGAACTTTGACAAATTTGAGCCAGTAACCTTCCAATACATACCCTCCCCCTCCCCTAGACCACTAATAGATTGCTGCACCTAAACTCATCTTACCCCCTCTACCCTACTCTCCCCTACCTTACCCCTCTCCTCTCCCTTACTCCCCTCTTGTAGCCAGACCATATAAGTTGAAAAAATGTTGATGTTTTTTACCTGATGATGATGCGCAGCATCGAAACTATGGTTGTGAAATATCAAATCTTTATTGTGGAAGTGTAAAGTTTCTTTTTTACCTTCAATTTGCCTCAGCAGATTTAAAATGAGAGATAATCCTCATGAATCTTACATCCCACTACCTAAAACATCAGCTCACTCCAGACTAAGCGAACTGTATTTATATGCATGATGCAGAATTGGCGACTTGTGATTTGATTTAATGGGCTAAGCATTGAAGAGACAACAAAGTTATCTCTGCAAAGACTTATTTATTAAATTTTTTTGTTTCAATGAGATCAGTCTTTCTTTGTAGATGTTCACTTGGAATTCATTTTTTGTATTCCTTGTTCTAACCTATGAAAAAATGTCATTTTGATAATAGACGTGAACTAGAAAAGTAAAGTCATAGTTTTTAGCCATTATATTTCTGTAGCTTTAAACACCATTGCAATGAGAAATCCTCTTTGAAGTCAAGCATCCTTGCTGGTTACACCTGATTTTCTGATGCTGAGTAATGGGGAAAAAGTGTTCATAGTTAATGAGAAAATTACAGTATGTTAAATTGTTTTAATCATGCCTGTCTCGAAATGCTATTGTCTGTTTATTTTGACCAATTTGCAGGACCAAGTGAGATATAAACTAGCCAAGTACCGTTCATTTCGGTTGCATCGTTGTCATTCGTATTCTTCATTATTGGACAAAGATATTTGAATCATAAGTACTAAGTAGAGTGTTTCATTTCATTGATGTGGTGACTTAATGAATTATATTCTGTGTTAAAAATTAAAATATTTGAGACATTGCCTTAGTTATGATAACTTAAATAGCCAGTTATTGGAGTCTGAGGGACCCAGTGGGGTAGGTGGTAACTATTAGTGCCTGGCCCGGTGGTACATAAAGATGCATGGTTGTATAGATAATAAAATTAATCAGTTTGAGTGAATGTTTTCCCAATCGACTAGTGTGACTGACAAAGGGATCTATGTACTTTCGTTGAATGCCCCTCATGCAAAGTTTTTCTAAAGGCTTTCCTCCAGTTTCTTGGATATAATTTTTAATGGTCAAAAAGGCCAAAAATCAAACAAAATGAGATATAAGAGTTTTTGTTGAGGAAGTAAGAGTTATGTTTTAGACAAAGAAATCCCCAGTTTTTGCTCATGTTGGAATGAGGACAGTTGTATTTTGTATACCATTTCTTACAAAATTATTAATCATTACATTTTGTCTATTTACAACCACTTAATCTTGCAAATACTTGGAAAAGTGATTTTCATTGTCCCATGGTTCGGGACAATATTTTCCCCTAAAGATGAGAATTGCTCATTAAATGAAGAACACAATGTATATTTCCACTGTTCTTTATTTTCATGCTTGTAAAAATTGTCGAAATACACATTGTGTTCTTAATTTAATGAACATGAACTTCTACAAAGTTGAGCCTGAAACAAATGAATATGTAAGAATTGCTCATTGTAATTGGATTTAAATGCTATAGAATTTCGAGGAAAACAAAATTGGAGCAACATGATTTTCGTAAATACAAATTTAGAAAAGGAATATAGAGCTTAAGTATAAAGTTCAACCTTGGATGATGTACAAACTATGTAATCAATCCACTGATAAATGGTAATTCCCTCTGTCTATCAAAAAATTAGAATATGGAGTTCAATATGAGAATTTGACCTTGTTTGTCATGTAGCATGATTCCACTGTAGACACAGATTTCATTGAATGTAACTAGAATGCTATCTATTTGAGAGTTTAACTGTATTATATATTATTTTATTTCTGGCAGAGATAAGTGACTGGCATTTAGGATAAGTCTCCATGTAAATTTTTAAAACTTATTGAGACCTATTTGTGGAGTTCAAGAAATGATATAATACAGTAAAGTTGATTATGACCACAGTGTTGGTGGTGATGTTTTTTTTATTAAACATGTTACTGATTTTTTTTGTTTGATGAATGTTTTTAATTTCTGTGCAATTTACACGGCAATATCCTATTTTTAATTCTACTATTTTTCAGGTTCTTACAAAAGTATCTCCACAACATCCATTTGATATAGCTGTGTATGGTGAATTCATATTTTGGACTGACTGGGTGCTGCATGCTGTAATCAGAGCAAATAAATTCACTGGTGAAGATGTGGTTTGGCTGAGAAAAGAAATAGCACGTCCAATGGGAATAGTTGCTGTTGCCAATGACACTGATCACTGTTAGTTGATTTTAAACTATGTTTTCCATTAGATTATTTTTTGTTTTATGTTATCATTTGAGTCATTATAAGATCTAAAATATAATGGTATAATATAATTCATTACACTCTAGACAAAAGTCCCTGAAGGCATGGAAGTTGCACCTTCAGCATGTGCTAAGGAAGAGGAAAGCTGTCTATTTAACATTAGTATTTCACTATGTGTCTTCTGTTTTATTTTTACCCTTGGGATATACTAAGAAAATCATGAGGATATGAATCAGAATTTAACAGTGACCATTATTTCTTACTTCCTTATCATCTTCAATGTACACGTATGTCAAACTATAATGAGGTCTTGATTTTGTGTTATCATTCTATGGTATTTCTCCCATTGAGTAAAATTTTCATCTGGTTTATATTTGAATTTTTTTAATGACTAGTATGAGCATTGAAAATTCCTAGAAATATAATTGAACTTTATCAAAACAGTTTAAGCAGCATAAAGTTTTTTCTTAAATAATTATTGGTTCATGATAAAGGGTTCTCGCTTAAAGATGTTTTAAGTATGTAATCCACACCTCTGGAACATTATTTTCCATTACTTTCCTAGTTGTAAATTGATGTTTCATCAGATTTTGATTAAATTTTGCTAAAGTGGTGTTTGGTATAAATGTTTGTAGCACTTAGACAAATAAATTCATATAGGCTTTTCCTAGATAAATCTTGGGTGCTAAAAATCTTTAGCATATTACTTATTGTTTAAGTGGGGTTATCATATGTATGTACTCATAACCACATCTCTGAAAATATGGTGATCTTTTGATTATAATTACATGAATGCCCATTAATTTTAGAATAGTTTTTATGGCATACAGCTGCTCTACCTCTCCATAAATCATTAAGGCATCATCAAATCTTTCTTTAATCTTCAGGTTCTGGGAATCCATGCCTTATAAACAATGGAGGATGTGAAGATATATGTGGATTGGATGCTATGGGATCTGTTGTCTGCTCCTGTTTCTCTGGCCGTCAATTTGTCATCACTGGAGACTCAACTGGCCCTAAGTGTGCTGGAAAACCTGCGAATTGCTCAGATGAAGCGTTTCACTGTTATGGTGGAGGCTGCATTCCTTATTCATTTTCCTGTGATGGCATCCCACATTGTTATGACTCCTCTGATGAAGATCCTACCTTTTGCGGTAATATTAATTGAAAAATATTTCTGCTTATTCCCTACTTAGTGAATCTAATAAACAATCAGCTGCTAATATTTTAAGATTTCAATAAGGAAAAAAATATCATTTAAATGTTTTCGTACTGTTGCACATTCAAAATTTCATTCTCTAATATGGCAATCATTTGAGGGAATAAAGTAATTGTACTATTAATATGCTATCATTCTGTAATTTTTTGTGAAAATTTATATCTGCTTATTTTAAATTTTCAGTTAACAGAACCTGTAAGGCAGGCTATTTTCTCTGCAAAAATAACAAATGCATCCCCGAGAACCAAACATGTGATCAGGTGAATAACTGTGGTGATGGAAGTGATGAAGTTAATTGCTCATGTTCAGCAGATTATTTCAGGTGTGGTGAAGGAGTCACCAAGACAAATGGCCATTCACACCCTGGGGCATGCATCCCTCTCCATTTTAGATGTGACCATGATCCTGATTGTCCTGATGTTAGTGATGAGATTGGCTGTCGTAAGTTTTTCCCAAGGACTTCATAATTTTACCATTTCATTTTTAACCTGCCAAGTTGGAGTTATCAATTAGGCTGTTTTTTATTTGATGTAAATTATTTTATGTTCCCTCCAACATGGATTCCATCATTAATAAAACTTAAAATTGTGAAAGTTAAATACGTTAACTATAGACAAGAATGCATGCCATTCATAATTTCTTAAATGCTGAAATGTTTTATTGTAACATGACATGAACTACAAGTTTGGTGAAGTTGTATTCGATCCACAATAACTTTTGCTGTTTGAAGTTTACATCCAATTGGCTTTGAAAAATTTGATTTATCAAGTTGAAAATGCCAGCATAAGAAAAGTTTGCTAATTGCAAGACAAGCTATGTCAGCTTATACTTTGCCCCCCCCCCCCCCCTCAGCTCCCCAAAATATCCCGTTAATGCATGTCATAAATTTAGAACATGCATGTTTTCCAAGTTTTTCCTTAGCCACCAAGTGGTCATTTTGCCATTTAACTAATAAATTCAAATAGTCATTATATGTGTGCCAAGTTAATCACTTGGAAATGAAGATTCATTTTCATCCTGAGCATTTAAGAAAACCTATTTAATTGAACCTGCGAATACTCCATTCCCATGAAATTCTTCCTAAATAGGATTTGATACAATAGATATACTATACTTTTATTATGCAATTTTAAAATGTGAATGTGTATAATTATTAACTACATTTTTGTTTGTTTCAGCTCCTAAAAATTGCTCAGATAATCTGCTACAAGTAAAATCTTATGACCTTTTGGTGAAATGTGAGTTTACTAATACCTGTATCCATGCATCATGGGTGTGTGATGGAGAAAATGACTGTTGGGATAATTCTGATGAATTAAACTGCCCAAGTCATCAAAGTAAGTATCCTCTCATATTTTTTGTCACACCAGGATTATTTCTTTCGGTAATATGAAAACCTAGACGTACTTGAGAAGTTGATTAAAGGGCAGAATATTTTGTTCTCATTTTATAATGATAATGGTGTCGTAGGGGCCGAGACGGCCTGGGGAGCTTTGAAATCATACCAGTGGATCAGTGGCGAAAGAGACATTTATTAACCCTCAGTTCCCATGGATTGGCATTGCCATCGTACTCACTTGTAGCGCGAGAGAGAGAGAGCGAGAGACTGGTACGCTGGGATGCACGAGCGGGCGGCGGTGGGCGCTGGGGAGAGTCGGCAGACGCGGTCACGGCAAGCGTATCCAAGTCATCTGTCGAGGTGCAGTGGGGTCTGGAGAGAGTCGGCAGACGCGGTCACGGCAAGCGTATCCTAGTCGTCTGTCGAGGGGCCTTCGGATCGTCTTGCACGCAGTCACGGCGAGCGTAACTAAATCGTACAAGACGCGGTCACGGCAAGCGTAACCCGGCGAATCCTGGTGACCGCGGCAGTGCGTCCGTTTAAGTATGATTTTCGGGCCGACCCTTGCCCTCCGCCGTGCGCCATCCTGGTCCATTCTGCACGGGACCTCCCCCGCCACCCGTGTGCGTCAGAGCGGCCATTGCCCCCTTATCTGCGCTAGTCATACCCCCGCTCTTCCTGGTATTGAAGACTGAATGAGTAGGCGCGGGTGGGTATCGGAATATCGAGGGGGTGTCTAGCATCCCCTCGACAAGGGCCCTCTACGTTGTTGCGGTAACTAATTAAAGATTAAATTAATGTAACATGGGACTTGGAATTGTCTTAATTTAATGGAAAATGAACCTCATAGTGTAAAGGGTTTTTAATTGTAAAAATGTTAAACAATAGAATGTAGTAGAATTTTGATTAAACATACTATTGTAATTCTATGAAAAATCAATTTATTATTTTCCCACTTACATTTTTTATCCCTTCATGCCTGGGTTCCATCTGTTTGTCAACGATTTTCCATTGTCTGAAACTTATCCTAAATATTATACAGTTCCAGGCATTATCAACATATGAAATATATAAGTTCTTCCCTGGAATGAATTTTCATCATAATAGAGAGAGACAATCTTTGATATAATTATATTAAGTAAAATAATGATTCTAATCAACCGGAAAAGTTTTATTATTTGTTTACTAAAGATAGTATTGTAGAGATAATTTTGCGACATAGATGCATAGGGTATCTCTACATGTTTAAACCAAAAAAAAACATTTCCATTGATTTAAGCTTACCTTTTTTATAATCACATTAAAACTTCTAATAAGTCACCCAATTTATAACACACTAGTTATTCTTCCACGCGATGGCTCTGAACTATTTCCAATAAAAGTTGGCTTTTTAATCCTATTGAGTGTAAAATGTTTACTACCAAAGAACAATGACAAGAAATTGTTAAAGTTAAAGAAATATCAATGCACACTTGAATATTTCAAAAAGACAATGGTAGGTTTTTCAAAGGTCTGACTGTGGTTTCTGAATTGTTGTGCTTGAAGTTTGCAATATACTCAACAGTTATCATGAAAAAATTTAATTTGTTAACTTCCATTGTTAAAGAATCACACAGGCTTAATGACATTGATAAAGGTTTTAGATGCTTATTGTTGGTTGGCTATAGTTACAGAGAATAAATAAACTTTGTATTATGTTCTCAATTAACTTTATTGTACTAAACTTTATTACACGTACAAATTTTCACCACATAGAGCCTGAAACCATTGAATTTTAATGCTAGGTTCCTTGCAGAAGGCACATAGAATTCAAAAAGTGCTAACATAAGTTTTGAAAATTGGTATATTTATGCTGTTTGTTTACTTAGAACAATTTTGTGATATAGTGAAATTTATTATAAATGTTTGCCAATCCGACCCATCTCTTAAATTTGACTTTCACAACAGGTACTGAATCTACGGAGTGTCCTTCATCAAAATTTCAGTGCAGCAATGGTCAGTGTATATCCATGAGTTGGAGATGTGATCGTGATAATGATTGTGAGGATGATGATGAAGAACATGGTCTCCTTAGTTCTGATGAAAGGGATTGTGGTTTGTATTTTCAATCTGCTTTTTATATTTTGCATGCAACCTTCAAACTTTTCATAGGGAAACTGAATTTTGTTTGGTAGTCTCCTAGTTTTGTAATCTATCATTCTGGTTGATATGAAAGGGTGACTCGTTGTCTAAATGTTTTATAACTTTAGCATACATATCGTGTGTCTTTGGGTTGATTATTGGGAGGTACATACAATAAATGAGATTAACCTTGTTAAACGAGAAATTATGATGGCAGTGGAAAAAAGTATGAAAGAACAGGAAAATCCTCCACTTAAATCTTTTAGCAAAAATATCTAATTTTATTATTTATTGGTGATATATTCTGTTTATTTCTGCCTGTTTCTCCAAAATAATGTAAATAATTTAAAATATTTTGAGTCATAAAAATTTGGTAGATAGCTTTAAAAAAATCAAATATTGCATTCCAATAAGCACTGAGATTTGTTTTATACTAAAGTAAAAGTAACTGAATTGTCATTTAAAAATGCATTTTATTAAGACAATTGGCTAAATATTCAAGGATATAGTATAGTAGTAACACATGTCTATTTTGTTAATTATAGTGGAAACGTGATATTCACAATCCCTTAATAATTACTTGAAAAATCTAGATTCATTAATTACCAATTGTCTTTCACTAATCATGAATTAGCTGTAATATGATTTTCAGGATGGTATAACCATCCCCATAGATATTTTTTATGATAGATGAAAGGTTATTAACCTGCCACTAGTAGAAATGATTTATATTAATTTTGATTGAAATTTGTTGTTATATATTTTTAAATTAAATCATTTTAATAAAATTTTGTGATTTTATGCCCAAGTGTTCGATGATTGTGAATTGGAATGTTGTTTTTATTTTCCAGAATATACATGCTCATCTGACCAATTCAGCTGTCAAAATTCTGAATGCATTCCCATGACTTGGGAATGTGATGGAACTCCTGACTGTAATGATGCATCAGATGAACTGCTTCACTGTCGTAAGTATCCAACTCGTAGGGATTAAAACATTTAATTCAGTCACTATTTAACTCAATCTATTCACTCATTGACGGCCTTAGTGGCAGTGGAGTTTTTTGAAATTTTTGCTCGTAATGTGAATCTCTCACAAAGCACTTGCTATGCGATGTGCTCAGTAAGTGAGGTTCCATGGTAATAATGTCATTGAAAATTTCAATAATTTCAAGTGTTTCCACAGTCAACATGCTATTGTTGGTAGTCTTCATGTTGAACTAGCAAAGATCCTTCAAATTTGGCATGAATAAAAATTCACTGTTCAATGGCATCAATAGCTATCCTTGAACGAAATAGACTGTTAACAATCAGCATTTCTGGTCCCATAACCTTTCGTGGAAAACTGGAAGCGGCATATGATATATTTTATATTATTTGAACCAAGGAAATCATGGTGCCGAGTCAAATAACAATTTCATTGTGCTAATTTAATTAGGGAACTGGAACAATAAGAGATCCAGAGCATGACTACAAGAAAGCAAATCAAAAAATTTAGAAAAATAAACGCACAACATGAGAAATGTCATTGCGTTTTTATTATATTACGGTCACATGTATATACTTACTGCTTCCTATACACTTACTGTTTTGTTGCATCTTTCTTAATTTAACCGCAGGCATGTGGTCACTGATCTCTCTTTTCTGCCCTTAATTTGTTTGTTTTTTTTTTGCTTTTACAATCCTTCATTTGATTGTGTCTTAAATTGTCCAATTCATATGCATATTTTTCTTGAATTCTATATTTAGCTCCATAACTCTTTAATAATTTCTACTCGTATATCCAAGCTGTTCAGGTACTTGATTTTTAAAAGCAACAGTTTAAAGTTTAGAACTTGACATAATATTATTATTACGGACAATGTTAATCAAAAAACCCAAATTTAGTCAATATTTTGCCCCTAAG